>NW_027395278.1:6404666-6714000 GCF_027580225.2 Misgurnus anguillicaudatus
CGGCAGACACCGCCCACTATTGGCTTCAAAAGCAATCTATGGGGGACGTCACGGACACTACATCCATCTTTTTTTACAGTCTATGATCAGTACAAACACGTCTGCATTGTCTCCAAAACACATGCAAACAGACAAACGAACCCAGTCTCACCGAGTGCGTATAAATAGCATGAAGTGTGAAAATCGTGCAATACATACGCCAATTTCCAATTCGGCGTGCATATGATACGGCAGTACTCCCGATTCACTTAAACGGCACATTCTTTGCTATTTTTACCATTGTCTCTTGGGTTTAGGGTTAGAACAACTTTTTGTTACATAAAATTGACATCCAAACCCCAACCGACCATGACTTAAAAATAGACAAAAACATGAAGAAATCTATATATTTAATAACCTCTTTAAGCAAATCTCAAATCTAACCCTAAACCCAATTGAAAAAAATTGGGTAGGACAAACACATGCATTTGTCCTTAACAGCATTTTCAGACTGGTAAGATGTATGGAGATTAGGCTACATTTACCAAATATTGCAAACATGACACATGTTTATTCTGGCCTTTTATTTCTGGTTAAGCTAGTGTCTTTATTTTTGTAACGTATCTGTTTACTGCTACTCTTCACTTTTCAGCATCAGGCAGATGAGGGTAATGAGGTAAAAAAAATGTTTTCAAGTCATTTCACTCATCAAAGTCAACATCCATCAATTAAAAAAAAACTTTGAATTTGAATTTTTGGTCCCACCAAAATATTAGGTGCCTTAAAATACTGTGTACTTCATTAAATATATACTTATTGTGCACATACTTTCTGGGTAGGTTATGGGTGGGTTTAGGTATTAAAGATAATACAATTGTACATGCACTTAAAAATTACACTCTTGACCTTATTTTTTTATGCAAGTACATAATATTTAAAGAAATCTAATATAAAGTGATCAGTTTTTAATGTGCATTATGTAATGTGCTTTAAAGTCATAAAAAATGTATACATTGGAAAAATACAAGTGGTGCTGACATAATAATAACAAATTATCTTTAGACAAGCAATGTATAAATGACCATTAAAATTAAGTAGAAAATCCACTGTGATGAAGAGATTTAGGGGACCTGTTAAAGCTCATGTGATTCATTCATAAACCGTGGCATCTTTGTGGCATGATTTGGTGTATACTTCAACACAATAAGCCAGCTTTAATTTAACAAAAAAAATCCCTTTTCTTGCAGTCAGTATTTGAGGAGAATGATGAAGAGGTAATCTGTGCTGCATATTATTTAGCACGATTGATGTTTATCTTGTTGTTAAAGCGGTAATGTGTACCCTAAGCTGTGCTGTGAATGGTGACTTGCATGTTGCAGTTTTTATTGGTGCATCCATTAGTAGTTGTTATGACTCACTATAAAGCTGTGGTCACACCAATTTTAACTTTTGTGAAAAAGCACTTGCTAATCTATAGAATTTATGCAGAAACCGTAAACTGAATTCATGATGTAGTGCATTTTCACTAATGGAGACATTGGTCTGACTTGAGTCGAAAACTATATGAAAATTGTATTTTAAAGTTTCACATTTAAATTGTACACACAAAACATTATAACTTTGTGCATGTGTACAACTTTGAACAATTAAATGCATCACTTAACATTTTGATATTCATTTATATTTATTTTGAAACATTGTTTCTTTGTAGACTTTGTCAACTATGATTTCAAGCAACGAAACTGGAGAAATCCAAACTAAAACTTTGCTTCAAACAATGTGGGATCCACATACTGTAGCTGTTTTAAGCATGAAAATGGCTGATAAAGTGTGGTAAACGCACATTGTATTTACATCTTCCATGTTGTGTAATTTGGATGTTTTAAGCTATCCAGTATATTTTTTGTGTACAGATTAAACAGCTGTTGCCTGTTTTGCTTATAGCCTTTAAACTCCAGCCATTGACTTTTGAAGTCCAGAAGTTTGCACATATTTTAGTCTCTTTATCTCTTTTCTAGAATGGTGAGTTTATTGAGTTCACCGCTTGTCCAGCAAGATCCTGAGGACGTCGTCCTGCTAGCAGTCACTTCCTGCCATTATCATCTCTTCAGTTTCTTTAAGGTTTTTTCATTAAAATTTCAACAACAGAAACGCACAAGTCATGCTGGGTGTTAAAAGCCGTCCATCTATAAGAGGCTCTCTGTGTGCAGTCAGATATGAATGCATTGTAAAGTAGATAGTAAAGGAATTTGTGTAAGCACATTTTTTCAGGAAAAGTTACAGGACACTGTAACTTAGAAAGTATCAATGTTTTTGGAAATTATTATGCAATTACTCTACATTTAGAAAAATGTACAACTGCCTTCCACTGCTTCATTTAATGGTCTCACTGTTGCCCCAAATACGACAACAATTCAATTAATGTTATGGTGGCCATGTCAGAAGTACAAATGGCAACAAATATAAGATTTAAAGTGTGTGGCTTAAGGTTATTTTACATTTATGCATTTTACAATTCACTGTTCCCACTGTTCTGTTAATCCACTCTTATTTATTTACATCTATCAGTGTTAAATATTTGTGCGATCATTTTAATGTGAATGTAAAAAACTGTAAAACTAACTTGTTGCACTTAAATTTTTAGCTTTAATCAAATAGAATTTATAATTCATTTAAACTTTTCTGACTAGTGAGGAGTTGCTATAAATTATAAAAATAAAGTTTAAAAACTTAAGCTAATTCAACTTTATTTGTGAAATTTATAGTAACTCCTCACTAGTTAAGAAAGTTGAAATAAATTGTAAGTTGAAGTTTATTAAACTTAATTTAAGTGCAACAAGGATTTCTTTACAGTGTAGTAATGATAGTACCATGTAAGGATGTCTTTAAATACTGTATCTAAAGAGATGCTGTAAAAATAAACATAGAAGTAAGTGACTATCAAAAACAAAGTGTTCATACACCAAAATGAATTAATGTATTGCTGTAAGTTGTTTTTCTTTATTTCCTTGTCTTGTTAGTTAGTACATCTGTTTCTTGTTGAATGGTTTGAATTTTGACATAAGAAAGTTACATATAAATTGTTTTATAAACCCATTTTAAATTGTTGTAGCAATAAAAATACAACAAAATATATTTATGATCAAATGCAAATTATCAGCACATACTAGCATTGTTGTGTTCTGTTTTTAGTGTCAGTAGAACAGGAAAAGGCAATAAATGTGTATTTTTGTCTGAAATATGAAATAAAATTGTTAAGCACAAACCGAAAAAATAAAGTTATAAGTGGTAAAATTTCAGTTTGTTGTTATTGTGAAAATTAGTTAAATGCTCTCTCATTTGTAGGTCTTTGAATTAGCATTAATAAAAATAATGCAAGTGTAATTGCAAAATAAGCAACATTTAGGATAAAATTTGTTCATGAACAGTTTGTTCATGTTTAACAATAACTTGAATTCACATTAACTTCGAGTTAAAAACTATTTAGGCACTGTATGAAAACCTAGTTGTAAATTAACAGATTACAAATTGCTAAAAGACTTGTGATTAAGTAACCTTAAGTTCTCCCACCCTTTTTGTTCATAAAAATGTCTAAATACCATCATACACGTTTCTATGGATTGCTGGGTACTGAATGATTTTGGTTTCATGTAAATGCAGGGCCCTCAAATATACTTCAGCTTCCTAAAAATATTTGAATTTTATTTGAAGCTGAACAATACATAAAGGAACATTTTGAAGGTCTATACAAAGTAGATGAACTGTTGAAAAAATATTTATCATATTAAACACATTCAGATAATGGGATGAACGACACGTGTCTAGCCAAAAGCAATTGGCTACAATTGGTAACATTGTAATCATTGTTTAGTTTCATAATAAAAGAAAACAAGTTATTCAAATGTGTTACTATGCGAATTTATATAACACGGTGATAATCTAAGCTTTAAAGACAATAAATGCATGAGTTAACCTAAATCACGTGTGAGATGCAGATGGCTCTTTCCTTCCCCGACAACCCAGAAAATCTGGTCGGACCTGCAGAGTCGCCATTCCAGTCTGAATGAAAAGACCAGTATGAATAGTACACGTACAAAGCAGTATAAAAGACACACTGCACACCCAAAATATGTATAGCTGAGACGAGGACACTTCCAAAAGGTCTGTCCAGCGATCTTTCATTATATTTCTTGCATGACCTGGACTGGGACGCATATCTCGGAGGAATGAGGTGAACCAGGTGCTCCTCAAGCTATCTGGTTATAAGGAGGTTTCTTTCTAAAGAGGAGATACTATTCCAGAAGTTATGCGGCGCAAGCTACGCGAATGAGAATTTTAACGTCGCGTTCAGCTGTTTTGTCAGCGTGTCGCAGTATGTTTAAGGTAAAAGTAGTTCAGCTTTAACGCGTCGCGTGCGCTCGTTATGGTAGTTTTCAGATGAAGACGCGCTCCTGTACAGCTTCACGTGTGGATGTCGTCGGGTCTGCTCTCTTTTAGTTAGTCTCTCTGGTGCAGTGGTTCTTAACAGTTCAACAGTTCTATCTCAAAATTGTGAAATGTTTAGGACCACTTGATCAGGGAGGCACTTCCATTGGATCTGGGAAAAAGAGGAGACTCTGAACCTATGAATGGTTAACATGAAACATTGCATATTAAACGAATGAGCGTGAGATTATGACTTCATTTTGTCAATTAAAACTTTTATTTGTTGTTATTAAAAGTATTATTTAGGCTGTTTTGCGTGAATACTGTATACAGTGCAACAGAACTGTATACTGTACATATCACGTACAGTATACTACAGTGCTTATATTAGCCTATTTTTTCTTTCTTATTGTCTAAATCTATTGAGATTTTTTTGTTTCTTTTTATACTGTTTAAAGGGTCGACTGGGGTGTCATTGTTCTTTAAGATGTAATATCAAATCACTGTAAATTGTTTTAACAGTTGCCACAACTGTATTTGAATCAACTTATAATAGGTCTGAGTTATTTGCTTAACTGAGTCTGGGTAAAAATATATGCATGTGATCTGAAGTGACCTGACATGTTAATTGAAAATGTAAACGACTAACGATTGATATCTTTCAAACGATTGGACACCAAACAGTTTGATTTAATATATTATTTATAATATCTTTAAAGTACATAATGCAATGAAAATAACCTATTGCTGACCTGTTGTATCTTTTATGTGTCACTTTACAAACTGGCTTTTAAGAAATATTTTGTAGGTTCACTCTTATTACAACTGTTTCAATAACACTGAAATAATAAATAAATTAAAGCTTGGGTATGCCATGTTTATATTGTATGAATGCAGTATCCATTCAAATCATTCACACGTGAAGACTCAATTGTTAATGTGACATTAATGTCACAACCAATACAGTAATGCCTCTTTCATCCTATTTGTTATCACTCAAAAAATGTAAATCAATTTATTAAAAGACAAAGTTCTTTTAAGAGAACTTTTAAAAATGCTTTACAGAATGATATTCAACAATTTGTCTTACAAGCATGCATACACAATTGAGGTCAATGATTACAGTAATTTTTAGTCAGAATAAATTTTTGTAGTTACTTTTCTGTGTTATGTTCATGTTATGCACTGTTCTTTTTCTAACAACCAACTTTATCTTCCACCGCATCGCCCTCTTTGAAATTTTAAGACCTATATGTTACCATTATGTATAATCCAAACTTAGATTCAGATTCACGGTTATTTGAGGTATTATGTCATAAAATACTACATTATTTACAGTATTACAGTACAGTATTTTTGGATTTTTTCTTAAAATAAAACCGAATTCATATAAATTTACAATACGTAATTAAAATATGTAATTTAATGTGTAGTTTGTTATATTGAAAGTACATGACCATACTAACCATTTAGCATGAGAACCACAAAAATTTAAAAATGACATCTGTTTTATAATTAATTTATTGTAATTTATAGTATTTATTTTTCACTATCACATTACCTGAACAAACTTAATCATCACAGAAAGGTACAAAACCCAGTAAACACGTGAGATCACGCAATGATCACAGTGACACCCCATTCTCATAATGAGATTCTCATATTGTGACTAATAGGAAAGCTCATTGTAAGAAATACTGATTTGATAGTATGAGTGCACGAGAAGTGTGTCTTATATAAAATGTCAAGACATGGCATCAAGAACCCTATATAAAGGTTCTAGAAAGCTCACACAGACTGCATGTAAAAGTGACCGGGATTCACAGGCTTGTGTTGTCCAAGCATCTCAGCCTATAGTGGTAAGAGAGTCAGACTTGTTTGTAACACAGAAGTTGGGTTCAATTCTCACATCTGGCAGGAAGTGTTATAGTTGTCCAGTGTTTGTGTCTGTGTGTGGTTTGTGTGTGTTCATGACTTGCAGTGGACCTTTTATTTTATTAGTCACTTTATTAAAGGTGTTTGATCATAATAATATGGGGTAAATCTGTAAAATAACAATATTTAGCTACAGAACTTGGGTATGCCATGTTTATATTGTATGAATGCAGTATCCATTCAAATCATTCACACGTGAAGACTCAATTGTTAATGTGACATTAATGTCTTTTAGCTTACAGAAAAAATCTGTAAAATTATTGTTTTTAGACTTTATTAGAATTTAATTTATTATTTAATTTATTATTTAATTTTTTAATTTATTATTTAATTTTAATTTGTGTTTGACAACCGCTGCTGCCAGTCATTTGACCATTTTTTTAGAATATTTTTACAGTGCATTTTTGTAATGCCAAAATACATTTCTTGAGAGATAATTGTAACTTAAAAGAGGTTTAGGTATACTGCTTATTTAAGCTGAACACATGACCCAGTTTAACTTGAAAACAATGATGTTGACACAGAGGTGGACTTTAACAATTTGCTTATAACTTGATAGAATAGACCTGACAGCATTGAATGCTGCTTTTAATGTTTACCAAAGTAAATTATTTATCAAAAGGTTTCCTTGACTTAATGTGTTTTTCTAAACAGATACAGCACTTACAACAGAATATATTTAATCTAATAATAACTACAGGGTTTAAAGGTTGGGTTAGTATTTAGAGCAAGCCTATATGAGAACAATAAAAGATTTCCTATTTAGATGTACAAAAACATTTTGATGTGTGTGCTGTGCGCTGCATAGGATTAGATTTTAAATAGATAACATATGGTCTGACACATTAAACATTAAAGTTTTTGTCTTTCTCTCTTATGCCCCCTTGTGTTTCCTTCTGTGCATATTTAGCTCTAATTAATTTCTTTTACGGAATAATTTTTTCCATTTCAAGATTCACATATATGGACTCTCAATAGACTGCTTAACACAAACTGTAATAGGACACTCAACAAAACTGACCATAGCCTCCCAGTTGTCGTTTACACAGTGATGTGCTGTCCGTGGTGCTGAACGCTATAAGTCTCTTGGGTACCACTAACGGGCTTTGCTGGCCCTTTGACATTCGTTTGTCTACATGATTAAATTGGTCCAACCTTAAGATTTAACACTTTGTCTTGAGGTTTGACAACAGAACAACTAGGTGGCGAGAGCAAATAAACACAAATGAACGTCATGCAAATCAATAGTCACAATTATCGCGTCTCAACAGTTTCAACAGTTCATTAGGTAAGCAAAAGGCCAACATGTGACCCTGCTTTTAATTAGAGAGCATGACAAAACCAAGCTGTGAATCAAACTCTGTACCCCTATCAAACTGTTTGTGATCAATCGATCTGAATCAAGAGGGACAAAACAGAGGGGGCTGAAGAAACATCTCATGAATTGCAAATAAAAGTGTCATGCTTAAAGTTAATTCATGCAAGCAAAGCAAAAACCCATTTTTAAAATATCTTTGCAGGTCAGTTTAGCCATTTGTGTTGCTGAAAATAAATGCATATTAACAAAACATGTAGGCCTACTACTCCTACATTAACAAAAGTGCCTTGCTCCGTTTTAAGTTAATTGCTTTTTATTTAACAACCCCTGGCGTACGTTGCATTATATGCAATCCTTTTAATAACAAAAAACAGAAAACTAAACACTGTTATTTGATGTAGACAAGAACCCTCGCTCCAGTCTAATGCTTCAATGGACCCACATTTTGCTGTCCCTTGTTATTGATAAATTATTCATGAGTTTAATCAGTTATTCTGTTTATCCGAGTCCTCTAAAGGCGCGCCTCGTTTTCTTTTGGATCTCAGAGGCTCGTCCTAAACAGCGGCGATATTCGCTAAACGCTCCGCATTGCACCCATGGCGAAATATTTCAGGGGCCTTAACGAGGAGCCTCGAGCGATTTCCCTACATGCATAAGGGCAGCAGATGTCGAGCTGCCCTCCCATGAGACTCGATCTGCGGAATTTCATCATCGTGTCGGGATGACCCTGCGCCAAGAGGGGAGTGGGCCAAAGACTTGTGTAGCCTACGTGGTAAATCACCTTTACAATGGATTGTAATCATCAGGACTAATGCATGAGTGACCCATCTCCCCTTAACACACAGCTGAAAAACTAATCTGAAAATCCTCAGGCTATCAATGTAACTTACGCCTCAGAATATTGAGCCGAGCTGATGACCCAATATCCAATTCACAATCAGACTTGTCAACAGTCAACTGCCTAATTTTCTTAATCGGACCAACAAACCGCGCTCCTTCAAAGGACAGTCGAGAGGAGCGAGTATATTATGGCAATAATGTCTGAATTCTTATCTACAACGCGCTCCTCTGTATGCTTGAGATAAGAGTTTTTATGAAGAGAGCAGCAATAATGCCGCGTTCATAGCCCAGCAAATAAGTGACTTTATCTAGCATATTAAGCTTTCTTTTTAAGCTGCTCAATAACAGCCCAGTTTTGCATTAGTTACGCGCACCAGGGAGTCCTTGGTAGGTCCATTTGGTATAAGTGATGAAAATGATATGGGCTAGTGTTAAAATATAACGATAAATATATGATAAAAGAGTGTTCATAGATATAAAGTAGTTTGAGGTGAATTGTTTCTTTTTCAATAATTTATTGAATGCAAAATTATTTTTTTCACCCTTTCAGCATATTTTAGTAATAGAGTTCCCATATAAAGGTCGTATCACGTCTGTATTCCTGTAACATCACAATTCTTTGTCAAAGTAAAAAAAATGTCATGTTCATTCTTATAGCTTAGTTTTATTCTGCTTTATTGTTTTAAAGAATATTAAAACGCCCTCACATCACAAACGAGTAGCTAAGCTCTCGAGCAGCGTGGTCCGCTTTGCGCACACTGACTGGGTTGCTGAGCATCATGCACGAGACAGACCACACTAGCCACACTTGTGTCAGTGCGCGCGAGCGAGAGAGAGAGAGAGAGAGAGAGAGAGAGAGAGAGAGAGAGAGAGAGAGAGAGAGAGGTGGAGTTGCTCGAGGTGGTCCACAACAGGCTAGCACGAGTTCACTCCAAGACCTGCAGTGGAGACAAGACAAGGCGTAGACAGCCTGTTTCACAAGGATGTATGTCAACAGCTCATGGATCATGAATGGATTGTATGGGCTTCTTGCGTGCTTTGATGACTATCAACATTTGGATATATGATTATTCGTGGCAACTGATTTGGAACAGAAACGGAACGATCTAAATGTTTTATCAGTTGGATGTATCTAAACAGAAACCTCTGGATAAGAGCATGTCACTGGTTTGGAATAAATTTGAACAATCCGTAAAATGACTCCCAACTCCAAAAAGCTGCAATGACTTCTCCACGTTTCCTATAAGCTGGCCGAGGACATAAATCCACCTTTCAAAATGGATTTACAAAACTCTGACGGGTCGTCTGGGGCGGACAAGCAGAAGCCCAGTCTGATCGACTTGGGGACGTTTTTCGTGGACGCTGACATCATTTTTGGATTCACTAGCCATCTATTAAAGAGAAAAGCGAAGGTAAGCAGCCTTTGAAAGGGGAAAAAGTGGACTATGGTACAACAGGCAGAGTACAGAGTAAAAAGTTTGTTTTTTTTAGAAATACTCTCTTTTGCTGTTTATCAAGTGTAATTAGAGGAAGTCCTAGCCTTTTATGTTTTGGGGCAGTCACCATTATGCATGACAGATGTCATTGGTTATGAAGCGTGGCACTTTATTTCAGCACCACGAACAGCGCTCATCGTCTCCAGCATTTGTGCTTTCAACACGTTGAACCCACATCATCCAAAACTCACACATTTACCTGGACTTAAAAAAGTTTCAAAATAGCCCACGAGACTAATATTTTAATATTACACACCGTGGATTGTCTTTATCTTTAAAAAACAGTAGTAGCCTATTAGATAAAAAAATGTTAGATAAAAGTATTTAGATGTTGAAAAATGTCATCCCGACAGTGGACTTTATGATCAAATTATTAAAAGTTGGCCTCCGATTTGTAGCCTGTTTAAAAAATGTCGATTGCATAGAAAATATGAGAAAGGAATTACGTTTCAAACTTGGTCGGAAAATATCAATAGAAACGCAAAAACAGCATTTTTGTTCAAATAAACATTTGAAATCAGTCACAAATTACATACAAAACGTTCACGTATGTTCTGAAAGTCGACCGCGCAAAATTGTCTCTTCTGTGCGCGCGCCTAAACGGTCCGTTATTGATAGTTTATTGGACCAGTTGCGCTCTCGCAGACAAAGGATTGAGTGTAGGTTATATGAGGCGAGACTGACAGGATTTGGGTTGTGATTTACCCTCACGTGACCCAAATATAATCTTCATCATCACTATCAAATATTTAGCGATGAATAATTAAACATTTTATTTTAGCATTTATATACCATTTTCCTGAACACCAAGGTTGGAAACTGCAGTTAAAATAAATTCCAGAGGATGGCGCCAGAGTAACAAGTAAAATACAACAGTGTCATCAGGATCCGTAATCTTACAGTAGACACGAGCAATGAATTGCAATATAAAAGGTGACGTAATTTATATCAGAAAATAAACTGCAACTGGTGTATAAACTGTTTTTAGTCAACTATTTATTTTTTGTCATTCGTATCTTTTAAGGACAGTATGTCACTCACTTTAATCACAAAACGGTAAACAATTTGATTATTTTAACATGTAGTATAGGTCTAATCAACACATGTTAAACACACCAGAAAGGGTTTAATTCAGGAGCAATTTCTGATCTGGTGCGACCTAATGTGTTCAGGGTGATTCCGTTATTTTTTATTCATGTCTTAAATACATCACTAACCTTATGAACCGTACCTAACGAACCAGGAGTTTATTAACGTTATCGCATAGTTTATGAACAGGCAGTGGAAAGTAACTCCTCAGCCACCGCATCAATAGTGTTTGAAAAAGTTACTGAACGCAGCTCCACCCTTCCAACCAAGAGACCGCGCGGCTCGCATTGACAGCAGTCAAACTTCGCTTCAGCACACGCGCGTCGTCATGGGATTACAGAAAACCCAAACTTTAGCACGGGAGTTTACTCATGCTTGTTCTTTTGCGCTCAAAACAACACTTCGGGAACCGCGTCTATAGTCAATGTGCCTGGCACGGGTTTAGATAAAACAGATGTGCATTAAATGCACTGTTTAAAGTGTTAATCATTCATACTGAGATGGATTTAACATATGGAGATGAGCAAGAAGAGTTCCAGTTCAGCCGATCATCTGTAAGTGCTTTTAATAAGCAGCTAATGCTGAGAAGTTGTTGGATGTAAGCTACATAGTTTACATGATCATAGTTTACATTACATTGTGTATTTAAGCTGCGTAAATAATTATTGTTGTTTGATTACGAATTTAATTAGGGGAGTGGCCTTTAACACATATTGGTAATATTTCTTAGTTTAATTTGTATTATGTAATATATGTGTAAGTGTAAAGTGGGTAACACAATGTTAATTTAAACATTTACGAATACATTATTCAAATCTTGTTAACATTAGTTAATGCACTGTGAACTAACATGAACAAACCATGAACAGCTGTATTTTTATTAACTAACGTTAACAAAGATTAACAAATACAGTACAAAAATGTACTCCTCATGGTTAGTTGTTAACAAATGACCTTATTGTAAAGTGTTACCGTAAAGTGTAAAAGTGTAAGTATAGGAAGTTTTATATACATACAGTATATCACTTCTGAATTTGACGGATGCATATTTTGTAAATGGTTTTGTTGAATTTTTAAAGGTTGAAGGCAGTTCAAGCGGAGAGTCTTCATTCTCACTCGAGTTGGGTCCAAGGAAAAGACTGTCAGTGGACGAGGAAAGGTGTGCCAGTAGACCACCACCTGAAGGTGCAGGAGCGGTGAGCGTCTCGGAGTCAGACAGGAATGAGACGAACGCAGATCTGTGCAAGCAATGTCAGATGACCGTAGTTGAACTAAGGAGACAAGCCTTCGCTCTGGCCGATCCCACATCCTTGAAGGTCAGTCAGTGAGAAACATAATTTTTTACGAGCAAACACATCCGAGGCAGGGAAAAACTTTTGTATTATTATTATTAATCTTTAGAGGACCCTCGATTCGTGCAGCAATGGATCTTTGGATCTTTTGTTAGTTTCAAGTAGCACTTGACTTTCACCTTGGCTCTTGAAGTGCTGAAAGTTTTTCTTTGTTCCACTCCGCTCTTTTCAGCGCATTGAGAAAGCTTTTGGATCAATGGGATGGAATTCCCAGTGATTGGCTATTAAAGACCGTTTTGTGTAAGATCTCATAAGCTGATGAAAAGTTGACACAAATAGGCCGTGTCTTTCTAGTTTTATGACACCCTTAACAGAAAACTGATATCCTATTCAGGTCCCTATTCACAAAGATTACGGAGTCATCAAAAGGTTAATCTTTTTACTAAACCTTCAAAGAGAGCAAATATTTTAACAACGTCTTTTTGAAAAATGTTGAGCTATGGGCTTTGTAGTGCTTTGGAGTGATTGTTTAGTTACACGTTCACATTTTTTTCATATTCTGAAATGTATACAGCACTGGATAGAAGCTTGATCATAGCCGTACCACACAAACACTTTGTGAGTTAATTCACTACAAGCTGTTATATTTATGGTCAATGTGATGATGATACCCCCTCAAGGTGAAGCTAAGGGACTGGAGTGAGATATAAACACTCAACTGTGGATGGGTAGGATATAAAGAAAGCAAAAAAGAAAAAGAAAAGAAAAGAAAAAAAACAAACAATGGGCTTTTTCATTAGACAGTAGTTGAGTCAAATCAATCAAATGGCTTCCACTGAAAGATTCTATATCACTAAGTCCCAAACAGTGAAAGTAAATCCACAATATCACCAAACCCCAGAACAATCATTGTCCTGTCATAGATACCCCTGTATCACAGGTCTCCACCCTTTGCATTTGGAAACTAAAACACCAGCCACC
This sequence comes from Misgurnus anguillicaudatus, assembly GCF_027580225.2. NCBI lineage: Eukaryota > Metazoa > Chordata > Actinopteri > Cypriniformes > Cobitidae > Misgurnus > Misgurnus anguillicaudatus. The sequence goes on from NW_027395278.1 coordinate 6,418,022, forward strand.
ATTGTTTGTTTGCATTGACTGCAGTCAATCTGTTCAATTCCTAAAGCCATAGTTTTCTCATAACCTTCCCTTTCGGGAGTTCTTGACAGCTTTTTTTTACTTTCACACACTGTATTCATGGAGAGTACGAGAGTGCCAGTCTTTGAAAGTCTATTGAGAGGAGGGGGGGGGGTATTTTGGAAGTGGCCCATTGTTTTAGGAAACAATGCTTATCTCCCCCCTTGTCTGTCGACATTGGGGGGAGAAAACGTCGAGTGGACTCGCTGCGGAGTCTGTGGAGGAAGTGGAGACCCAGTTGACCTTCATCACACATTCAAAGTGTTCCTGTATACCCCTCACCAAATTCCCACCACAGTTAAATATAGGCTGTCGACTTTATATTGTTGTCTGACTTGCTGCTTGGGTTAGCCTCAGGTTTTCCCCTCCTCCTTGCTTTCTTTTGTGCTTGTTTTCTAGGAGAGATCTCATGCTTAGGTAGGATTACAAGCCCTTCGGTGTGCTTTGAACCCCCTCAATTCTCCCTCTGCAGGTTACCTCGGGGAATAAGAAGAGGGCTTTTTTGTCTGTGTTTGTAGGTGTGCATCAGTGTGTGTATGACCTTGTCCAACCCTATCATGTCAGAATAGTGCATCTACTACATACTTATATACTAATAAGTACAGAATCATCCCAAAGTTTGGCTGTCCTTTTTATGGCACATTGCACTGGGTGGTCTGCTCCAGGTGTGGGATGAAGCGATGGGGTCAAGCCGAAGAGGTAATGGCTCTATCAGCTCATCTACTGATGGCTTAATAAGACTGTGAAGACATTGGCAATGGGAGTTCTGCGTTCCCCACAGTATAGGAGAAGAAAGGATGCTTTGTCCAACAAGAGATGTAGGGTGGTTACCTGACCTGAACTTCTAGACTGAGCAATACAGTTCAAGATGAGGAACTACAAAAGGGGTACTGTTTATCAGCTCCTGACAGAGATTTGTGCATGCGTGGGTGGCCTGGGTTTAAAGAGTTTGGTTTGTAATTTTCCTAATTTTGTACAGCAATTCAATTTTAGATGTTTATAATGTAAGTTTGTACTGTAAACCTCAGCAGTCAAGAAGTTTCGTATATCACCTCCTCTAATGACCCAGCTGCACTTCAGTGGTTCATATAGTTAATAATCCAGAGCCAGCTTATATGCCGATAAGTACTAGAGTTAGTTGCTTTTGTTCAGTCATTAGAATGCATTTTTTGTTTAACCCCCATTCAGACAGCCAGCGACCAGCAGTTAGCCTGACTACGTCAGACTTCGTACTTCCGCTAAATTTCATTACGCTTCTGTACTCAGTCTGAGATACCTCCCATTCAAACCGTTTTCCACCGGTCTCAAAACGACCGTCCAATCAACGAACAGAGGGCGGGCTGAGAGCCGTGACGTAGACGCTAAACGCCGAATCACGGTTGTAGTCTGTTATGGACATGGAGACACAGAAAGCTCTGTTGTGGAGAACCGGCACTTGCCAACTTAAACCCGAACAAGAAAAGTGTTTGTTAAACATTTGAATGGAGATTATGTTGTTGCCCTGCTCCCGACAAGTTTTTGGAAAAGTTTAATTTATCAACTTTACCGATCGTCAGCGAGAAACTGTGTGCAGCACAGCTTGACGTGCACAACGATCGAGAAATCATGGAAGGGAATTATATTGTTCACAGTTAATGTTGGAGGACGCGTGGGCAAGCATTATTTGGTGACATTCCTGATTAACCAGAAAATAAGGTAGGGAGATTTAATTTACATATGGTTATTGTTGTCTGGTGGAAGAGTTTGAGAGGAGAGAGGGGCTTTCCTCCCGTTAGACGTGAGTGGAAAGCCACCGTAAGGATAGTGTTCAACTAGCTCTGGCCCGATTTACTTTACATAATCTGCAAAAGTCGTTCATAGCCATGTTAACTCTGGTATTTCGCTCGATGGGTTTGTTTTCACATCATACGTGTATTTTACAGCAGAGATTCGATGCGGCTGATCCGGCGCATAAAGCACATCATATCCAAATGTTATGTGTGATTGGCTTACGTTTAGACCAATGATTTTAAACTTCAGACAAGCCCCTCCCACGAGAAGGAAAACGATTGTCAATTATGCCCAGCCAGACTCTGTCTATGAAGCGAAGCAAAATAGCAGAGGATGGTATTACCAGGCTAACCAGCAGTAGCAGAGCGACGCGATCTCATTCATTTCAATGGAAACCGGGCGACTTCCGGCGGCACGAGCGAAAGTGACCGTTGGCGACCGTATGGGCGTGTCCAGCGACGCGAGAAAGTTAAGAAAAGTTTAACTTTATGCAAATGTCGAGCGAATTTTGGGAGCGACTACCATTGACAACGAGGTAGTGGAGTTCACGTCATCCTTCTCTCGTCAGTTATTGGCGTGAATGGTACTCATTTGTGTATGATAAGCAGATTTAGAAACGCCTCATTGAAAGAGACGGCGACACACAGCGATAACATCGCTGGCTGTCTGAATGCGGTGTAAGGTTCACTTTTAAGGTAGTAGCGTGAGCGTCTTGTATCATCAGATTTTGGTCATCAGCATAACCAAAACCCGGCCAGAATCGCCTCGAGTTCGGTAATTTTCGCAAAGTTACAAAAAATGCCATTCACACCTCCACGGGAAATAGGGTCTAACGCACCCAACGCGCACGACTGCCCACTCCGCGTTGACGTAATTTTTGCCGCGCGCACCAACGCACCCGTGCAGACGCGGGGAGCATAAACATAGCTTTAGTACGGATAAGATTGTAGGCAGCATGTAAAGTGATGAAATAATTCATACCTCAATAATAGACTGACCTAGAAAAATTTTTTTTGGAAGGTATGTGGATTTTGTATCCAAGAAGAATTAGTATTGATCATTTCTCATGATTCAGAGCTCGGTGCAGACGATAAAAATCTGCTGATGCTTTCTGAGTGTCTGTCAAACATATGATGCCACTAACTTAACAACACGGTACACTCCCAGTCTCAGAAAATTGTGCAAAAATGTAACTTTTGACAGCTTGACACTCTTGCAGTAATCTCAAAAAACAACACCTCAAGCTATACAAACATGTGACCCTGCCTGTAAACCCAGCTCAAGTCATTTATGGTGATTTACTGTGCATAAAATCATCCTAGGTAATATAAAGAACATTCTGTGAAAATATAACCTTGATATCTTTAATGTTGACTGAGTAATATCAAAGATTGAAATCAATGTGAAATTAATGATTGATACCAAACTTTGATGCTTAATTAGATTATGAGACTTCAGTACTGCCCTACAAAGGCTAAGTGCAGAAACTACGCAAACACTGAAACTGAGAAAAATGCCTTTTTTTACAAGTTTTTTACACCAGCCAGTCAAACACATTACTGCAATTTTGGCACACACGTTTCTCTGCAATGGGACACATTTGAACCAAGAGACTTTGTCACAAGACACAATAGATCTCACAAAGTCCATTTCAACCTTTAACTCAATTTTGTCCAAATGCGTAGTTACTGCACTTTGGCTTTGTAGGGCAGGTGAGGTACAAAAAATTGTCAAAATTGGTCTCAAGGTGTCACTGCATTAATACCTATTAAAAAGGTCTGAATGTTAATACCTATTAAAAAGGCCCGGGTATACCTTTTTTCAGCTTTTAAAGCATTACGTGTTTGACGTATGCAATGCAAACGTATGCAATGCAAATAATGCAATGCAAAAAAATGTTACACGTATGCAATGCAAATAATTTCTTATTCAAGCTATTACTCTACCAGGCCATCAGGGCAGCACTGATTTGGCGGCATTAACAGTACATTCAAATGTAGAATAGGTTTAGAAAAGTAGCCGATCCACCATTGCAAACTAAGTTTAGAACAAACAACAAGAAAACAAAGAACAGCAATCAAACATTATGGTGACAAAATGCTGAAAGTAAAAACAAAAGAAGAAATTGTATATTGCCTTTGTGTAATTGTTTGTAGTGGAGTGTGCTGTCTCAATATTTTCTCGCACATGTGCTGTTGTACTCGTACTGTGGGACGTCCGTGTATGCGCGCTGTCTGCATGACGTCATTTTCGTCATCAGGTGGGTCCGCAGTTGTCCCCGCGGTCTCAAATTTTGGGGCGCATACGGATGGTGCGTGCGGACGCACGCGGACCTTCCTGATGACGAAATGACGTCATGTAGACGGCACGCGTACACGGACGTCCCGCAGTACGTGTACAACAGCGCATGCGCGAGATATACGTCCCTAGTATACCTTCGGCTTAAGGTACTTGAACTCTTTAGGCCGGTTTCCTGAACAGGGATTAGACTGTCCTAGACTAAAATAAATGTAAGAGCTGTCCAAACTGAAAACTACTTGCACTAACATATCTTAAAATACATCAGTGCCCTTTGTTTTGCCTCAAAATGCACACAAGTAATGTTTTTAGCAAGGCATGTTTGTTAAAACTAGTTATATTTCCTAATTAAACTAAGGCCTAGTCCTGGATTAAGCTAATCCCTGTTCGGGAATCCACCCCTTTAAGTGCAAATGTGTCATCCCTGTGACAGCAAGGGAGGGATTTTTTATTCTGACAGTATATAAAAACATCTCTGAACAGTTTTTAATAAAAATACAGGTGGTGTAAAAAACTGTGCACCTGCCAAAAATCTGTGCACCCTGAACTCAATAAAGCTAATCAGAACAGAACATGCCATATTTGAATGGATTATGCATCAGACGGTCTGTGTGACTGTGGGTGTGCCATGTGAGGCTAACATTCTAGCATAGGGTGGATCTGTAAAATGTGAACATTACAAATTAAACCAAATTTAATGTGTAGGTTAGGTCAGGAGCAGACTTTAACTGTGCCCAAGTAGAATAAAAGGCCTTGTACATACCGTTAAGGCAGTTTAACAACCTTTTTAGAAGTCCAGTGCTCACTAAAGACATTCTGAGGGATAATAAATATCTTAAAACTGGTCCTGAGTGAGTCGTCTTCCAGAAAATGCCATGTCAGCGTTGCAAGCCCACCAGTGACAGGCTGTTTCTTTGCAGTCTTCTGCCAAGCACACGTTCACGGGCGGCAATTAGTCTTTCTTTACGCCCCACAGCTTTTAATGGCTTCACTCTTTTTCACCAGGTTTGCTTTGAGACAGCGCCATCCTTTGTTTTATTATTTATTACCGATGATTCCTTCGCCTGATATCTGTGAGGAATGGTCTCTCCTCTTCAAACAATAAAGAAGCGCTCCCCTCAGTAGTTCATTCACTTCAATGTCAGGGCACTTAACACCTGAACAATGCCGAGGATGGAATGCCTGGAAGCTTAACACGGGACAATGGACAAAGACTTCATTGCCTTCAATGATTGGCACTAAACTTGTCACAATGCTCCAACACAAGGGATGGTTTCAGCACAGCTGACGCAACTCTCAATTTGAGAGTTATCTCTAAATTATGTCTCTTGTATACAATTGTAAACAATTAACTGGTAAGAACTAATTTGAAAAGGTTAAACTCTTCAACAAGATCATTCAACAAAATTGCATTTGCACCTGGGTTTTTGCAATGTAACCGTATGGAATGTATAGCATTTCCATTGTGATGACAGATTACAAGGTATATGGTATCACATTTAATAAGAAGAATATGCGCTTGAGGGCGGTCGCTGTTTCATCCTCATTGTCCAAAGTAAGGCTCTGAAATGGCTGTCATCAATAATAACGGCGACTATATTTCTGAGGGTCTGTAAGCTCTCTGTTGTGACACGTTAGAAGTTTAAAGTCCATTCACAGTTCAGGTCAAAAACACCTGCATCCCTCTGCCCTTCGCATTGTGTGGGAAACCCTAGACGACGGTTGTAATGAGAATACTTACCTCTCCTGTGCTATCACTCATCTCTTCAAACTCCCTCATGACTAGTCCCCTAACAACCCTGGGAGAATTATCTAAAGGGAAAGCCAAGCTATGGACTCATAGTTTGGCTTTCATTTAGAGTACTTAACCCCTGTAGCGAGTAACACTGGGCTTGTAATTGTTACGTGAAAGGTCAGTTTAGTTTGGCCACCATGGGACAGAATTACAATAAAATATGAAAATGGGTGGACCAGCCATGATTAGACTGCATTGTCTGGCCGCAAGGTTTAGATCTTTCAGACCGTGGGCGGATTCATTCATTTGGTAGTTACGTAAGACGCTTTTACTGAGTTTTATTGCATGCCCGTTCTGTGTTATGAAAAATCTGTGAGGCTTGAAAGGACGTGGCATTTCAAAGCCATTGCAAATTAAAAAAGCTAAACCTCTGGTACCGTGCATATCACTTTTATAACCTTGCCATTTTTTTGAAATGTGTCAATATGTCAAGCACTGTCATGAGCTAATCGGAATTTTCAGGTGGCTATATGCCCGGCGGCATTTTTTGGATGGTTATTCCGAGGACTTCAATTATTTCCTCACGCCCCTACCAAAGAAAAAGTTCTCACGAGAAGCGAGGCTGATTGGAGCGCAGTTGAAGGACTACTGGAAGTCCTGGTTCGACTTGCTCGCCCCATTCTTTACTCTAAACCCTGCAGGAGAGGTTTGCCTCGCACATGCCACAGCAGTCACTGTAAATCACTCCGCTTTTATTACCATTAGCAATAGTTTCACATTCATTTTTGCTCATGTTTTAGTGCTTTCGTATACTTTTAAATGAGTGTAAAAGAAATTCACAGGTGTTTATTAGAAGATTTGTGACGAACGTGGGGGCGTACATGCAATCCAGAGAACATTTTAGTGTCAATCACACCTTCTCAACTGTTTAGTTTGCATGCCTTCTGTTTTATTTGTTAAGAAAGTTTAGTGTCTTTAAATGTAAAATATTTTAAGGGAAATCAATTTAGTCTTTTTACAACATCAGTAAATCAGTCTACAAAACCTTGATTCATGACTTTGTAAATGATCATCCAATGATATTACGGCTCTGGGGTGCGTTTCCTGAAAGCATTGTTTGCCAACTACTGTCATAAGTTTCGTTGTTACTGACAAAGTTTAACGATTTGGTGTTTCCCGAAACCATAGTTCAAACGGACATTCGCAAGTTGCATCGCAAACTTGTGTGGTTTGAACGACATCTCTTTACCTGCTGTTAGAAGCATCGTTCCTTGTTATTATAATATGTAGACTTACGTTGATCATGCTTTTGAACAAAATAAACAAAAAACATGTAGTACAATGTATATCCATCATTCTAAATATGTTAAAATTTTATTTTACGTTTTTAAGTTTGTAAACAGAATTAAAGCGCTGCATTTAAACCTGCGCATGTGCGCATACTACGAGCTTTAAGTCCCTGGGGAATCCCTGGGAGGAGTGACGTAAGAGGGAACTTGCGCGTGAATAAATATCTTGAAAATAAACAACAGATAACTAAATCACGATAACAAAATCAGTCTTCCGATGCAATATATGTTATTTACAGAAATAATCTGAGATTAAATCAATTTGCACAGATTAATTAATACTCCCACGTGACATCATTAACTATGTTGTTAAACCAACATGGTTCAAACGACGAATGTGCGACAAAGTTACTATGCTTTCGGGAAACAGTCGTGACAAGGTAGTTCGTTTCTCCAACTATGCATAGTACTATGTTGGTTCAGCAGCGAGTTGCGTTGTTGTTCGTGAAACGCTCCCCTGATTCTGTTTACAAACTTAAAGACGTAAAATAAATGTTTTATATATTTAGAATAATGGATATAAAATGTACTACATGTTTTTTACTTATTTTGTTCAAAAGCATGATCAACGTAAGTCTACATATTATAATAACAAGGAACTATGCTTCTAACAGGTTAGACAGCTGTCGCTCATAGCGCACAAGTTTGCGATGCAGCTATGGTTTCAGGAAGCACCAAATCGTTGAACTTTGTCAGTAATAATTACAAAACTTACGACAGTAGTTGGCTAACAATGTTTTTGGGAAACGCCCCCCTGAAGTGAAACAGCTGACCAGTAGCATTTTGAAACCAAACATTGGGTGGGAATAATGTTGAGCAATGATGTTGCTCGATGGGATCACCGGCAGCTCAATTTGGAGATGGTCTTTTATGCATGCTGCCTTCCTTTTAACCTTTTCAACCCTGACCCCTCTGACCATATCGGAAACCAGACCGTAAACCACAGGGTATGATGGCATAGACAGAGCCAAGTATGGCAATGCATTATTGATGTTTACTCTAGCGAGCTGTTCTATCTGATTTCCAATCGGTAAAGGTTTAAACTCTTTGTTTGCTTCTGGGCTGTGTCACTGTTAAGTTGTGAGCTCAGCTGATATGACTCTGATAAGCTCTTCCTAAACGGTTTCATTCTCTGTATGATTATTTTGTTGTCTTGGCGAAGCACCTGCATTGCATTTGTCTTTTTAAAACATGCATTGATTACTACTGATACAAAATGAGCTATAGATGTCATGATGATTTACGCTGTCAAGTGAAAGGTTTTTCCCACAGGAGGTGGGTTTGACTTTCGATCTTTAAAGCGTATTGAAGTTCCTCTCCTTGCCTCTAGAGGCATATAAGCCTTTTATTTTGAACGCTCTTTTTAGGATTTTGACTTGGTGTGATGGGTTTTTTAATCGTTTGCCAGTTAAATCAACACTTTGTCTTTTAATAACTGGTCAAGTTTATCTACTGACCTATTTGGTATGGAAATGGTTAAATAGAGTAAATATATAGAGTTAAACACATTAAAGGACAAGTTCGGTATTTTAACCTTAAAGCCCTGTTTTCAGATTGTTTATGATGAAATAGAACGGTTTTGACTGAAATTTCGACATATGCGGCTGCCCCGAGAATTTTCGGGTGTTTGTTGTTTCACCTCCCACCTCTACAATGGGTATATAGGTGCACTGGAACGATCCTTCCTAAAATGCATTAAACTTTCGTTTACAAAGAAGTGAAACTCACCGAGTGGTCAGGGGTGTTCACTGATATACTCACACAAAAATCGCTGCAAAATACACATTCCAACAGGTTTTATCGTAGTTTTTGTCAACTCCATTGACATGTATTAGATGTGCTGTGAGGTACGGTATTACTCCGCGCCGGGAACTTTGTTTGTATTCTTGCAATTGGGAAAGGTGGATTATCGCCACCACCTGGGCTGGAGTGTCTATTATTCAAGCTCTCAACGGAAGAATATACGGGTGTGAGGCGTTTGGAAAAATAGGTCCACAAGTTTACAATGAATGGTAAAGCACCTGTTGGAATGCGTCTTTTGCAGCGAATTTTGTGTGAGCATACCAGTGAACACCCCTGACCACTCGGTGAGTTTCACGTCTTTGTAAACAAATGTTTAATGCATTTTAGGAAGGATTGTTTCACAAACAAAACAAAACAACAAACACCCGAAAATTCTCGGGGCAGCCGCATATGTAGAAATTTTAGTCAAAAATACCGAACTTGTCCTTTAAATAAGAATCTCACAACCAGAATGTGTTTTGCATATTTACTGTTTTATTGTTAAAAAAGGTTGTTTAGGTAGCTGTGTTATGTTACCTTCAAATGCAATTACATTCTTAAACCCTATTCGGACGGGATTAGTTTTATGGGGGTAGATGGCGTAATGTAATTTTACCACAGGACGTCTGTAATATTGATGGTCAATTCGCACAGCTAGGATTAGAAATCTCACTAAAACATTCAGAAGTGGGAGGGGTAACGTGATTACGCAAAGCGTCACCTCCCTTGTCGTCCTGTTCACATTACCTTGCTTCTGAAATCCCATGTGCAAACACGCAACATGATGCAGATGAGAAAAATTCAAAATCAGACCAGAGAGGAAACACTGTGTTTAATTGCGAATTGGGGATACGTCAGTTTCAGAAACAGTTCGTTGCCTCTGAGAAGTTTTTTAAACAGTCTGTGTCGTGGTATGCAAGTGTTGCTTGCCACTGACTGTTTCCTCCACCTAGAACCCAAGTGAATGCTTCGTTAGGCGCTTCTATATAAAAAACCATGCAAAATTACAGGAAATGACGGAATTTACGTGTATATTTACTGATGGTCTATTCGCACAGGATTAGTATTAGGCTACCTGAGGTAATTTCTCCGTACCTTTTTATAGAAGGTAAAAGGCACCGTAATCTTTACTGACATTGTCCGTAATGATTACTGACATGGAGCATTCGGACAGGAATAAAATCACTGAGAAGCTCCGATAAAAATGTATTTACCCCACCTCCCTATGTAAAACTAATCCCGTCCGAATAGTACTTTACATTTTTAAGCATTACAGTAGTATCTAAAATTTCAAGATTCACGATTGGATGTCCATAAAGTCACCTTTTCTGTACTGTATTTTTGCGACACCACATGAGAAGTAATGCAGGGCAAAGAATGCAAAACTGTTCTGCTGGCTGTACAGTGCAAAAAGGGTGAAAAGTGAAAAGAAATTGACCTAGTTCACATCCATCCCTCCTCTTTCTGTATTTTATCCCAGGCTGGCAACAACAGGAGGAAACTTCTCAATGTTTCAGGGTGTGACACAGGAAACAGGCTGAAGGGGACCTAAGCTGAAGGCTGTGTACTAACGTGTGTGTGTGTATTTGCGCAAGTACTTTGGCATTTGTGTTGTGTCGAGCTGTCTAGGAACCCACACGACCAAATCTGTGTGGAAAAAGAGCATCCAAGAATGTCCCAACCAGCATAATTGCCATTCTCTCACCGTGCCTTTCTTTGTTCGGTCCTGCCTGCTATTAGACTAAATGTCAGACTGACTGCAGGCTAGCAGATAAGAAATAGGCATGCAATGTACCACACCAGCTCTGAATATCTATATCTTAAAACATCTGGCCATCAGCTGACCGGCCCACTGCCTGACCATTGCATTTACAGACTAAATAAGTGAACTTGCATGGCATACACTTTGTATTCTGGAGGAATTTATTGTGATGATTTTTATGTCACCATACAGCACAGTGATCTTAATACAGTGGCAGTCAGCCTGTATGGGGACCCTGGGGTCGAGTGCGTGAACAGAAATTCGTGACATGTTCACGCAAAAAGTCGGAAAACCGTCTCAGTGTCATTTCGTGGTACTGGGTTGGCTTATTCTTCAAATTCCATATTAACAGGCTCAAACCTTAGGTCTTTTTACACACACAAGGAGCTACTGATAGGATATGCTCTGTAAAACAGCCAATCGGAGCAGAGCTCAACATTATTATTCATGACCCTTTCAAATAAGGTAATAATAAATCATTTCATTCGGAAAGCAAATCAAGCCACATACCTTCCATGTAGATATCAGATAACAATTTAACATATTATTTTAATGCATTTTTTGGCACCTTCAAGAAAATAAAAAAAATGTGACTTTTAGCCCCACCAAGATTAAAAAAATAAAATCTTTGTATTGTAAGTATATCTGCAAGTTTTGTCCCTGTTCTGTTTGCTTGGCGTGGGCAAGCACGATATGAGAGTGTGTGTTATGCCTCCTTTGTATGCCATTATTTATTTTTTATTCTGCAGAACTCATGCTGATATGTGGCCCCCATAAATCTCTGCATGGAAATGCCAGTCAAAGTTCACACCTAAGTTCATTTCATGCTTCACCGTCTTCCTCTTGCATCTGTGGTTTGGTGTGTTAGTGAGCGTGATATTTTGCATTAAATTATGCTGCTTTATCATGGAACGATTATCATTTTTTTCCTTCATGTGTGAGTGTGTGCGTGCGCACGTCTTCAGAATTTATTCAGGAGTTTAAGAACTGCTTTATGAAAGTGTTCCTCTCAAAGATGAGAAGATTTAATCAGCCATTAAAGTAAAAAATGATTTGTCTCACCTTTAGAGAAGAGATTTGCAGGATTTATTTATAGGTCACTGCCTTCAAAGTTATTTGTCTGTATGAATAATAGCAAAGTTGTTTGGGAAGGCATGCATCAGGGCCATTTCTTCCCAGGTTATCAAATTGAACCTGTTTAGCATTTAAAATGTGTCACTGTTATGTTTTGTGAGCATTGCTATGAAGGAAAAAGTTAGAGTATCTTATTTAGACTTTTAGGGGCTGTTTTCCGGACGGGGATTAAACTATTCCTAGACTAAAGAGCTGTCCAAACTGAAAACAAACTGACATCTTTAAATACATCCGTGCCCTTTGTTCTGCCTCAAAATGCACACAAGTAATGATTTTAGTAAGGCATGTTTGTTAAAACTAGTTATATTTCCTGATTAAACAAAGGTTTAGTCCTGTCTTAAGCTAATCCCTGTCCGGAACACCGCCCATAAATGTTGTTTGCAATAGTTATATGCTTTTATCAAAAAAACAATTACACTGCATTCAAGCTATACATAATGTTCCCTGGGAATCAAACCTGTGACTTTGGGGTCATAACCGCTATGCTGTACTAGTTGAGCAACCTTGTTGTTTTGATATAGCAGGCATCCTGCCAGGATATTCTAATCTCTGTTTTATGGACTTGTAATTACGATGCATCATGCTTCTTCTCACATTTCTCATTTAAACAGGCTTTTCATGACACAGAGCAGATAAGTGTCATTTTAGCTTGTTGTGGTTACTATCTGTCTGTTCTTTCATCTGTAATGTCTTTATTGCTGTTCTTCTTCATCATTTGCAACATGGTAGAGGATTACGGTGTATTGTAATGCCTTATTATAAATAATGATTTCATGTTTTTGATTAAAAAGGATGACAGCAGGATAAATTAATCACTTGCATGTCTTTAGGTCCAAATTTCCAAGTTTTTCAATGCCAGTCACTGAAATTTGCACTTTATTGTTTTGGTGCTGTAGATCTAAAGATAAAGTCAATATGAAGAGCTATGGGTGGGCGATATGGCAAAAATCTTATATCACAATAGGATTCATTTTATAAATTTTTTTAGATGGTATTATAACAATATGTATCACAGTAGAGTTTTCTTTTTCTTTTAATACATATAGTGCTGTGGAATTAATCGCATACAAATAAAAGTGATTTTTTTTGCATAATATACGTGTGTGTACTGTGTGTAATTATTATGTATATTTAACCACACACACATACATATATTAATTTCAGAATTTTTTATTTATATATACTTTATTTATATATCATAGAATATATAAAAATATAAATAAATATACAGTATATACACTTGTAAATGTTTTTTTAAATACATACATGAAGAGTTTGGTTCCAAAACGCAATAAATCCATTTTGACAAATTTCGGTAAAAACGTGTTTTCTATACCAAGAAAGTGACAAGATGAAAACCACTATTTTCTGTTACAAACTTTCATATAGCATCTTTAGGTTATAAAAACATAAAAAATTCAAATCCATAACTTGATTTTCAAAGATTTATTATAAAAACGAATTCTTTTTTCCACAAAATGCAATAAATCCATGACAGTTTTTTATTTCAAAATGCTATAAATCTATTAAATCAATGTATAAATGTGCATTCATCTTTACCATTTTATATTTATTTAGTTGACTAGTGGTATACAATGATTAAAAAATAAACATTAATGGCATTAACCAAAACACTTACTTTGTTATATTAAGAACACATTGCTGCGGTTATACTTGACGTCATCTCTTTACATTTTCACAGCGATCAGCTGTAAAATGTTTTGGTCCCGCTCGATTTTCGTTGACTTTGAGTAAAATAATGTAAAGTTTTCATAAGATCCTCTGGGGTCAATGTTTTAGCATGACAAGCTTGATGCTGTCGGGAGAACAAGCAACCGAGTGCCTCTCGCGGAAATGATTAGATGTTGATGACTTACGTTTCTTTCCCGTCACAGAAAACCATCACAGGTTTAGCAATGCAATTAAAGTATTATTTTGTTTTGTTTGTTGATCACGAAGTACAAAGTAGATGAGGAAAACTAGGACTCGGCGGGTATTGGATTTTGCGTAAAATTAAGAATTTACTTTTAACTACTGACCTGATATAATACAGATTTTGGCAGTAACTCATTTTTTTCAAAAATGGCGTTTTGGAACCAAACTCTTCACATGAATGTGTGTGTATTTCTATATAAATAATAATTACACACAGCACACGCTTATATATTATGCAAAAAAACCTGTTTATTTTGTATGCGATTAATTGCGAATAATCTTTGCCCAGCACTAATTATATATAGACGCATATGTGTATTTTTTTGTCATAGTACATCACTGCTTGTTAAAAACACCTTATATTAAAACCCACACTATTAAGAACAACTCTATTTTTAGGTAGTTAACCAAGACTTGTTTGCCATATTCTTTCAATCTTGATAATTAGCACCATGAGAGGTCACAATAGATGCTACAAAAATCCTCTTGTTTGGGGCTATTTATGTTGTGAATGCCAAAGAAATCCTCTGTTGGGTCTGTAATAACCTCCAGTCAACTATTCTGTAGAACCCAATCTGTTACCATGGCCTTACTAATGATGTCACAACACAAGGACTTTGCATTACCCCATCTGTTACCATAGCATCATTTATGATGTCACAATGCTATCATCCTTCTCTTTGCCTGAAGTCACTTGCAGGCTTTTATGATGTCAGATCGGCAGCATCCTCCTGGAGATCTTGTCTTTTACTCTTGCAGCGTGTCAGCTATTTTATCTCACGCCTCTCTTTATGAGCCCCACCGCAGCTTTTCCCACAGACATCAACAGTTCTGTGGTCCTCTGTGTAAAAGGTCTACAAAATTGGACACTTAAACGGCGCAGTCAGGCCTTTTCACACCACACTGTGAAGTCACGTCGTTACAACGGTTACAGTTATGGTTGTTAAAGTTATGTTTGATCCCTGTGGTCTTTTCATGAAAGGAACAGTTTAATTATCAGTGACGCAGCTATTAATGCCAGCTTGTTATGTTGTTGTAAAGGGGCAATGGGTGGTGTGAAGCAATCTTCTGTTTTACTTTCCCACACTGTCTGAGCCAGCGACCGTAAGCAGAGTTATGGCTGTTTCACTTTTTTATTTTCCTTGGAAGTGGCGTTAATGAACTCAGTTGCATTTTCTTATTGAATGATGTTTGGAACGGTTATATAGATGTGTGTGAGCTATCTATCAAATGAGTGTCAGCTTTTTAAGAAGTCACAGCCTTTCATCTTAAATATTGACTGATGGAGATCCATTAGTGGATTAAATACTTGTTTGGTTGTAATGTAATATAGGAAGTTTCTTTAATCATTTCTACGGATCAAAGTGGCAACCTGTACTTAAAAGTGAATACAGCTTATAGATGTATTTCTACTCATACTGACAAAATCCCAAGTACTTTAAAGTTTGTCTTGCAAAACACAGAACTTTATGGAACATGGCAGCGGTTTAAACAATTAAAGGTGGTTAGGTAGCATATTTCTCTTAAAATGAGGTACAATTGTACTCGTATGGCATAGGATAATGTTCATGTAAATGTAGCTATTTTAATGCTGCGTTTACACCAGCCGCGGTAGAGGCGTCAAACGCGAGTGATTTCAATGTTAAGTCAATGTGAAGACGCGTTGATGCGTGTCTGGAGGTCGCGCGGCGCGGTAGACGAGATTCTGCCTAGATGTGCGAATGGCGCGAATTGAGCGTCTGCAGCGGTACACGCAAATGATATTTTTTGTGCATTTTGGGTCTCATGCGAATTTGCGTCTGACACAGAGTTAAAAAATGTGAACTTTGGCAGATTTTCGCACCGCGTTAACCAATCAGGTTGCTTGCTGCTGTGGCCCGGCCCCGGAGTCACTCATTCAACATAGAGGAACGCTTGATATTGTCCGTGAGCAGTCACCCGGAGCTATATGACACAAGTTCTTATTTCTATAGAGACAGGAATAAAAAGGACCTCGCTTGGAAGAGTGTCAGTTAGGACATTGGGCAACCTGGTAAGTTGTAAATACACATTTCACTTTTGAGTCACGTGACGTTTATCGACCCGTGGCATTCCCGCCGTTTTTTTAAAGTATTTTCCCCCTATAGAAAGGCGACCATATACAAACCAGTAACTCTCTCGATGAATGCACGATCAACATCAGCCATCTTGCAAACAGACAACCGCAAACCAATTGCCCCTCCCACAAGAAGCGGATTTGGCCTCTGATGCGCGTCAAATCAAATGCTCGCGAATGCATTCAAAATGTTCAAGCGGCAAAATAGACGCGGTAGACGCAATTTTGACACCTCAAACACAGCTGGTGTAAACCCACGGTAAGCGTCTATACAGCCCAGTCTCACGAAATTATGTACCTATAGTCACGTAATTTTTTATTCTTTTTTCTTAATACTGTCACAAATTTTTGCGTTTTTCTGTGATCGTGTCTCACATTTTTGTTTATGTGTCACTTTCACGTATTGGTTACTCAACTGTTATGTCGTATTTTGTTACCATTGTTGCTTCGGTTTAGGGTTAGATTTACATAAAATGACATCCTTATTCAAACCCCAACTCTAACCCTAACGCCAGGTGACAATGGTTTAAAAATCATAAAATATAAAAAATTAATCTGAAAAAAATAGTACCGTATTTTCCGCACTATAAGGCGCACTTAAAAGCCTTTAATTTTCTCAAAAAATGACAGTGCGCCTTATAATCCAGAGCGCCTTATATATGGATCAAAACTTCGGGTCAATGTCAAAATGTTCCGGGCCGGCTCGCGTGAGGACGCTTCTTCGGCGGCCGGCTCGCGTGAGGACGCTTCTTCGGCGGCCGGCTCGCGCAATGACGCTTCTTCGGCGGCCGGCTCGCGCGATGACGCTTCGGCGGCCGGCTCGCGCGATGACGCTTCGGCGGCCGGCTCGCGCGATGACGCTTCGGCGGCCGGCTCGCGCGCTTCCGCGGGTATCAGACTGTTTCATTTACAACGTGTTTACTGAATTATTCCCTTCCACGTTTGGGAGAAGAGTGAGCAAGGCTGGGAGATATTGTTAATATGCACATCAACGTTTGAACAACGTCAACATGGTGAACTGAGTTTTCAGAAGGTTTGACTTTATCTGACATTCCCATTAGCACAGCTCCATCTAGTGGATGCATAACGCAAAACCAGTCAAACGTTTGACTGCAGTATCTTTCATTCTTTGCGCCTTATAACCCGGTGCACCCTATATATTAAAAAAAATCTAAAATAGGCCATTAATTGAAGGTGCGCCTTATAATCCGGTGCGCCTTATAGTACGGAAAATACGGTATAAACCAATACTTAAAGGGACATCCTAACCCAAAAACCAAATCTAACCCTAAACCGAAGCAACAATGGTTTGAAAATAGGAAAAAGCAGTTGAGTAACAATGTAACATAAACAGAACTTCGTGATACGATCACGAAAAAACGTGGAGATTCGTATCACGAAAAGGAATCAAAAAATTACGTAACTATAGGTACATCATTTTGTGAGACTGGGTAGCAGCGTCTATAATACCTGAAAATAATCCAAAGGCATACAACACAGTTCACGGTTAAAAATCAGCCTATGTGCATTTTCACAAAAACAAATAGTTTCAGAAATTATCTTACAACATGACGTGATGGCAGTATTCCCAAACGTGATTTATGTTGCAAACTTGGAATGGAATGCTTTTGAACTTTAAGGTCCACTTCCACCACTACTGTGCACAGGGCACCCCCCCACTGGAAGGGGATACACTTAAGAAGTGCACCTGTTTCTACGACCTTGGTCAGATTCCTTCTTAGGTTTATGGCTCTGGCTTCAGGGGACAGGAGTTCGAGTACTGTCCAGTCAAATTGTCTGACTTCAGGCTAAATTCAAGCTCTCCTCCCCCTGTTTGTTGCTCTGTCCAGGAGGTCTGCTGGCTGTGGGAAATCCATCCAAGCAAGGACACGTCATGTCACTGACGTCCAATGTATGTTCATGCAGCTACTGCAGGATACAGCGTGAATAAAGTATACATGTTTGCACATTTGGGGTTGTCAGGGTGGGTGATCAAAAATGTATAGCTTGAATGAACTATATGTTGGTTTGAGTCAAAGAATCTGCCACATGTAGAACGCAATTACTGGAGCCATTATTCTATTCTATTCTATTCTATTCTATTCTATTCTATTCTATTCTATTCTATTCTATTCTATTCTATTCTATTCTATTCTATTCTATTCTATTCTATTAATATTATTTGTTGGTGGTGCTTGTAAAGACACTATTACCATATCTCATACCTACAGGGTTAGTGATTTAAATAAACCCATAAGACAGATAAGATGAATATTTAATTTGGTTTGCATTTTTGTTCAGCGTCAAAATGCAAATATCTGTGTGGGTAGAAATTAAAGTGAATCTTGAATCTGTTTTTCATGGTCATGTGAGAGACTATGTATGTACTCCCGTGCTTCGTAATTCTTAATTATCTCTTGAACAATAGGCCAATGAAGATCAGAGAGGCAAGTGAGGGGCTTGTTGTGTCTTCTCACAAGCAGCTTCCTGAACACATGAAAGGAACACACACTGCCCAAAAAAAAACGCGTGTGGAGAGAGGAGGAACTCCTGTCAACACCAAACTATGGCCTTCAAAGTGAATGCCACCCGCCCTGCTCCACCCCCCACACGTACATGCAGACAGCCGAATACGTTCATTAGGATGCTTTAAACACACACACACCAATGCATAAATAGACAAACACACACACACACACACACACACACACACACACACACACACACACACACACACACACACACACACACACACAGCATGTATGCATTGTTCTGTTTTCGATTCTTTTGTATTGTCACACTCGTCTGGTTATCACTGTCTAGAATAAGGTTGTCACTAAAATTTTGATACGGCAGCAAAAACAAATATGCTATAGGACAATTTTTATCTCTTTAACTTTGAATGTTAAATATTATACACACACACATGCACATATACATCATCTGTGATTCATATGGTCAGGTGCCACTTGATTTAGATGACAGTTTAGTAAGCAAATTTATTCTGGACTTAACTGTATAAATACTGGTAGTGTTACATTTTATTTACTGGTTTTGTTGTAATTACGTTTTTAAAATATATATTGATACTTCATCCAGAGTACTTATATTTATGTGCTATCTATTTAGTATAACAGTTGCATGATATGCTTTTTCATGAATTGACTATACAGGTATTTTGATCATTTATTGGCTTTATTCGGAAGCAGATGGCCTTTGCATATTTCTATCATATGGGTCATGAGTATCTGATCCAAAATCTTTGATTCACTGCAGATGATATAAATAATAATCTAAAATGACCCGCCACAGGTCACACCCTTCATATCCCTGTTTTCTAGACTGTGAAAACAAGAGTAGGATTCCAGCCAATACACATCAATACAGCAATTTCCTATTCGGTCATTTCCTGTTTTGACAGGAAGCAGAAAAAGATAGCTTGCTCACACAAACAGAGAGAGCAAAAGACTGCTGGGTAATGAAGCCAACTGTCCTCAGGTAGTTCAAGGCAATAGGGGGTGGCTGCCTGCATACACCCTGGTAATGAGATTGGCCTGACGCGTGTGTTTAGGAAAGGAAGCATTTGTGGGGAATGCTGTTAATCATTTCTGAAGCGGTGCCCCCATTTCCAGGACGCTCTTTTTTTGACCCGCACACAATGCAATGCTTTTGAAGCCCCCGTTTCTTTTGTTTTTTCCCCTCACATTTCATCAATCACTGTAATCCATCTTGCTATGGTCGGGAAGTCATCACCTCTGTTCACACCTAGCTTCCTCTAATGGGAGCTGAGCATATGATGTTACAACTGCACTAAGGACTGCTCAAGGCATTTAAGTTCAAATAAATATTAGCATGCCTGACAGCCTTGTTAAGATAAACAGCTGCTAATTGATACGTTATTGAGTATAGTAATGGGCATGAAGACACCTTGTAATCACTTAAGCAAGAGGTAAATTAATATGTAATGCTCTCTGTTTTAGTGGTTGTACCAATTCATTCCACTTTTCAGATTATGTACTTTTTCATTTGTACAGTGTATTTAAATCAAGCGTGCCCCATAAGCCTTGAAAAGTGAAGCCAAAACGTCTTGATCGCCCCCCAGTGACTGGTCTCAGTATAGGTCATAAACCCCGCCTCCCCATGTTCTTCAATAGGACTTGAGACAAACTAAAAAATTGAATTACACTTCAATTATCTTTTTCCGAAGCTGGTTTCTGTCATTTACTGTAGTTTTTATCACGCTGATATAAATTCAAATGTTTGTTTTTAAAATAAGTTTGTGTTTAGTTAGTTATTTAATGATTTAAAAACGGTGGTGTCACGTCATGTTTGACAGCTGTGATATTGTGGGAATTGCGCATTCTGCGAGAGGGAGGGCAGGGTCTTGATTTCGCGGCTTTACTTCCTGCTCACTACTGCGCAGGACTGGTCCAGAAATCGCTACTGCGCAGACTCAAGACCCAAGATGTCAGCGCCGTATCGAGACACTGGCGGCTTCACTTTTCACCAATGGAAGAGAGCGAACAGGCATCGTCCATCTTTTTTTACAGTCTATGGTTTAAATACTTTTACAGTATCTACAGTACATTTTACTATAGTAATCTGTGATTAAGGGTCTTGCTTGCCAACAAGGTTTGAACTAAAACTGCAAATGGATGTTATAGACGGTTTCAGCAGTAACAACATAAACAAGCGGCTTTCGTGGTCAACACGCAACTTTCGGTAAACTTCGCTAAGAATAAATAACAACAAAGTTCTTTAAAAGTAGGTTATTTATATAACAAGCAAAATAAACAACACAAAAATTACCTAGGAAGCCAAAACATTTGTTGTTTTCGACGAGGTATTTGTTCAAGAGTTCAGTTTAGCAACTAGTCAGACCATTAAAACAACTGAAACCGGAAGTAAAGCTCGGACCAGATGCTTATTGCGTCACCGCACATGCTTCCAATGAAACCATCTATAGTGAACGCTTAGCATGAACACTAGAGCATAAAGCGCTCTTATGATGAACAAGTTGAGATATGCAGTCATCCCAAAAAGTATTAATATTCCTAAAGCATTTATTTTATGCATTAGTCCGTTGGTTTTCAAATACAGTCGAGTCAGAGACAAGACTGAGTCTTTGAGGAAGCAAGTCTGAGTCGAGACCGAGTCCTTTAGGAGTCGAGACCAAGACCATAAAAACATTTCAGTTTTCATATTCATGATTTAATATCACCCCAGTTAATAATCAACAGTTAGGCCTACAGACTAAGCTAGATTGGGAATTAATATGAAAATCCAGGAATTACCAATCAAAAGTAGAATATAGAAATCCAGAACGATTGGTCAGTGTGTTTTGTGTGTTTAAATGTCGGTGTTTGCGAGGGGGTGGGTCTGTGTATTGTAAATCATTTTTTTATGTAAGGAGTAACCTAATGAGGATGTGCCATACATATGTTATATAGTACCGGTAAAGGTGAGATGTCAAAGGTCAGTGCTCCTGAAAGCTTGACTCGCTTGTAGCTATTGAGCACTCCCACACTGACCTTCAGAAGCTGCACAATTAGCTGACCTTTGACATCCTATCCCATCCAGTGAACCCTTAAGCACAAAGAACATGCTTACGCATTCTTATCCCACATTTTGTGTTTGCTCAGAACAAAGCAAACATCTTAATAAGGCTGCACGGTGAAATGGAGAGGACACATGTCTTACTGCATTGTCTCTCTCTGTCTGCTTTTATATAACTGGCATAGACATTTTAATGTACCTCTGTCAGCCTTTTAAGTACTAAGGTTTATTATCAGCACAGAAACAGCAAAGAGTGCATGCATATTATGTATTTTTAATGGGTGTAAATATGGGTGGATATATAATTCTCATAGTTTTGAAGTCATGCATGGTCATTTTTAAATGACCTATTGTTTTTAAATGACCCATTGTCACAAATGCTCTAGTTAGACAGGTGATTGAGCTTTGCATTGTACATTTTAGAGTGCATCTATGGTGGTAAATTATTTTACCAGTATGCCCCATTTATTTTAGTTACCTAATAATTAACCATAACCACACTTTATGTACTAAATATGATTCTTAATTCAGAACAGCAGGCACACATTGGCAGAGGTTAATGGTCATGCAGGAAGTGCTGATATGGACTCCCTTGCCTGGATAAAGGGCGTCCATAAGCCCTGCTCAGTCTTTAACTGAGTACACGACTGAATATTTTAGCCCATTAAAATAATGTAATGAACGCACAATGTAATAGGCTCTCATTCATATGCAAATCAAAGTGGATTCAACCCTGGCCTTGCTGATCCCTCATTCCACATTGACGCTTTATGACAGGAGATGTTTTCTGGTTATACTGTAATTGCCTAGATGCACTGACAACCAATGAGTTTTTATGTAAGTGCAGCAGAGATGTGATTTTTCCAGGTGTAGGGCTTCTGGCCCATGACAAATTCAACGTATTTCAATAAAAATAACTTAAACAGGGCAAGAAAGTTCAATTCTTAAATTTTTGCATTTGAATATTTTACAAATGACCAATAACAATTTTAATAATGACATGTTAAAGCACCAAGGTCATTTCTCACAATCATCTGCCCTTTTCTTTATATAATTTTGTCATTTTAATACTACCCATTATAAGTTAGGATCCCACCGCCTTTTTGAATGTGAAGGAGATTTTGCTTTTCGTTGTTTCCTTCAAGGCCATTTGCAGCTCTCTCCATTATTCCTGTCACACCGTGACTAAATACCTATTGTTTAAATTTTTGATAAGGAAATCTTTCAAAAGGAAGAGAATGAAAGCAGATAGGGATGTATGATGGTTAAGGGGATTCATTCATGTGGTACTGCGTTATTTATTTTCCAAGTGCCTGTTCCAGACGGAATCAGCGGTCTATCTTTCTATCTTTATTGACTGTGTCTAGACGACTCTATTCACTCACTGAACACATTTAAACCTGCCAATCTGCAAAGGCCATTAGATTGTAATGTGTTTCCAAAATATATATAGCACACAATTAAACTCATTAAAACTGTAATTAGACTAATGGATTACTAAATTGACCTAAAATAAATGTTGTTTGTTGTTACCAGTTAACAGAATTGTCTTCTCTAACAAAAGAAGACAAATAAATCAAATGTTTTATACCAATTAATATGTATTTATAATAAAAGTGCATTATTTATTTATGCAAAGTGTCCATAAGATGATTTTATTGCTCACTTTTTAAGAGTGTAAATGGATAGTTCAATCAAAAATTTAAATTCTGTCATAATTTTCTCATCCTTATGTTGTTTTAAACCTGTATGAATTTATTTTTTTCTGATGAACAGAAGGTATTTTGATAAATGATGCTAAGCACACAGCTTATGGTGGAATTCAGTGCTTACCATCATTTATCAAAATACCTTCTTCATCATTTATCATAATACTTCCATAATATTTGATTTAATTAGTAAACAATGATTAAAATAAGATTTTAAAGAGATCATTTAAAGGCAGGATAGGCAGGAATTATCTAAAAAAACTTTTTTACAAATTTGTTTAAACTGTCTTCATATACCAATACATAATTAAAATGTAAGTACTCTGAAAAAAAGAGAGTATAAAACTCGATTGTTTGTAGACCTCTCAATGTTGTTTTAAACACAGCTAATTATTTCCATTCAGGATGAAACAAATGATTGGCTTGCGCGACTATCACTCTCTCTCGCAACCATGGCACAACCCCTCTTGCTACGGGATCTGCCCACAGTATTCACAGTATATTCAGAACTCACAGTACCTGCATATCCAGTCAGCGAAGCCAAACGAGGCAAAAAAAGGAAATAAACGAAGAAAACAAACGAGAGTAAATATCGCGTGGCTTTCCCCCGGGTCGACGATGCGGTTAGCGGTATTGTCTCCAGAGTGTAGTCCTCATCAGAGTCAACAATGCTTTCATCACGGAAACTCTTACATGCAAAACACCGTATATTTTATGAATCTTCCACGAAATTCACCTTCATCACAGTGTAACTGATGGTAATAAAAAAACTTGTATAAATGCAATCTATTTTTAGTTTTGTCTTATAAATATAACTAGCTCGTTTGTTACCGAATCAAACAAGATATATTTGAAACTTTACCAGTATCGATATGCTAGCTTAATAGTGAGTACTAAAAGCCATCATATTTGTTTATATTCATAGTGATAAGGTTAGGTGTATTATTACATGTGATTTTGACATGATGTTACTACATGCACCGCGCTCCCTTCTCTCCGCTCGTCTGAGGTAAATGCTTCTCCCAGCAGAGCCGGTCAGCGTCGCGCGTTCATGTGTTTTGGGGCGTGGCTTTAGAAGGAACCCAGAAGGGAGGGGGTGGAGTGAATGGAAAAATGAGCTGTGTTTAAAACAGTCGTGAGAGGTCTAGAGACACTCGATTTTTATACTCTCTTTTTCAGAGTACTTACATTTTACTTATGTATTGGTATATAAAGACAGTTTAAACAAATTTGTAAAAAAGTTTTTTTTAGATAATTCCTGCCTATCCTGCCTTTAATTCCTACTGGCACATCTGATTAAACTTTGTTCATGTGGTTTTGACAGAATGATTTTGATAGTGCAATCAGTACACATGTGATTGTTTTTAGCAACAATATTTGAGGAGTTTGGTTACAAAACGCGATAAACAGTATTAAAGGAACAGTATGTATTTGTGGCCAAAACTGGTACTGCAATCACAAAACTTGTGGCTAAAACTGGTACTGCAATCACTCAACTGGTGGCCAATACACAACATGACAACATAAACATCAGTTTAGTGCTGCAACTCCACTTTTTAAATGACAATATCCTGGCCAGACCACTGTTGTCAGTGATAAAAGTATTTGAAATGAAAATGATTTCTTAATGTTTAGTGACATATCAGGGACATTTTATGATTAATTGATATAAATTTCTTACATACTGTTCCTTTACAAAAAAAGCTACCGCCAAAATCAGTATTGTATGGTCAGTATTCAAAAATAAATTCTTAATTTTACACAAAATCCAATATCCGCCGTGTTATTCTGTCATCTTTTCTCTCTTTTTTCCCAAAACGTTATAAACGGCAGTCCTCCTTCTCTGCAAAATGCAATAAATCTGCTCAACAAATCACAGCGCACCATTCCACGCATTGTAAACAATAATGGTGGCACGTTGAATACACACAAAATCCTAGTTTTCTTCATCTACTTTGTACTTCATGATGAACAAATAAACAAAAACAAAATAATACTTTGATGGCATTCATAAACCTGTGGTGGTTTTCTGTGGCAGGGAAGAAACGTAAGCCATCAAAATCAAATAATTTACAACTGTGCTTGTTCTCACACGACAGCATCAAGCTTCTGTCATGCTAACACATTGTGAAAAACTTTCTTATGAAAAACTTTCCATTATTTTACTCGAAGTCAAAGAAAATCGAGCAAGACCTAAACATTTTACAGCTGATCGCTGTCAAAAAGTTCAGCGATGACTTCCCAAGGATGACATTTGCAATGACAGTGTTCTTAATGTTTATTTATTTAATCAGCGTATACCACTAGTCAACTAAATGAATATACAATGGCAAAGGTTAATGCACATTTATATATTGAGTCAATAGATTTATTGCATTTTGCAGAAAAAATAATCAGTTTTATAATATATCTTTGAAAATCAAATTATGGATTTGAATTTTTAATGTTATTTTACCCAAAAAGCTATGCTATGTGAAAGTTTGCAACAGAAAATAGTGGTTTTCATCTTGTCACTTTCTTGGTATAGAAAACACATTTTTACAGGAATTAGTCAAAATGGATTTATTCCGTTTTGGAACCAAACTCTTCATTTGATTCAGCTTGTTGCCATAGTTCATGTTTCATCATCACCATCAGTTGTGCTAAATGATCTGTAAACAAAGTGGTTTCTCTAGTTTCACTAACCTCCATGTCGCCTCCTAATTTCTGTTGCAGAGAAATACGTTTTTGAAAATCTTTCATCCTTCCCCTAACAGATGTTGTCCCGTGAATCATATAGCAGTCAGAGTCGACTAATCACATTCAACTCAAAAGTTTATACACTTAGAGCAGCTGAAGACATCATTCTGTTGTGAATTACACTGCATAATTATACATGTGTGCAGCTTTAGAAAGGGTTGTCTTGAGATTGATTCTCAGTGATGAGAGCTTTAAAGCCCGCAATCCCAGTTCCTGTGCATCTCTCTGCATATGAGTGGGGCTCATACAAATTACTGATGCATGTGTTAGTGTGTTTACCTTTCCTGTTTGCATTTTTCACTAGGTAATTAACTCACTACTCACCCGCGCAGACCGGTGCGTGTAAGATCCCAGAGAGCGAGTCTTTGCTGAGCACAGCTGTCTCTGTCTGCCTTTGAGGGCTTACAGGAAGTAGAGTAGAGGATTATAGCTGTTAGTGGAAAAGTTAATGAAAGTTGGCTGAAAGCTGAGATGATGTTTAGCATACAGTGTTTGTGGATAGAGGTGCTCAATTTTAGAGGATGTGGTGGGATTGGGAGGATTTTCAACACATTATAGCTGCATCTCAAAACTTTTTTGTTAGAAATAAACAAAACTCAGTTATTGAGCAAGAAGATAAAAAGTGTTCAAAATTGTCCCATTACCTAACCCTGATTCACATTGGTAGGCCTATAATAATAATTTATATGTTGAGCTGTTGGGAACCCTTTCAGTCTGACATCATCTGACCTCAACCCACATGAAGAAAAATACAAAGTAACTTGCAATTTTTGTTTACTACATCAAATACAATGTGATTTTTATTAAGGTCTGGTAGCAACAGCACATTTTCTGATTGGTCGATGCTCTTGACTCACATGTGCTGGGGTGCCTGCTTAGCAGCTTCCCGCACCCCAAGTGGGCAGACTCGTTCACTTTTCTTTCGAAAACCCCACCCAATGCAGAAAGAACCCAGCAAATTCCCATTAACACATAAACAGAACAATCGTGCAGCTTGTCTTAACATTTAAGCAGAACAGTTTGCTACAATAATGACTGAAGAGCACAACAAAAACAATAATGATGATTTACAGCCCAAGTCAAGTTTTTGTGAATGTGATCCGCTCATCCGAGCCCTCCATAACAAGCACAGAATAGCAGTAAAAAACTATGATCTTTCTTTATGTAACCTTTATGTTTGTTAACAGCTTCCCTGTCCTTATTTTCTCCAATGGTACGCAGCACATATATGAACTTCATCCTCTTACACTGATGTAAAGAGCGATTTTTGTTTCATTTATGAATTAGATTATAAAGAATGCAGACTTGTAAAAGCTTTACTTAAGCTACCTTCTGCAAACTATGGTATTTTCTAATTACTTTCTCAAAAGTGGTGGGACAAAAATGGGGAGGGGGCATACCACCCATCCCACCTGCAAATTACGCCTTTGCTAAGCATAAATAGAATTAAAATGTTCAGGTGCATGGGTTTATAGGTATTCATCACATCATGTTGTACTGATAATTAAGTTCATTACACTTGAGGTTTATGGATTTTAATTTAATGTAATTACTAAGATTTTTATATGTCCAGGAGCCTCATTTATAAAGTGTGCGTACGCAAAAATCCACGGCAAAGTCTATATTTATAAAAACTGTCTTTGACGTGGAAAAGTGCTTTGCGTCACGTCAGGGTCTGAGCAGATGTACGCACTTTTGCTTGTCCGATTGCTGCAGGTTTTTGAAATGTAAGCCATTCTTGCTGCTCAAAAAGGATTTAAACATTGGCAAGCGCTCTTTTATATGTCAGTGACATTAATTAGGCATCGTTAAAAGTCGGAGATCTGAAATTGTTCAGCTGCGCACGAGTTCAAGATCATTTGCGATTTATAGATTTCACATCTGAAAGAAAGGGGGAAGTGCGTTTTCTTTGCGGACGTTCGTTTTATGAATTACACGCAGGGTTTCCCGCAGAAAATGTGTTAGTTAAGGTGGTAGGGTTGGGGTGGGCGGGGCCAAGGGCGTGGCAATCAAAGGGGCAGGGCGTATGCGTCATGATGAAAATTTAAATATTTTAATAAAATAAATAAATAAAATATTTATTTTTAAAACACGAACTTAATTTTGAAGAAACTATGACAAATGATTATTAATGAATTAAATGTTTTTACCTCTAATGGGAATAGTTGCGTGGTGAAGTGAAACTAAAGGGTTAATAAACACAAACTAAACCAGATGGTGAACGATGATAGATCGTTGTAAAAACTGATTATTTCCCCTATTACATTATTTTGAAGGAGTGTAATTGTAGCATGTAAATAATGCACATAAATAAAGTGAGCAAGAGCGCTCAACAATTATATCTAATCAACAGGCACGTGAACCCCTGCAGGTTGTTCAAACAACAAAATCACCAGCTAACTTACTTTATAATTAGAAGAACTATAGACTAATACAATAACAGGCTTAAATAACCCCAAAACATAAGTCCACTTACAGTTCGCACGGACACGCGTTTTATCAACTGGCTATCCTCCAGACATGACGGACCACGTCTTATCTCATTTCGACCGTGTGGTGCGGGTGCACGCTCGAGGTGTGAAGCGCGTCTGCGCTACTCTCCGAGATGTTTTATCAACTGGCTAGTTATTATCCAGACAGTGACGGTCCGGACCACGTCTTTCACATTTCGGCTGTGTGGAGCGCCTGCATGCGGTGTGATGCGCGTACGCGCTATTCTGCGAGATGTGCTTGCCGATTTATTTATTATTTTTTTGGGACGACCTAGTTAAGGCGGTAGGGTTTCCAAGCTTAGGCGGGCCGCCTTAACTGAAATATGCTGCGGGAAACCCTGACACGTACACATTTTTGATCAATGATTGTAAGATCAAATATAGGATGGTTTCTACGCAGCATTTTTTAAATGAGGTATTTACATTTTAAGTGCCGTTTAGCATTTGGGTTTAAAGTGTACTACCAAATAAGTATGAAGAGTTTATTTTCCAAAACTCTGACTAAAAATTAATTATTAAAGACAGTCTGGAGAGTTTCCAGACAGCCTCGGCAAAACAACTGTTTTAATTAGATGAAGAGAAGGAAGCCGGTGAGCATGTATAAATATGTATACACTAGTGAGTCTCCAGCGCAACGTTAGATAGTGTTGTTAGTTTAACTGAGTGCTTTATGTCTCCTCCCTTAGCTTTGGGCCACATTACACTTTTGCTGAATAGATGGCAACCAATTTGTGTTACACTTTGAGCCTCTTCAGTTATATTGAAACACATAAAGTCTTTATAAAGCAATACACCAATAAACAGTTCATTTCATCTGGTCATTATCACAAAATTAGCTAAACTAGGTGATCAGGGCATGTCTTGTATTTACATTTGCGCTTTTGGCAGACGTTGTCTTCAAAAGTGAATTACATTGCATTTAAAGGAAAACACCACTGTTTTTCAATATTTTACTATGTTCTTACCTCAACTTAGACAAATTAAATACATACCCATCTTTTTTCAATGCGTGCTCTTAATCTTTGTACAGCACGTTGTGAATGTGTTAGCATTTACACTGAAAAAAATGATTCATTGAATTTAATAAAAATTTTTAAGGTAAGTGGTTGCAATCAATTTATTTAAGCTACATTTAAACAAAAGATTTATATTTTATTTTACTTTACTAATCTTTTTTGTTTAATTGTAGCTTAAATAAATTGATTGCAACCACTTACCTTAAAAAATTGATTAAATTCAATGAATCATTTTTTTCAGTGTAGCCTAGCCCCATTCATTCCTAAGGATCCAAACAGGGATGAATCTAGAAGCCACCAAACACTTCCATGTTTTCCCCATTTAAAGACATGAGTAGTTACACGAGT
Source organism: Misgurnus anguillicaudatus (assembly GCF_027580225.2). Classification (NCBI taxonomy): domain Eukaryota; kingdom Metazoa; phylum Chordata; class Actinopteri; order Cypriniformes; family Cobitidae; genus Misgurnus; species Misgurnus anguillicaudatus. Next base: position 6,447,799 of record NW_027395278.1, read on the forward strand.
AAGTATGGTGGCACAAAACAAAACGTGGTGATTTTTTAAGCTAATAATATTGTATGGCGCAAGAGCATTTAGTTTGCAGCACCTCAACCTCTTTGCGCAGTAACATTCTCACTCCTGACTACTCCCCCTCTCGCTCAAACTTCCTTCAATATTACTGCGCCTGAGGTCGAAGTGCTGCAAATACAATATAGTTCTCATTTTTTATCTGCTTAAAAATTGTCACGTTTTATTTTTTATGCCAGCATACTTACTTTGTGTAACTACTCATGTAACAGTCATTAAAAAGGGAAACCATTGAAGTGTTTTGTGGATTCTAAATTCATCCCGGTTTGGATCCTAAGGAATTAATGGGGCTAGGCTAAATGCTAACACATTCACAACGCGCTGTACACAGATTAAGTGCACACATTAAAAAAAGATAGGTATGTATTAATTTGTCTCGGTTGAGGTAAGCACATAGTAAAATATTGAAAAACGGTGGTGTTTTTCTTTAAGCTATACATTGTTTTGAGTTTTTATTAACTTAACTGTTTATTAACCTTCTTAACTTAGTAGCACAGCTACAAAAATAGGTTTCCTGGAAAATCTATCAGTTACATTGATATTAGTGACAACGCAGTAATACAAACATATTTCATTGGTGAATGTCACAATGTAGTAATCTGGGAATGGTGCAGCAGGTGTACAATAAACTTATTTTCTGTTTTTTTTTTTTAAACAAAAGTTAAACAAAAATAGATCATGTGTCATACTGTACCAAAATATACCTTGGGAATACAAAATTTAAGCCATGTGACTGGTGTGTGAGGAAGACTGAAGTTATTCACACATTAATGCTCTTAAATTTTTATTATCCTCTTACCTGTCACAGATAAATGAAGTGTGTGTGCACTGCAGTGTCTTCGCTTTCTTCCTATGTTGTCAAAAGCTCTCGAGTCTGTGTCGTAATTTTTACAAACATAAAGCAATATCTTTTTTATTTTTTAAGATACTTTTTTATATTTTTATTTAATTTTTGGTGCTTGACAGCTCAGTTTCAATCACTACTATTTAGAAGTGTTTGACATAAAAGCAGTCAAATGTAATATTTAGGGCTGTCAAAAGATTAATCGTGATTAATCACATCCAAAATAAAAGTTTGTGTTTACATAACATGTGTGTGTGCTGTGTATAATTATTATTTATATTAAAAAAACACACACAATCATATATTTATATATCGTATATATTTAAGATTTTTTTTAAATATTTTTTATATAAAATATTTATATTTCTATATAATATAAATTATATAAATATATATACAGTGTATATATGCAAATATTTCTTAAATATACATGAATGTGTGTGTATTTTTATATACATAATATTTACACACAGTACACACACATATGTTATGTAAACACAAACTGTTATTTTGGATGCAATTAATCGCGATTAATCTTTTGACAGCCCTTGGCTTCTCATTCGCTTGCACACACTTTGTGTTCTGTTTCTATTTTGCCCCTTCACCCCATGTTAAAACCTCAGAAGAGCTACTGCTGTCTCACACACTGGCTGGCTGTCCATCCAGAGTTTGACAATCCACTGACAGCTGGAGTGATCCATGGGAGATGGAGAATGGGAGTGTAACAGACAGAAGGGAGACAATATTGTTAGAAATGGGGGATGTCCAGTTGGAAAGAGAACTGTTTTTTTTTTTACAAACCCCAGTAAACAGGAAAAGCCATTTAAATAACTGAATGACGAAAACGATCTGTGATGGGTAGATGACCACACACAAATTATCTCTACCTGGGCCTTGGAGAACAAGAAGGTATTAGTTTTTTCAACAAAAGATACGCATTTTGCTGATTCAGAAGATGCACATGGACCTAAAATCTGGTAAAATGCTTTAATACCTAAAAGCATAAAGATAATGAAGTTTGTGTATTTGGGGTACTTATTGTCATAATGCAGTTTACCACAAATACTAAATGAATAAAACAAAAACATGTTGAATTAACTCACAAAAATCCTATGCTTTTATATATAATGTTAAACTGGTCCAAAGACAAAGAGGTCTTGATGTTCTGGCTATGTACTGCATAAATATTCATGTGACTTAGCTTTAAAGCTCACGTAACACATGCTGTTTCTGCATTTCTGATGTTAATCTGGAGTACCTATAGAGTAGTATGACATCCTTTATATCTCCGAAGAGTCTTCAGTTTAATCAGATTTATAAAAGAAAGATTAGCTTTACCAAATCTTTCCGATAACGTACAAAAAAATTAAGAAGGAGGAGTTACTACCACGGCTGGAGCGAGTACGAGTCATGCAACACTATACAACACTTATAACTTATGATTCATGTTTGTGTCATTTATATAATATGAACGCGCCAATTTCCAACATAAGACAGAAGTCTTACTTACCGCATGCAACTCGTCATGACCCGGTTGGGAAAATCCACCGCATCAAACACACACGCAAAACGCCGCTGCTACCCCGGATAATAAACTATATCCATTGTTTTCATAAGGCTGACTTTCTTCTCCTTACATCCAAAAACACACTTCTTCATTCGTGCCAATGTTGAGTTTTGAAATTAAACAAAGCTGTGTCGCATGATAAGATGTTTGTAAGTTCTAGCGTCTCCCGCTGATTGACGGGTACGCAGGGTTTTCCGGGGGAAGTGCCCATATAAAGAAGTGATACGTATAGAAAACCCCTGAAACGTCAGTTGGACCTGTAATCGAAAAAAACTTTCTGAAACTTGTACGAACCCTGGCGAAGTGTTCAGCACAGAAATACTCTGTAACACGCCCAAATGCTTTTTGACACTTTGCCTACGTTTAGCATGAGGAAACAACTCTATAACTGTGTTAATAAGTCAGAATGCTTGAAATACCATTGAACCCCCCCCCCTTTAATTGATAAAACTCGCTAAAATACTGAATGTAATGATATTTTAAATGATGAATGTATAAATATTAACCCACATACATGTTTAAGTGGAAATACATTTAAACAAATATTAAAATATATGGTGTGCATTTGTGTCATAGATTTCAACCGAAAAAGCTTAGTACTAGCAAGAATTTGAATTGAATGTGCGGCAGCCAAAACCCACATTCACTTATGATACACAAACACGCATGAATACAGGTATGTACTATACACCTACAAGTGTCCTCTTCTCCATAATTACACCCAAATAGGCCCTGAACATCTAAAAGCCTTTCATTTAATACGTGGTACAGTTCTATCTGTCTGCAATACTTTGACCATGGTGTGTGTGACTGTGTAAAGGTCCATGGAGATTAGTGTTGGATGTGGTCTTTTGCTCTTTAGTGTACAGTATAGTGAATGTAATCCGAATTGCCTGCTGTGAAAGGACCCAGCTCTTACCTTTTCACTACAGGGTGTGTAGCAACAGCTGTTCTTACGACTTTCTCACAATCCTGTTTACACCTCATAGATGCTCCTCCCTCACATACCAAATTACAAAACTGGCAAATCAGCTTCGCCAGTGGCTAAAACTGTCGGAAACATATTGATGAAACATACATTTTTTTTCATCTTAAACATTATTTGAGTTCTATATACCGAAAGAATCACTCACATAATTCTTGTTCTTTAATGCAAGATACCAATTTTATAAGTCTACATGTAACTTGCCTAGATATTGTTTAGTGATTATAGCAGTCAGACTTCTAAAACATCCTATATGACTCATGTGCCTAATGCAGAAGAGGTCATGTACAGTCTGATTAAATTTTTTTACTGTCTTCAGCTATGTTTTCAATTTCAGCTAAGCAGCTGGTTTCCAAACCCTGCTAATATTGGCATCTAGACTGACTGATCAGCACAGAAACTCTTTTTCAGGCATAGTTATCAAACATCTGATTATTTCTTTTTTAATACACTTTACAAACTCTTCTATCATCTCTGATTATTTTCTCTTTTTTCTATTTTTCCTGCATCACTGTTTCCTTTCTCCTGTGTTTTTCCAGTATCTCAGAAGCTTCCCCATCCCTGTATTTCCCATCTTCTCTTTTCACACTTGTATCTTATCATCATTCGTTTTAAAGACAGTCTGACTAGCAGGCCGAGGGCACACAAGAAGTCGTTTATCCTTCTGTTCAGTCTCTGTTCTTTAGTGCATCACTAATCGGCAGATAGTCTCCTACATTCATCCCCAGAGCTTCATAAAAACCACAACTGGCTTCCAATAAAGTCACACAATGGCCAACTACAAGCCCCAAGGCCAGGGGTCTAACCCACATCATGCCTTGTATTCTTTTGCTATTTCACACATACTTTCCATTTTTCATAATTTTCTTTCTGGCTATATTAGATGGTACTATCTATGAAAAACTGTATTTTTTCTCTTAAAGCTAACTTTTTTGAATAGATACCTAAAATCCTTGAGTATAGTTTTTTACCTGACGTGAGGGGTTCTGGTGGACCAATCACAGCGCTTGTGTCCACGTAGAACTGACGCGTTAAAAATTTTGCGAGTTACAGATCAGGCTACGCAGAGCTACGCACATAACCTACGGTGTAGAGCTTACGCACGACTATAAATTAGGCTTAAGGTACACTCTGTAGTTGTCACTGGGGAAGTATCCTTTTAAAAAGGACACATTTGCACCTATATTAGTATCGTAATATGGTACATATTGGTACCAAAGTGTGCATATTATTACCTCAAAGGAAGATATTGGTATCAAATGTATACATATCTGTAGCCTACCTAAAAAGTACATATGAGTAGGCCTACCTTTTAAAAGGCTACTGCCTCAGTGACAGCTAGGGATCAGTTTTGGCCATTTTTTCTGACAGTGTATCCAAGCTTCAGTAAGTATGGATTTTGATTCATATACAAGAAAACAGCTCTAGTCTACCTCACTATCGTTTTGAGAAATCCAACTCAAATGGGAGTGAATGCTTTGAGAAGAACGGCAAGGAGTGGGCGGGGCACATGATATAATAGGCTATCTAGTCCAGGTACATCTTAACAAATATTAAGATTTACTAAGAATAGCTGTTTTACAGAGATAATTTAACAGGAAAATCATAGTTGATGGCAAGCCAGACGCACGCAGACAAACCGAGCCTGCGTCCCAATTTGCCTACTAATAGACCCTTTTACAGCGCATGTGATCTAATAGCCTGCGCGCACATTTTGGCAATGGAAGTGGTGTTATTCCCCAGTGGTTCTAACGTGTTAGCAACTCAGAAGGTTTATTAAAACGGTTTCCCAGCATCAAAATGTTTGGTTGTTGTGTTTGGTTGCACTAATATAATATACTAATATACGTACTGTATATATGTATCTGGACACTTTATCCAGATACTCATCTGCTAACATCTTCTATCCACTCCACTATAGCAGTGGTTCTCAAACTGGGGTCCGGGGCCCCCAGGGGGGCCGCGAGATGGTGCCAGGTGGGCCCCAGTTTTATGACATTTTATAAAATACATTAATTTATCATAAATTCTGTGAAATTAAACCTAAAAAAAATAAGGCAGCACTACTTTGTATAATTTAATGTTTTGTTTAATTAAAATGTGAAGTTTTAGAACTGTTTTTTGTCATAAATTTTCTTGGGGGGGGGCTTGCAAGGAATGTACCGTACACAAAGGGGGCCGCACGCTGAATAAGTTTGAGAACCACTGCACTATAGTACACGGATCTGGTAGCTGTGTTGAAAAAGTTAATAATGTGAACTTTTTAAAATAACTTTCTCTGTGTTGCTTCACTGCTGATTCTTGACATACTTCCATTGCCAAACTGCGTGCGCAATCGCTGCCACCTCATCATTGTGTACAAACAGAAAAAGGGTCTATTCTATGCCCTAAAAGTACAGTATGTGCAGTTTTTGTTATGAAAAAGTATAGACTTTTGAGTGCATTAAAGGAGATCCTAAATCTAATTCCGACTACTGCTTACTACTACATGATACTACATGACCCTTCAATAGCAGTGAATTATCTTGTGCTGTAACAGTAGTACATGATCCGAGCACATCGCTGTGATTTGAATATGAGAAAGCAAAACATAAGCCCCTGGCCACCAGGTAGGCTGGCTTCATTCCCCTGGCATTGAATGGGAGATTATTATTTTCATGCTGGGCTTCTTGTCATATCTCTGCCTGCTGGGAGTCTTATCAAATGTAAATATACACTGCAATGCGCTTCATGCCCCGGCTCAGCTGTTGTTTTCTTTACACCCTACCACCATCCACCACTCCCTCATGGCCTTCCACAAAACTCTCACTTTTCAGCTCTGCCTAGTTTGAGATTATAATTAAGATGGGGTTTTGGGAATCCTGGGAATATTTTATTGTTGAAATTTCTAAAGGTAGTTGTTATTGATAAACAGTTTTTTTTATTAAAATCTTATATTAGTTGTTTTACTTAGACAAAAACAAGATTAACAGAGTACAAATAAGGACTTTCCTCAAGTAATCGGCATTGTCTTTTGCACATCTGTCTTTTGCGATGGTTGTGTTATATTACATATACTAAGACACTTGAGGACCCCATAAAGTCCATACAAATTATAAAGCTTTGGGTTAGCAGAACAAACGCCGAGGGCATACTGATTAAATTAACCTTAAAGTCACTTTGAATTAAAGCATTTACCGAATGCATAAATGTATGTAATGGAAGTCTTAATACAGAAAAATATGTAAAACAAGCACCATTTATTCTCTTCACCGTTTTTCTCTTGCTCTCTATAGGACCCTGGATTTGCTTCCTTCATCATTGACCAGCTGCAAGTACCTGATTGGCCAGCAAAACGTGGGCATGAAGAAACAAGGTGCCATGTGTGTGCCACACCAGCACAGCAGCTAAGACAGCAAGCACTCCAGGATCTATACCTGGATTCTGACATGCCATCATTGCCTCCCAACACCTACCCTGGACATCCCACCAGGTTGACCACTCACAGCGTGGTAACTCTTTCCTCTAGAGCTGCAAAATCCAGGATACCTCACCCAGCGCACAGCATCCTGCCCGTGGGTGAGAGACAGCGTGAGATGGGCTGGACCCAGAACCCGTCTTCCAGCACTGCTGCACTGAAGCCTGGTGTACAGGTGACTGTGAGTGGAAGACCTTTGACGGGAGCCATCAGCTCAGTCACCATTCAAGCCCAGCAGTACCTGGAAGGGATGTGGAGCATCTCACGTGTAAACAACTTCCTGCCTCAACCAAGCCCAGTATGCAACCTTTTGTTATAAGCATTCTTAGTTTCGATTTTTTTTTATTTGTAGATTTGAAATTATACATTGAGTAAGTGGTTACCAACTAATGCATACGATCATATGCACAACCTGTTTATGTTAGTCTACCATTGCCTTTCCTCCCAAAGAAAAACTGTTTGTCTTCATAATCATTTATTAAAATGTAACAACTTGCCTCTGCAGGATTTAACCCCTCCCATTTAACCACCTGTCATATTGATGACAACTTTACACGATTAAATTACTTGGCAATTTGAATGAATAGCGTTTGGTTAAGTACACCTGAAATGCCTGCACATGTAAGATTAAGTGTTGATACTACATGCTGTATCTCATTTCATTTGATTATAAATTTGTAGTTTGACATTTGTTAACGCACCCACAAACTTGAGTGAGTGATTTGGAAATTTAAATCACATTATGGATAGTCAGAGGAGTTGTTTTATTACTTTATTGATGGGCCGTTTCACTGCACTGTTACATTCCACAGTGAACTGCACTTGTGTGCTAAGTGCCCAGCTTTGGTATGTCAACCAAACAAAATAACTAAGCTATTCATGTCCAACTTTAATGGCAGATGCTCTTTTCTATCAAGAGCAATCTCATTTTTAACCCAAATCACCGCTTTTTTATAGTATTGATGTTTCTTTCACAATGCCGGCAATTGCCACTGATAGGGTTCTTTTGTTCTTGCCAACAGTGAAGCTATTGGTGAACAGCGGTGAATTTCCTCTGTGCACTAATGTCAATAAGCGCCGACACACAAGCTTTTAGCAACCAGCATGTGCTTTTGCACAGACAAAGCAAAAAGCTCTTGAAAAAATGAAAAGCAGACCAACTGCTGGCCCAGTTCATGTATAAAACCAACAGAAGCTCTCTGCCTGGCGGTGCTCACCCACAAACACAACTAAGATTTACATGCAGGCTATGCATGTACACTACTGAAACAACTTTGAGTGGATACTTTACACTTGCATTTGGGATTTTATAATATGAAAAGACTTCCTGTGAAGTGAAGTTTCCAATCTCCATGAAGAACCTTTAAAAGGATAGTTCGGTCAAAAATAAAAAGTACTCCATGATTTCCCTACTGAAAAATCCAGCTAAAACCAGCATAAGCTGGTAGCTGGTTTTAGCTGGCTTTAGCTGGTTTAAGGTGGTTTACGCTGGTCCTCCCAGCCTGACAAAGCTGGTCATGCTGGTGGGCCAGCCGGTATTCCAGCCTGACCAGCTAAGTCCAGCTAGACCAGCTTAAAATGTGACCAAAACACGGCTAGACCAGCTTGCTACACCAGCAAAACCAGTTTCCTACACCAGCAAAACCAGCTAAAACCAAGCTGGAGACCAGCTAAAACCAGCTCACCAGCTTATGCTGGTCTTAGCTGGATTTTTCAGTAGGGTCACCATCCCAGACTCATGGAGATAAGTAGCACGAAGTGTGAAAACATGTGCAATACATACGGCAAATTCCAATTTTGTTTGGATATGATACGCCAGTCCTTTTACATTAACTTAATACAGTGCATCTTTTGTGTCATTTTATGCGTAAATTTTTTACCATTGTCGCTTGGGTTTGGGGTTAGAGCAATTTTTTGTTACATAAAATGGTAAATGGACTGCATTTATATAGCGCTTTTCATAGGCCAATGGCCATCCAAAGCGGTTTACAATTTTGCCTCACAATCACCCATTCATACACTGACGGCCGTGTCAGCCATGCAAGGCGCCATCCAGCTCGTCGGGAGCAGCTGGGGTTAGGTGTCTTGCTCAAGGACACCTCAACACTTGGTCAGGTGTAGCCGGGGATTGAACCACCAACCTTCCGATTTGTAGACAACCTACATGAACCACTCAACCACTGACACCCAAACACCAATTCTAACCCCAGCTCCTAGTGACCATGGCTTAAAAATAGACAAAAACATGGAGAAACCTATATATTAAATTAAATCCCAAATCTAACCCCAAACCCAAGCGAAAACGGTTTAAAAAACTGGAAAAAAAAATAGAGAAACCAATACATAAAATTACACAAAAAATGCCGCGTATTAAGTGAACGTGAAGGACTAGCGCATCATATGCATGAAAAATTGGAATTTGGCGTATGTATGTGTTGCATAAGTTTTCACACTTCGTGCTATTTATACGCATCTACATGAGATATATATATGTCCTAGGTCTTCCAATCTTTATAACGGATGAATATGGGGTGGCTCCTTCATGTCCAAAGAATGTGCATCAATCCTTTGCAAAAATAAACCACATGGCTCCAAGGGGATAAATAAAGTCATTATGAGGGCAATCGATGCGTTTCTGTGAGCCATCTTAGAGGCTGTTTATAGAGTGTATTAAAATGCGGTTTGGTTCATAATAGGTTCACAAGTGAATAAAACTAAATACATGTGTAAACAGGGTGTAAAACATTTTGAGCTCATCCACTTTCGACCACATTCAGAGGATGTCGAAAACGCTTTCGACCAGATTGCTTTTGGGATGTAGGCGCTCATGTGATTGAATGTGTTTGAGAAGCAACTGTCGCTCTCCGCCTCTTGATCTAATCTGATGTACCGAGCACAATGTTATTTTGTTGGACATGACTTCTAGCGCAAACCAACAGTGTTCAGCCAATATTTAGGCTTTCATTAATAAAACCGCAATATTTAGGCTTTCATTGATAAAACCGCAATTTTTAGGCTTTCATTGATAAAACTAAAGCGGCTACTCTCAGCCTCTTTTATATTTGTTTCATTGCAACCATGCGCGAGCTTATTTCATTAATAGCTCTGAAAAATTACAGAAAGCTCTTACATGCACATGTACAAAAATCTGTGCAGCATGTTTAGTAATAACACAAGCAGCGGACATAATATTAGTTTGCATCAATTTAAACGTGTAATTTCTCCTGCCCATGTTTAAACAAAATCAGAGGGACTTGCCAATGCCAACAGTCTCCACAGACCATCCCCTCAAAGTAATCAGGATCAGAAGCAGTTGAAAATGGACAAAAGAGAAGGATTAAAATGGCAGGTGTAAACGTGAATGTGTCTCTCTCATCCACTTGTGGTCCGATTGACGGAAACGCATCTTAATACCAGGTATAAACAGCCAGCCCCTTACTGTGGGTTCACACAGCTGCGTTTGATACATCAAATTCGCGTCTACCACGTCTAGTTTGCCGCTTGAACATTTTGAGTTTACTCGCTTCATTCACTCGTGAAATTCTAGTCATCGAGACATTCACGCGGGAATTCACGTCATGTGAGGGGCTTCTGCGACTCCGCTTGCTTCCTGTAATCACGTCACTATTAGAGCAAGCTCCTGATTGGTTAATGTGGCGCATTTTTCCGCCACAGTTCACATTTTTCAATTCGTGCCATTCGCGAATGAGGCGGAATCGCGTCTAATGCGCTGCACTAAATGCCTCATTCGCGCCGCGAGACCTCTAGACGAACGTCAACGCCTCTTCACATTGACTTAACATTGAAATCACTCATGCTTGACGCCTCTACCACGGCTGGTGTGAACGCAGCATTAGACCCCTCTGCATGCAAACGAGAGTATTAATGTTGTGTACACACTTTTTTTATTGACGTATGACAAATGCAGAGGCACTGAACAACCCTCCTCATTCCTCATAACCCATAAAATATTAATATTCGATCCAACAATGGGTTAAAACAACCCCAGCTTTTAGAGCTAAAACAATGCAGAACAGATTAAATTACAACCAAACAAGTTGGGTTTGTCCCATTCTGACACAATGCTGGTTTGAAAAAAACACAGCATTTATTTAGAGTGTAATGACATCATAATGTCTATTTATTTTTAAACTCATCATCTCCAGTGATCGGTCATAAAAAAGTTATGTTTGGCTAGCTATGCTGACCTATTCTGATATGCCCAATTCACAGATCAATGCCTGTTAGATAAAACAAAAACATGTCATATTCAACGAATATCCCGTTTAACAGGTTACACAGAAAAATAAAACGATTGCTAATGCAGCGTCATGTTGCCTTTAAGCTTGCCGTATATCTATCACAGTTATCTATCTAAAATGACAGACAAGGCTGTGATTAATAGTTTGTCTCAATATAGTTTATAGCCTCTTTATGACGTGCTTTAAAGAAACGAAAACATTTGACTGAAACCTGATGAGTTTCAACTTGAAAACGTCTTGAGCTGACATTATGTCAGCTTTATTGCTTTTGTAGATGGCAGATAAAATTATTAGAGCAGAGCGAAGTGGGATTTTCCACCGGAGTATCGAATGGGTTGAAATGACCTACTGGCCTACTGGGAGCGCAAGACCAGGAATCCTTAAGCAGCTTGAACAGACTGTGCACTGCCTGAGCTGAAGAAAAAGAGAGATGATATCCTGCTTCTTTTCATCTAAGAAATTCTGAATCAGATGTTGATAGTTGGATTTTCTGGTGAGGGTGTAGGGAATACCTGATTTTATCGAGCGCTCTAAGCACGCTGCAGCTGTACTTTAATGACCCGACCTGGGGATACAGCATGCTCACCTCATGCTCCATGTCTGACACACATGAAAACTGCTTGACTGGAGGGCTTAAGTCCTCAAAAACCCACAGTGTTCGGTTGACAGCTGCTGCAGTGTGCGTGCACACAAGCTTATGCCTAATGTCTGCATTTGTGCTTTCCAAATTCGGTATCACCCCTACTGTGAGGCCCATTTAACCGTCTTGGTGATGTGTCATCTGACACTCATTTCATCCTTATCTGTGCATGGGGGTTTAATGTGCCGTCCAGACAGCCACCATTCGTTCTCAGTGTGACGCAGTTTTGATTTATCGCGCCTCATCTGAAAGCGGAATGCCATGTGCTGGGATATGATTCCTTGTCATGTCACTGATCCAGCATTGATGTTTTTTTGCATTGATGACTGCACGAGTGTTGTGTTCATTTATGCCTTTCTGACTTTTCAGAAAATGTACTTTTCTTTTTTAAAGTCGACAGCTGTAAACTATTGCTTATATAAAAACGGCTTTGACAGTTATCAACTGTGTTCATTGTCAAAAAACTAATCGAAATTTTAGTCATGCATTCCATGTTATTTTGAACCACGCATTTGTCAGCTCCACAACCAAATTGACAGACATAATTATTGACTTGCACTATAAACAGAAGACAATTACAGACATAAACACAAGCCTGAGGCGTTTGAATAAACAGACATAAACAAAATCAAAAATCATTTGTTCTGCTTTGATTAGAACTCTCTCGAAACTCAATTGCAGCTTGAGGTAATTGTATTTTCTCAACCAAGTTCAACAAAGTGCAGATTAGAAACATCTCAAACTGGACGCTGCTTGTCTGGCTTTATCTGTTGGAATGATACCACCACGTGTCTGCGGTTCTGTAATGTATGGCGCTCATATGTCATGCTAGCTATATAAATAGGCTTCCTGTCAGTTATGTCGACACATCGGGCACATTGGATGGCATATGCTTCATAAACCGATTCTTAATGCTGTTATTTTAGTTGCCAGACATCAATCCAGAGCAAACACGAAGCCAGCCATTATGCACAGCCACCACAACGTAGATGTCAGTTGCTCAATCTGTTTAACTCATGCCAGACTCTTGGATAAAGCCCAACCTTACCTGTGGGTTCTTTGCGTGCTGCCTTCATACAAAACAACCACTTGACAGGTCATATTGATTGTGGGTTTAAGCTGCTCACTTACTCACAGGCCTCAGAGACAAAGAGCGGCTCTGGTAAAATAATGAAAACGTCCCTAAATTAATGGTTTCAGTTTGAGGGGCGAGCAGGGACTAGACGTCATTCTAAAAACTTTTTGATTTGTGAAAAGGCTTTGACATGCAAGACTATGTACATTTCAAATATAAAACTTACTCGAAATCTCAGTTCTTTCACTGATTTGCTGTTTAGATTTCACTGGAGTCAGTAGCTTCTTTACATGGTTGCTTTTCGCAAGATCAGTCAACCACCTCCCTACTGTATATAAGTCATGAAAGCCCTGATGGATCCACATCTGAATCCACATCTATCTCTGGCTTAGAAGTGGACACTATATGTAAACCAGCTCAATCTCTGCTCCTCCCTGGTGGCATTTTTTATGTCTTTGCTTGTGTAATTTTCGATAAATGCATGTACGTAATTGTTTTAACTCTTAAATGTGACCTTTAAAACATAATTCAAGGAACCGGCTTTTGTTCCATGTAATAACCTGCTCTACTTTGTCTAGCTGTTAGCAAACCTACGTTTTAAGGTGTGATACTTCATGGCCTAGGTGCAGGATTCTTAGGGCGCACTCATAATATACCTAACACAAATGAACCGTGCCAGATTGCGATTGTCTCCCCTTCCTTCTCCCCAAGAATTTTGATTTGGATAATGTGAGTGCGCCCTTACAGCTGCAAACAAGTGTGAAGCATCTCTCTTTTCCTCCTCAGACACAAGCCCTCATGAGTCAAGGAGAACAGAGCGACTCGTCCTCAGACACATCCATCTCTAGAGTGTCTCTAACACCCTCCAGACGGAAAAGCCCGGTTCAGTTTGGCCAGGACGTGTCCTCTTCCATCCAGCAGCCAAGCTCAGCTACAACATCCTTCTTCATCAAGTAAGAAAATCATTGAATTTGCTTGACATTAGCTTGAATGTGGCCATGCATGTTTTTTCTTAGATGCCTTTGGTACTCTTCTTTACGTATGAGCAGACTATGCAGGTTTTGCACTTGTTATTATGCGATATGCTATTGGGCGGGTTATAGGAACATCTCTAGAATAGTCCTGGAAAGTACATATGACATTGTCCCCAAGCCAACTGACAACATGGGACATTAAAGAGTGATCAGTGGGCCTTTCCCTGGGTGGAGAACTCAGACAGCCCAGTCTTCAAATCCGCTTGGGATATTGCCACCTGCCCAAGCACATCCAGGTCAATCTGACACAACAGACAGACCTGACCCCATGTAGAACAAGGTTAATTTTTGTGCTCTGATTTATTTTGCTTGTCTGTTTTCTTTGGAGTTGTTCTCAAAAGAGCGGATATGAGGCTGCTATGTCACAGAAAGACTGAAAGAGAGAGAGAAAATATATTTGTTTTCCCTTCTTAATTTAACTCCTGGCTGAAAGCAGCAGGAAATTTTGTCGGGTACCACCTCATGTTTCATCCCAAATACTGACACGTGCCAAGAATTTTGATGTTGTTGTTCGGAATGAGTTGCGTTCCTGGAATAGTAGTCAAAAGATTAGGAAACATAGTGGTGTAGTGCAGGATATACATAGGTATACAGAGTAAACCCACTTCATATTAGATGGCATGGGCTATACCCACTTCTGCTTTAAATAAATTGTGTCATAAATTAACAGTATACTCACTTCTTCAGGCACCACTACACACACCACTGAGGACACACATAACCTTTACTTTAATACAGCAAAAGCTAATAAATGTAAACTAGTATTGCAGAGTATCCTAAATTGTATCATGGCCATAGCCAGGGTTTGGAAATTAGTGAGGTCCAGGGAGGGGTAAGAGTTAACAAAAGCTATCCCAGGTGAAAAAGTGCACTAAAAAACACTTTTTAAAGTACAGTTATTAAATGTACAATTTCGTGCATTAATTTTGAAGCTAATATATCAATATACCAAATTTGTATTTAGTACTTCTTAAGAATAACTTAAGAACATTTTTTTTATTTTGAGACACCATTTATTTTAATACACTTAAAAATTTATTTTAGAATTATTGGTATTTACGTTTAATATACTGTACTATACTTTTTCAGGTGCATTGAAGTACTACTAAAGTAGAATTTTACTTTTAATTAGTGTATTTGTAGCATAACTTTACAACTTAACATAACTTACAAATGTACTTGCTAGTATTTAAGTGTAGTTTTAGTACATTGAAGTATACTTTATTTTTACCTGGGGTCTAATGTGTTCTGTCTTAACCTTTTTTGCCATTTTACACTTTGGGTACACACTCTGTCTGTCTGTTTTGGGGGTGGACTGAAAATGTGGATAGAAAATGTATTTATTTTTAATGCAACAATGCTTGTTATTGTAAATCATTTTAATAAGCAATGTTATTAAAACTTTCCAAGATACTAAACAAGAACTTTGTTTAGGGCTTTTATGAATGTTTTCAGAATGACTTTGTTAAAGGTTAACTCCTAAATTAAATTAAATGAAATTACATAGAATTCTTAAGGCTTATGTCCTGTTAAGATAAGCTTTTTATGCTTGGGTTGTTAACAATTGATACATTTTATATTTCTTTTTTTTAATAGTGTTGATATAGTTGATACTCTTACAGACACAATCATGATGATTACTGCTTTTGTCTTACCCAATTTAGTATTGTTTGATTTGATTTGATTTGTTTATTTGCACATTTAAAATACAACTTTAATAAATCCATAAAAGGAAACAAAAGAAAAAAAGCAAAAAAAAAAAAAAAATACTGTGCGGGAGAGAGTGAGAAGACCCTAAGGTCTTATAAAACCACCTCCCCGAAATCTCATTAAATGAAACATAATATTACATGATCAAACAAGACAATACAATCAATACATAAATCATTTTAATATAACAAATTTACAAAATAAACTTATTTGTATATAAAAAATTTTTTCAATTCTCCTTTAAAAGAGGTTAAAGTGATTTTAGTCTTTAATGCAGAATCTAAATGATTCCATAGGAAAGGCCCTCTGTATTTTAGTGTAGATTGATTAGCTGTAGTTCTACAAAAAGGAAGATCAAAATCTTTGCAGCGCCTTGTGGAGTAGGCATGAATATCCGAAGAATACATGAAAAAGTTTTTAAAAGCTCTGGGCATAATTTTTGCCATATTCACATACTTATACATAAAGATGTTTATGCAATAGATGTTAACATTAAATATTGTCAAGATATTATATTTTATGAAAAGCGGAGCAGATGATGACAATCTATTTGAGTTACTCATTATTCTTAAGAATTTCTTTTGTATTAATAAAATCTTATTTAAATATGTTTGGCATGTTGCACCCCAAACAATATTACAATACAAAATATGAGGATAAATTAAACTGTAATATAATGTTTTCATACATGAAATATCAATTAAAGAGCGAATTCTACTCAATATAACCTGCCGTGCTGAATGATGCGCCTTATTTTTTAAATAGTCAGTTAAGGTGCTGGTCACCCAGTGTTGCCAGATATTAGTACGAAAAACAAACAAAAATAATAGGCCATAAAGAACAAAGTAAGTCCAAACCTTGTCCTTCAGAAATAAATAGAGAAATCGCTAAAAATAATCTACACCTAATCATCACTTTATAAATATCCCAAAGTGTCTTATTAATTGCTAAAACACTACTTCTAAAGAGGATTTTTAATAATGGGATTTGGCAACACTGCGAATTCTGCACCAGCGCCCTCACGTCAACGAGTCAGTCTCTATCATTTTACACTAAATAAGTTTTACAAAAACTAATAAGTCATTCAGGGAACTTTACAGACATTTGGAGAAAAATAAAAAGCATTAAAGGACAAGTTCGGTATTTTACACTTAAAGCCATGTTTTCAGATTGTTTATGATGAAATAGACTAGGTTTTGACTAAAATTTGGACATATGATGGTGTCCCGAGAATTTTCGGGTGTTTGTTCTATCACCTCCCACCTCTACAATGGTTGTATAAGTGCACTGGAACAATCCTTCCTAAAATGCATTAAACTTTCGTTTACAAAGACGTGAAAGTCACCGAGTGGTCAGGGGTGTTCACTGATATGCTCACACAAAAATCGCTGCAAAAGATGCTTTCCAACAGGTGTTTTAGCAATCGTTGTAAACTTGTGGACCTATTTTCCAAATGCCTCACACCCGTATATTCTTCCGTTGAGAGCTTGAATCATAGACACTCCAGCCCAGTTGGTGGCGATAACCTGCCTTTGCCAATTGCAAGAATACAAACAAAGTTCCCGGTGTGGAGTAATACCGTACCTCACAGCACATCTAATACAAGTTAATGGAGTTGGACAAAAACTATGATAAAACCTGTTGGAAAGCATCTTAAGCAGCGATTTTTGTGTGAGCATATCAGTGAACACCCCTGACCACTCTGTGAGTTTCACGTCTTTGTAAACGAAAGTTTAATGCATTTTAGGAAGGATTGTTCCAGTGCACCTATACACCCATTGTAGAGGTGGGAGGTGATAGAACAAACACCCGAAAATTCTCGGGACAGCATCATTTATCCAAATTACAGTCAAAACCGTTCTATTTCATCATAAACAATCTGAAAACAGGGCTTTAAGTGTAAAATACCAAACTTGTCCTTTAATGTGAGCATCTTCTGAGGGAGCCATTTAAATGTCCACATTTAAAGTAAGAGCCAATGCTGAATGTCGAGATCTGCAGTGATATGCATTGGCCCTTTAACATGCTTGTAAGGTGGATCTTTTTGTAAATAAATTGTTAATTACACTTTAATTAGAGGAGCACAGCAGAGAAGAAAGCAACAGGGGATGTCAATCTGTTTCAATCTCCTGAATATCTTTAGTGTGGTTATCAGGCTTCCAAAAACATCTGGGTACGTTGTTGCACGAAAATCTCCTTTATCTGTTGTGTATGTTTGTTGGTAACGTTTTTTAAACGAGAAGCGCCATTTCTGCACCACTGCTGGCACCAAATAAAATAAGCAAAAGAGAAAATCACTCCCACCATCATTAATTTTGATTATTAATTACCTTCTTTATGGTATCTAGCATTAATACATCACTAAACAATAGTCCTGCCACTGTATATTTTGAAGGGGATTTTTGACTGCAAAGGGTGATTCAACCTTTTATGCAGCATTAAGTGTGTAAACAGTAGTGGGTAGACAGCATAGAAATCGAGGAGCGGATGGCATGTAGATGCCTGGCTAAGAAAGTTGACTTTGCGTTAACCCTCCCCTTCAGCATATGTTCCAGTGTGACGAAGCATATGATCGGTGTATTGACATTCTAGCTGGCTCCTGTAATGAATACAGACACAAAGTCTCATAGCTCTGGGAGGCACTGTCACAATCAGCAGTCTGGTGTGTTTGGCTATTCCACCTCAGTGCTCCACAAAATGAAAGGCTCAGAACTGCAAAGCTATTGCGTTGTGTGTGAGGTCGTACTGTATGAGTGAACCATCTGCTTGTGCTAGATGGGAGTTGAGGTAGAACTGATTAAAAGGATATGACTGTTTTAGATGGCCACATGCTCTATTGACTCCAAACGGGTTGAGAGAAAGAAAATAGGGTTTGTGTGTGCGGAGCTGTCCATGCTCAATGAATGGTAAAAGCTTTGGTGTGTATGTGATGAGTTTTCAATGTGAAAGGGTTTTTAAGCTTCAGGAAATGTTAAGTATGTGTAAAAACATCATACATGCTTGTGCACGCATGTGTGCAGGTCAGCATGCACATTGGACAGCTGTTTGGCGGTATGCGGACCTGCAGTGGCATCGAGCATAACATGCAGTGAAATGTTTTTATGGCCCTGTTCTCATTTTCAGCCGCCCGTCCAGGTGAGCTCAACGGTAATGACTATGATTGGAGTAAACATTCCACCATAATTATACGTAGAACAATCCAGACTGTCACCAGATGAGGTGAGTAGCCAACGAAACTGCCAAAGTGCTTTGTTACCCCAGCCTTAGGGAGCAACCATAGAAACAAATGTTTTTCTGAAAGTACATTTGTGGCATGTTTGTGCTATCCCTCAAATGAACGCAATTGCAAAGCGAAATAGACGCTAGTCGACGTGTCTAAATCCAAATTAGATTTCACCTCCTTTAAATGGTTTTGTTTAATTTCACATTTGTATGCTCGCCAGAAAAATACAAAGCTTTGAAGTGGCCTTTCATGAGTGCATAACTGCTAACAACTTAGTAGATATTTAACAAGTCTTCCTCTTGTAGTGAAAGGTCAGTTGATACATTTGGGTACTTACCCGTTTACGACCCTAATTCTTGGATGCTCACTGCGTGCTCCAATTTAAAGTCAATTAGGTACATAAATGCATCAGTTTAATCTCATTGTTAGGAAGATTAGCTTCCTTCTCCTGCTGTAAAGGGACAATAATGAAAATGCATCCCCAGAGTTGTTAACAAGGGAATGCCATTCACCTTCCTACCCACATGCAGTGTCAAAGCTAATGGAGACAGTAAGGGGCAGGGCTTAATGGGGGGATGGTTGACTGTGGAGTAGAGAGGTGGGTGAAAGAGGAAAAGGGCATTGAGAAATCTTGCGTACACGTCCACAACAGCACTCAGCTAAGCTGATAACATTGGCTCCGTAGGCCACCCATCACTGCAGAGGATTACAGGGAGAGAGAGACTGACACGGAGAGATGGAGAGATAAAGTACACAGAGAAAAAGAGTTGTGGAGATAAAAACAGGCAAATGATCCGTGTGGCTGGCTGCTTGTTGAGTGACAGCACTAATCCCTGTCAGGGACAAATTGGGAAAACAGATTAATGCTGAGTGGTCGAGGCCCTGGAGCGGAGCCGGGCCCTGCTGCGCAGCTGTGTGACAGGATCTGGGAACCACGGACACTGCAGTGTGAATGAGCTCTAAGGCTGATAGAGGCAAACACATGTATCAATGTGCAGTTAGCCCGAAGAAACTCATGTGGTTGTAAACTGGTAGGCATTGAGGTGAACCCACAAAAATATCCACTCATGGTGGGCAGACTCGGACTAATGCCCCAATCTACAGCTCCCAACTGCAGGGAGAGAAAACCGTGGACTGTGGATGAAAGTAGATGGAACGCCAGCATGAAACTGAAGTGAGTAACTGTACCAGTGTTTGCAAAGGTGCAATGTTTAAACTTTATGCTGTTGTAGTTTGTTAAAAATTCTGTAGTGTTTGTTAAAAAGACCCAGACAATTGCACATCTGACTTGAGTATCCATAAGACTCATGTTTTTTTTAATCTAGTTGACACAATCCTTATCCTTATAATACCATAGTATTACCTGAATACAATCTTCTGCGATTTTGTGAACACTTCTGCGTACTTCTTGATACTTCTTTAAGTATTTTATGCATCCAAATTTTCGTTGAAGAGCTGTAAAAAACTTTTTTATCCTTAAACATTTAGGGACGTTTTCCGGCCAGGGGACGGTTTCCGGCCTAGTCCCAGACTAAAATGCATGTTTAATTTAAAAACGTTTTGCATATATACTTAACATATATCAGTGCCATTGTTTTGTCTCCAGATGTGACCAGTATTGATTTTTGTAAGGTATGTCCTACTTTAACTAAGGCCTAGTCCTGGATTAATCTTTGTCCATTAAAATGAACTTCACTGATTACTGTCTTCTGATTTGAGTAAGATTTTATTTGTTGCCTGTGCTGTCTTTGGCTGTACCTTGTTGCTTTACCCTGTATTTACTTTGCTGCCTAAGCACCAGCTGGTGTTCACCGGTCCTAATCAGACTGTCAAGCTTGAGTTTGTCTGTAAGTGTGTGTATGTGTTTGTGCGTGATGATCTGCGTGTTTGTATAATGGTCATGGAGCAGCTGAGTCTGGTACTTGAGAAGTGGAGGTTGTGAAGGAGGGGTGTACTTTGGGAGCAGATAAGTCCAGGTGTGAAGAGCCTGCTGTGGGTCGTGAGCTGTTCTGGTGTGTGGTTTGGATGGGGGTGGATGATGGAGGTGTTGATGGATCTATCACTCCGGTCAGGAGCCCCAGGGATCTGCTCGAGACAATCTTTCTTCCTATCCTCAGGGGTTGTCCAAATGGGTCGATCGTGAATCACACCAATTTACAAAGTTTTTTTTAAATATGTGTTTTTACTTTGTACTCATGCCTTCCATTTTCTGTATCTTAATGTTTTATAGCAATTAGCTTCATCACTATATTGATCAATCTCACAAAATGTATCCGTTCAACACATCTAATAATCAAAGGAAACGAAGGCATACTTTAGGGCCTTTAGGATTTTAGAATTTGTGTTTTATTCATATATATAGAATTTATGTTTTGTATATACAAAAAATCAATTTTGACTAATTTGGGCAAAAATGTGTTTTCTATACCAAAAAAAGTGACAAGATGAAAACCACTATTTTGTGTTATAAACTTTCACATAGCATCTTTAGGTTATATTAACATTCAAAATTCAAATCCATAATTTGATTTTCAACGATTTATTATAAAAAAACTATTATTTTCCCCGCAAAATGCAATAAATCCAAGTTTTTTTTCAAAATGCAATAAATCGATTGAATCAATATATAAATGTGTTTTCATCTTTGCCATGTTATATTCATTTAGTTGACTAGTGGTATACATTGATAAAAAAAAACATTAATGGCATTAATCAAAACATATACTTTGTCATATTAAGAACACTCTCATTGCTGCTGTCATCCTTGGGACGTCGTCGCTGAACTTTTTTGACAGCGATCAGCTGTAAAATGTTTTGATCCTGCTCGATTTTTGTTGACTTTGAGTAAAATAATGGGAAGTTTTTCATAAGATCCCCTGGGGTCAATGTGTTAGCATGACAGAAGCTTGCCTCTCACATAAATTATTCGATTTTGATGACTTACGTTTCTTCCCCGCCACAGAAAACCACCACAGGTTTATCAATGCCATAAAATTACTATTTTGTTTTTGTTTGTTTGTTGATCCCAAAGTACCAAGTAGATGAGGAAAACTAGGATTAAGTGTGTATTCAAAGCACCACCATTATTGTTTACAATGCATGGAATGGTGCGCTGCGATTGGTTTATTGCATTCTGCAGAAAGGGAGGACTGGCGTTTGTCGTGGTTTGGAATAAAGGGAGAAAAGATGACAGAATAACACGGCGGATATCAGATTTTGCGTAAAATTAAGAATTTATTTTTTAGTACTGACCTTATACTATACTGCTTTGTCAGTAACACATTTTTAAAATGCCGTTTATTGCGGTTTGTAACTAAACTCTTCAAATATAGAGGAATGGAATATGTACCTTCATCTCCACACCTTTACTAAAACAAAGGCTGCCCTCCCGAATGTCTTCCCCACAACCTATGACCACCTCCCCTTAATGTTTCTCACCCACTTTCTTCATTGTCTCCCATCTTCCTGCTTTTTACACCCCCCCAGGTTCTGTGAATAACCCTTATTTTGTGAGTCTCAGCCCAAACAGTTTTCACTAGGGTGATTATCACCTTCATAGAAACATGAAGAACACTAAAGCTCCTTTGTTTTGTCTGAAAGGAGGCAGACTCACCTTTGAAGCGCTTGTGAAACAAATGTACTGTCAGCGTTTTAGCATCACAATGGCTTCTCTCTCATATGTCACGTCTCTTAATCTTTCCTTGCTTGTTCTATGGTCAACTTGTTTTTGTTAACTGCTCACTCTGTTTAGAAGTGTAGCGACAGCAATTCATTTTAGACATATAAACTACATCTTGCTGAGTTTACGTGTTACATAGTGAAGAATGTGCCTCCTCATCAGCTCTGTGATGAAGGCATCACCACATTTGTGGTGTTTGTCTGGGAGAAATCTCATGAAACCTGAGGAGACTGGTCAGTGGCGTGACATCTGGAGCCATTTACACCTGGTGTTGACATCTGCCTCAGATGATCCGTTCTCAGGTGGTCAGCCGAGATAGATTTCCATTTACACCCGGTGTGTCTAAAATGCTCCAAAGATCCCTTGTGATTAGATTGTGTTAATATTTTTTTAGAGGAAGCTCCGATATATATCATTTATTGTGATTTTTAAGGCATACTTACAGTAGCAGGAAACATGTTAAATCCTTGTTGTAGCACAGTTATTATGTATAACATGATCACATCAAATGTTAGCGCTGTCCAGTTGTGATTAAATTACTCAAGATGGATGTAAATATGAGACATAAATCAGACTATGAGGTACTAAGGCTCACACATTTACAAGAGTACATACAGATTCAAGAATGCACCATTTTTTCCGTAACATTTACAATGCAAAGTGGTCAAAAGCCTCATAAGGGCATTCAGCATTTAAAAGGGCTGTGGTGTAAACCCCTCATAAACCAGGAATCCTAAATGAACCATAAGGGATACCGCAAACATTTGGTATTTTAATGCTTACAGTGGGAGATCTGAGGTCTGTGACAGCTCAGGGAAAAGCCACACAAACTGCTGTGTCATGAACACCAGCCAGCCCACTCGCATAGAGCCACCAAAAGACGAGCAGCAGGCATCAACGAACCCCCAGACAACACAGATCTCCCGATTCATGTATGTGGACACAAATGATAGGGGGCTGCAGGAGAGCTAATGTTTACTGTGACACATTTTAGAGGAAATCCTGTCAAATCAGTCAAGTTGAAAGTGCTGAGGAGGTCAGTTGGAGAAGCGATGTTTGCAGGCATTTTGTTTTAAATGAGATTTATAGTTTATTTCCTGTATATTGTCTGAAAAACATATTTGTTGCAGTCTCAATAGAGACTTTAGTTGCATTCAGACTTCCCACGGTGAAGTAGAGTACCAAGGACTGATTCCGTATTGCTTTAGCGCACAGTTAACATGACAGACGAATCACCGCTCCTATTATATTTACCTTCTCAAGGCTTCTATTTACTGCTTTCATAAATGTTGAATAAAGAAGACCCTAAATAACAATTGCAGGCATTTCACAAGGGGAAAACAGTAAACACGGCAGAAGATGGAATCAACAGATCTTCTAAAGAGGTCTCCTGTTGGCTGGATTTATGGAATACAGATCAGATAAACAGAGGTTATTAATTGCGTTACCAGAACGAGTGGGATATACGTTTAGGGGTTTATTACCTATTGTGTTTTCAGACCGCGGATGTGTTTGATGTTGAAAATTCCCATGAGGTCATCCAGCCTGTATATCCTCTGTTGTGGCTGGAGAGAACAAAAGCTACAGCCCACAATCCCACCACGATCCACCCGGTTAAGCTCCTGAGCAAAAAAAATCTCAAAACAGCATTACGTCTAATTTGTTTTCAACATGATCTCCCGGCCCAATACCACCCAAGTGCGCAGTTCATACTTATTCATGCAGAATGCTGTAATGCCACTCAAACATAATTTTATAGAGCTTAATGAGTTCCCTCTTGCATGTCATTATGGATACACTTATACAGAGGGGTTCACCGAGGCTGGAAAGGTTTGTGTAAAAAATGGGTAGCAACTTTTTGGCCAAAAATGCAGTCGTATGCGTTTAAAGGGACATTTCACTTTTTTTGAAAATATGCTCATTTTCCAGCTCCCCTAGAGTTAAACATTTGATTTTTACCATTTTGAAATCCATTCAGCTGATCTCCGGGTATGGCAATACCACTTTTAGCATAGCTTAGCACAATCCATTGAATCTGATTAGACCATTAGCATCGCACTGAAAAATAACCAAAGAATTTTTATATTTTTCCTATTTAAAACCTGACTCTTCTGTAGTTACATCGTGTTATAAGACCGATGGAAAAAGTTGCGATTTTCTAGGCGATGTGGCTAGGAACTATACTCTTATTCTGGCGTAATAATCAAGGACTTTGCTGCTGTAACAGCTGCAGGAGGCGTAGTGATATTATGCACTGCCCGAAAACAGTCCCCTTGGTTACTTTCAATAGCAGGGGACTATTTTCAGGCGCTGTGTAATATCATTGCGCCTCCTGCAGCAAAGTCCCTGATTATTATGCCACAATGAGAAAATACTTCCTAAAAATAGTTCCTAGTTTCCCTAAATAGGAAAAATATCAAAATTCTTTGGTTATTTTTTACCGCGATGCTAATGGTCTAATCAGATTCAATGGATTATGCTAAGCTATGCTAAAAGTGATATCGACAGACCCGGAGATCAGCTGAATGGATTCTACTGCTAATCTAATTAAAAAAAAATTATTAAAAAATCTCAGCAGGTCAAACAAGAGTTCCACTTTGGTTTGTTGAAAATTGATGCATATTGTGAAGTTGAAAATTGACTATGATATATTACAAAAGCGATAAAGGTTCTTAGTAAAAGGAGAATATAGAAAGGAAATGAGCAAGCAAGGTGGAGTTTAATCGGATGTTTTTATTTGTTGAAAGCTGCTCAGCATGCAGATTGTCTGAAATGGAGTGGATTACATTTATAATCTGTTCATGACCTAGCATGTAGGAATTGAAATTGCCATTTTCGCTTCTCTGGTTATGTTTAAAATGGAATACTACTAAATGTCCTGCCTATAAATTTTCCTTAATAATTTTTTCACACTGAAAGTAAAAAGTTAAGTGTATTCTGTGATACAGTAAGCCTATTTTGTTGCACACTTTAAGAAAAAAGTGTCTCTAAAGCTAAACTCTGGGTAGGCTATAGTCTGTTTTTACACATACAGTGTAATACAATGTACACACACAGTCAAATGCACAGCCTTGCACAGTAGTTTATTTGACTCATACATGTACGCAGACATTGGATGCATGTGCATTGCGACAAAATGAAATGCATCTCCTGGGCTATAAACTACATTCTTCTGTATGAGCATGCGCGACCTTAAGGTACAAAATGGGACTATACTTCCAGCCTAAGCTTAACCCTTTAAAAAAGGCCCTAATAGTTACTATTTGGGTATAAATGTATACATTTGGTACTAATGTGCAGCTTTTACTACTAATATGCAGTCTTTGGTATGAATATGTACTTTGGAGGTACTCTTTAGGTGCAAATTTGCTTTTTAAAAGGGTACTACCCCAGTTACAGCAAGGGACAATTTGTGACCCTTTTCTTACAGTGTAAAGGTATTTGTTGTATGCATTACATTTTGGCAAATCTATGTAATCTGGGTTTTCTATGCATACAAAATATTTGCATAATGTGCGCAATAAGCGCTATGTTCTGTAACTAATTATTTTCATCTCCAAAACCCCGCAAATATACACATTTGCACATTAGGTCTTTTTATGCATTAGGGTTGATTGTGGGTTCCTTAAAGTGCATGGATGCAATGGACACAAAAGTGATTTTCAGCATGTTACGACACAATGTATGTATCTGGTGCAGACAGGGTGTGACCAGTGCCATGTGAAGGTCACCACTGAATATAATGAAGGATTTATTCGCTAGATCTGGTGTAAGGTCATTTTAATTATATTATTAAACTTATGATCTATGTGTGATTAGGGACGCATCCATCATTCTGTCTATGACTTTCTGACTTTGGTCAATAAAGACTATTGACATATTTATCGTATTTTAGGATGGGGCTCATTAAATGGCATGATGGATGTTCATTGCACTGTGACATTTCTTAATCCACTTCATGACTTCCATCTATATTTCGACTCTGTCCTCTACCCACTTTTACTAATATTTTTTCCCTCTTCCCCCTTTTCATCTTATGCACTCTTCTTCCAGGCCCTCTGATTCATCATGCACTGATGCTCCCAGAAGCCACTGGGGTTGTTTGTTGTGAAAGCCTCAGAGCAAAGAGTGCAAATAAATAAGCGTTTTGTGTCCTCCCCTCCTGACAGAGATTAATGAATGAGTTCTGGGGCGACTTGGTAGCAGTAGGATGCTCTTGTTGTCCTCTTTGCATATCCGCAGGGCTCGGCCACCCTCTGTCGCAACGCTGTGGCCATAATTTGTTACAGTCAGTTAAATGCAATTAGATCTTAGCCTAAAAGGGCTGAAACATCATAATTGTGTATAAGAACAGATGAAGGTCCTGTTCATAAACATCTCAATCCTCTGATCGTACAGTACAGTGTGAGCTAGTTTACCAACAACTTCCTAAATTGGGTCGCACTTTTTGTAGTATGTGTAGGCAGGATTATTACCGATCCATGTGCTTGTCCTGTAATTAAATTCCTTTCCCTCAACAACCTTTTAGTGAAACCTAATGCTGCGGGTTGTATACCTGTAGAGCAAATCCCAGCGGTGCATAAAGAAAAGATGTATCACGGATGAGATGAAAGTAGATGGTAATCTTTGTAAACAGAACAGGGGTGCGTGTGAGAGATGCGAGTCTTTGCTATCTGTCAGTTTTTTGCAAAAATGGAATTGATCTTCCTTAAACGTTAGCTTGCTGTGCTTTTATACGAACGCCGGGCTACACTTCTCATAAATAAAAAAAGAAAATAATCTCAAATATATAAAAGAAGACAACCCCATTAGTATCTTTATTCTGTGGCTTTCAAGAGCTCTACCCCAGGGGCCTGGGATTGAACTCTGCAACTCATTAAATAACAAAAAACCCTTGCCACGTTTATGGCTTCTACTCTGTCCTCCCTACCGTGGCTAAGCCACAACAAGCCGGTGCCTGGATTAGCCGCATATCCTGTCTGCTTAGGGATGCCATTGAGGGGGTAATTGAGGAAACGGCAAAAAGGCAACAATGCTTTTCTCGTTCACTCCCTCTTCAATATGCTTTTTGCGGCCTTTTTCATGCTCTATAAACAATTCGTCCCCTCTTTCATTTACTGTATGCATTGTTGAAGGTGGTGGGCTTGACTTTGTGGAAATCCGTGTGGAAGTCTGGGTGTTTTGGTGACACTTTTTATTTTAGTGTTTTATGAGTCACATTGCTAGCACAGGAAGCAGCAACATTAGCACCTACCTGTTAGCAAACAATGCTAGTCAGCAAATACTGACTTTATTTTCTTACAAACACATACAAAAAGTATGGATACGGTTGACTGTATATATGTTTTTAGTAACTTTAGGTGGGATACTCTGCATGTACAGTACATCAATTTACAATATGTTTTATAGATTATGTGTAAAATAGCAAGTGTTTGCACATCTGACATCAGTACTATAAAGGGAAATATTTGCAATCTTAAGTGAAGGCATCTATAGAATTAGTAAAAAAAATGGCACTTTTAACTTAAAGGCAGAGTAGGCAGGTTTAAGTCTAAAAAAAGTCTAAAACACTTTTTTCCCGAATTTGTTTAAACTGTCTTTATATACCAATACATAAGTAAAATGTAAGTACTCTGCAAAAGAGAGTATAAAAATCGAATGTCTGTAGACCTCTCACGACTGTTTTAAACACAGCTAATTTTTCCATTTACTCCACCCCCTCCCTTCTGAGTTTCTTCTAAAGCCACGCCCCCAAAACACATGAACGCGCGATGCTGGCCGGCTCTGCTGGGAGAAGCATTTACCTGAGATGAGCGGAGAGGAAGGAGCGCGGTGCATGTAGTAACATCGTGTCAAAATCACATGTAATAATACACCTAACTTTATCACTATGAATATAAACAAATAGGATGGCTTTTAGTACTCACTATTTAGCTAGCATATCGATACTGGTAAAGTTTAAAATATATTTTGTTTGATTCGGTAACAAATGAGCTAGTTATATTTATAAGACAAAGCTAAAAACAGGTTCACTATGATGAAGGTGAATTTCGTGGAAGATTCATAACATATAAGGTGTTTTGCATGGAAGTGTTTCCATGATGAAAGCATTGTTGACTCTGATGAGGACTACATTCCGGAGACAATACAGCTACCGCATCGTCGACTCGGGGAAAAGCCACACGATATTTACTCTGGTTTGATTTCTTCGTTTATATCTTTTTTTGCCCTGTTTGCCTTCGCTGACTGGATATGCAGGAGCTGTGAGTTCTGAATGCTCTTTCTCTGCGTACTCTTGCTTTTCCTAGAGTGCCTCGTGCACGTTCAAATCAATCGGGTGTGCGCATGTGTGGGCAGATCCTGTAGCAACAGGGGTGGTGCCATGGTCACGAGAGAGAGAGTGATAGTCGCGCAAGCCAATCATTTGTTTCGTCCCGAATGGAACTAATTAGCTGTGTTTAATCTTGAAAGGTCTACAGAGACTCGAGTTTTATACTCTCTTTTTCAGAGTACTTACATTTTACTTATGTATTGGTATATAAAGACAGTTTAAAGATTTTTTTTAGATAATTCCTGCATATCCTGCTTTAATGCAATGTAGAAAGTTCATATAATTACTTTGCATAAATTAAATAATAAGGGATTAACATTTATATATAAATATACAGCCAACAAAATATAGCAATACGGCAATTTTGGGGATTTTCTTGTTTCTTTTTATTTTAATTAGACTGTTTTCCATTGAGAGTATGACTGCTTCATTTATTCTGCTCTAGCGGGGGATTTCCACCCTGGACCCACTAAGGGAATAAAACAAACTCTAACTGAGCTTGGTCCGACACAAGCGATCATTTTTCAGTTTTCTACTCTGGGGCTTAAAATGATTTACCTCCACTCAGACATACGCTGACTGGCTCACAGCCAAAACAGCAAGACCAGACTGATAACTCACTATCACTATCTACCACTGGCACTGAGACCTCTCTCTCTCTCTCTCTCTCTCTCTCTCTCTCTCTCTCTCTCTCTCTCTCTCTCTTCTTTCTCTCTCTCTCTCTCACACACACACTTTCTGCAGGTCTTCGCCCTGTTTCTTTTTTAATTTCCATCTCATTTTCAGATTTTTGACTCTCTGATTTTACATTTCTGTATTTTATACTCAATGCCCCCCAATGCCCTCGGCTGCATATTTATATCTGTGCACTCTCCCTTTTTTACATTTATTCTGTTTATTCATTTTTTATTTCATTATTTTATTCCACCTTATCCTTTGTCCATTGCATTTTATGATGTTCCTTTTCATTCTCTGCACAAGGCATACTATGCATAAATATATTACATCCACAGTTTGGAGACATCCAAAAATTGATTAATTCATGTGGTTTGTCAAAACATTGTACTCCATGTACATTGTATACTAGGGCTGGGTGATATGGCCAAAAATTATCAAGAAAATGTTTTCCATGTCAGTCGATATCGATAATTATCATGATAAATAACAAATCCTTATTCCTGTCAAATTAAAAGGCAGATCTATGCTCCTGAATGAAAATTGTAAAAAACAGTTAATAATGGTTTTAAACTACTTTTTAATCAGAACATGTATACTAAAATCTTGTTTTAATGTTCAGGCACTGTATTAAATGTAAATATATTTGTTATGAATTCAACACATTTCTGACACAGAAAGCAGCAGGCTACTGTCACTTTAAGACCCAAGACAAACTGCTTTAAGTTTCAATATACTGATAAACATCCAGCTGTTTATGTTCACTTAAACAAGAAAGAAAACTTTGTTCAGTGATCACGCGTGTGTCATACATATACGAGCTATACATGCTGATAAATGGATGTCAAGAGCGTCACATTGCTGTGGGAGCATACTAACTGCAGTGATGGATCCGCTGTTTTTCTTCAGTTGTCTGAATTTGTGAATCTCCTGTAAATATACTTTTAAAGCTGTACCGACGTGTGCGCACACAAGGCGGACGCTGAAAGAAAGTACAGTATACTGTACCTATTTTGTCTGCTGTGTTCCGGGCTTTGACGAACCCTGTTTGCACGTCCATTACACAAAAGAAAAATGCGAAAATCATAGGGCTCCACTAATAAATGAATAACTTGCCTCATCTTACTCCACTCCTTCAAGTCTAACTGACACTGTGATTGTAAACCAAGAGCGCGTGACGCATCCGGAAGTGCTTGCGCAACATTACGCACAGTGCGTAAACATTATCGATCACTTATCGAACTGTCGTTATCGCTTCATCGGGAAATTTTGTATCTGTAAAATTATCGTTATGAAATTATCGCCAGGAATATCGTATATTTGTGCTAATGTGTAGTCTCGACCTCCCTAATATAGCACTGCCATTAGCATGCGATTCATTGACCAATGCAGTGTATAATATGTCTATGGATGATTACCAGAAAACATTTGTATGCATTTATTACGGAACGAACCATGTCACTCTTTTGTGTCTGTGTCTGTGACTGGCTTGCGGAAAGAATTCCCAGATCCCAGTAAAACAGCGTCTGTCCGTCATGTTCTTGTACTGTGTGTGTGTGTGTGTGTGTGTTTGTGAGTACACCTAAATCAAACTAGTCACAGATGGTAAGAAAAACCGCTATGACAAACTGGTTTTAAATATACTGTAGGTGATTCCAGGTATACACATTGTACCAACTAGAGAGAGACCAAGAACAAACAACAGGCAATAAAATGACAAGAGAGCAAAATACTGCAAAAGGGAGGTTAAACACTGTTTTATCTTCACATTCAGTGCAAATATTTTTTTCCCGGGAAGTTGTTTGTTTAAAGTTCCTGGGTTTTTGTGTGCTTGAGTTTGTGTAAGAAATGATTTTCTGAATCACAACACTTCAGCAGGACACTGTCAGTCTTTAAATGGCTTTAGGGCTTTGAGCTTCTGTCTTGTTTGTGCTTGGCTGATAAATGGATGGCTTGTTAGCACGATGCAGCACAGCAACAAAATGTCGAAAAAGCAGTTATCATACTGGTTTGAAAGTTTAACCATATGTCATGCAAACTTTGTGATCTGTATATTTTGTCACTAGTACTGTACTGTACTGTAAACGTTTTCTGATTAAGCTTACACGTTTTTTAAGTCGGGAATAATTGACGAGGGGCCATTGAAGTATAAGAAAATAATGCACACCCATATATATATTAGACAGTCAATCAAGTTATATATGTTATATAACTATGGTATAAGCTAATAAATCAAAACATTAACATCCATATAGCTAAAATTTTACTTATTTACAGTGTTGTATTATATCCCAAATCCTTAACAGTCACTGGAGTTTGGATGTATTTGGAATAAATGACCAGGCCAGTTTTATACATAGCATGTATTGTCTCCACAAGGGGGGACTAAGGGACTTTACAGTGCATTAGATTTCATTTACACCATCTTAATATGTAACACATCGGATCAATGGCATATGGCTCTTATGAGCTACACTACATTATGATAAGGCAATATGTTACATTACTAGCTCAATGAACACGACCAGAACTGCCCTGTGGTGAATTCTGTATTGACATAATGCCCAATTTTTTAGATTTCAGACAGTGTGCTCTCATGTACACGTTTTAATGAGGGATAATGTTACGGGGTAACCAACGCCTCAGGTCAGAAGTGCTTGAAGGAAGTGTTTAGTAATGGAGGTTGAGAGAGCCCTCATACCCCTCCTGCTGCTTACAACAAAAGAGCATCTATACCAAGCCATTGAATTATTACAGTAGATCAGATTTAGTTTGTTAGATACTGGGGCTACCAGGTTCCCTGAGATCAAACTATATTCAGTATTATGGTTGAAGAAAGTAATGGATATTTAAAAATTAATTTAGAATGTGATTGTGCAACGTAATTGCAATGCTATATCTTACGTCTGTGGGAAAGAAACTTAAAACCTATGGTTACTGTGCAGCCCACTCCATATGTCGGTTATTTAAAGAAATCCTGTTCACACATCTTCTACTGTTCTGGTTCTTAAAGTGATGACAGAGATATTGCATATTTACAATACGTTTAAGAGTACAATCATTTGAAACTTATACGCACTCATGCTAACTCTCACTGTAGAGTGAATTGTTGAAATGGCTAGCTGAAGAGAAGCTGAAAGCTTTGTCTGTGACACATGTGTTTCCGCTATCAGCCCCTTGACCTGACTACTAAATCTTATTTGAGGCAACTGGCTGTGAGGAGAGGATGACATCATCCTTCGATGCCCATGAAGTGATGTCATAATGCATTTATTACAGTTGCTACAGTAATTGTTTAAAGAGCCAATGTACATTCAATGCTCCTGCCGTCATCGATCTCACTGAGAATTCACTTTTGACCTCATAAATTTGGACTATGATCAGTTTTACGTGATGCCGAATGATTTGTCTATGTACTGGATGTCTCATTTTGACCCCAAAACCCATCATTTTTTAAAGTGTAAGAAGCTTTTATATGCTGTGACAACCAAGTATCTCATTTATGTTCGTCCTCCATGCTGTTCGTGAAAGCACATCGAAGACACGCACTGATTGACTTGGGATCCTCCTCAGTGTCCAAAGCTTTGTTATCCACGCAGTCCGAGAAAGAAAAAAGACCTTGTTACTATAAAGGAAAATGTCAGGGATGGTAAATAGGGCCAACATGGCAATTAGGTACAAAAGCTGTCTGGACAGAGAGAAAGACAGAAAGAAATCCTTACAAACAAGCTAATGGCTCTACAGGCTAATGACTCGGTCGGCTTGAGGAATTTCTCTTTCTAATTTGACAAAAGCTGAAAAGCAGAAAGGCAGACTGCAAAGATTATTGACAACAAGCCAAATGGTTTTGCTTTCACAAACAGTAGATAAGCAACCCATGCCTGATACGGACACGCTTAAAATGCCCCTCCTCACCCCCACACATGTTCACACACACTCAAGTCCATTTTGATTTTAACAAAAGCTCTAAGAACCTTTTATAAGGCGTGACAGCCATGTATCCCAATTATTTTAGCCATATGTATGCACCCTTAAATACTGGGTTGTTTGTAAGATATGGACAACCCAAACCTAGAAAATGTCCATATCATTGTTAATGGTCAGAGTAAGTAGTCGTAATAAAAAGGCCGTAATATGTACCATTAAAGGTGGTGTGTGTAAATTTTAGCCGCATCTAGATTGCGAATTGCAACCAACAGCTCACCCCTCAATTATAAAAGCCACCACAGGCCAAACATGTGGGACCACGTAAGGATGAAGCTCGCTATGTAGAGCAGTTTGTCCGTTTAGAGCTACTGTAAGAACATGACGGCAACTTCCATGTTAGTGGGCCCATGGTGTGTGGTGATAAAAAATGTCTTATTCTAAGGTAATAAAAACAATACAGTTTGTTATAGGTCTTTATACACCACTGATGATATAGTTATGCATATTATTATTGCATTTATGTCAAGAGATCCTTATTCACACAATGAACCTTTGTACATGTGTATACATATTGGTACACAAATGTACATACATTTGGTACCAATATGTACCTCTAAACTCGTTAGGTGCAAATCTGTACTTTTTAAAAGGGTACCACCCTAGTGACATTTGGGGTGCATATGATGAGCTCAGATGCAAAAGCAGCTAAAAAGCCACCTCTGTCAAAAA
Source organism: Misgurnus anguillicaudatus (assembly GCF_027580225.2). Lineage (NCBI taxonomy): Eukaryota > Metazoa > Chordata > Actinopteri > Cypriniformes > Cobitidae > Misgurnus > Misgurnus anguillicaudatus. The sequence continues at coordinate 6,482,000 of NW_027395278.1, forward strand.
TGAAATAATGATATTACGTATAATAATGGTATTATACGTTCATCAAACACTTCCACTTCAAATCCACTTAATCCCTGCCTCAGGCCATTCAAAAATACTGGTTTGTTGGTAGAATCCATTAAAAGTCTGATAAAAAAAGCTGGCAGTGATGTAACTCAGCTAACATTTTGAGGTGAAACAATAGGTTAATTTGAAGAGTTTGGTTCCAAAACGCAATAAATCCATTTTGACTAATTTCGGTAAAAGCGTGTTTTCTATACCTAGAAAGTGACAAGACGAAAACCATAATTTTCTGTTACAAACTTCATAGCACAGCATCATAGCGCATAGAATCTTTAGGTAATAATAACATTAAAAATTCAAATCTATAATTTGATTTTCAAAGATTTATTATAAAAACAAATTATTTATTATATTCCATAAAAATGCAATAAATCCATTACAAGTTTTTTTTTGCAAAATGCTATAATTCTATTGAATCATTATATAAATGTGCATTCATCTTTACCATGTTATATTTATTTAGTTGACTAGTGGTATACACTGATTAAACATTACTCAAACTCATTAGTTTGTCATATTAATAACACTGTCATTGCTGCGGTTATACTTAGGACGTCGTCGCTTAACTTTTTTTACAGCGATCAGCTGTAAAACGTTTTGGTCCTGCTCGATTTTCGTTGAGTTCGCGTAAAATAATAGAAAGTTCTCCTGGGGACAATGTGTTACCATGAGAGAAGCTTGATGCTGTCGGGAGAACATGCAACTGGCATTTTCCGTCTCCCGAGTGCCTCTCGCGTAAACTATTAGATTTATATGGCTTACGTTTCTTCCCCGTCACTGAAAACCACCACATGTTTAGCAATGCCGTCAAAGTATTATTTTGTTTTTGTTTGTTTGTTGATGACAAAGAACAAGATGAGGAAAACTAGAATTCCGTGTATTCAACGCGGCGTCATCATTATTTACAATGTGTGGAATGGAGCGCTGTGATTTGTTGAGCGGATTTATTGCATTCTGCAGAAAAGGAGGAGTGGCGTTTATTGCCTTTTGGGAAAAAAAGGGAGAAAAGATGACAGAATTACATGGCGAATATTGTATTTAGCATAAAATTCAGAATTTACTTTTAAATACTGACTTGATACAATACTGATTTTGGCAGTAACTCATTTTTTTAAAAATGGCGTTTATCAAGTTTTGGAACGAAACTTTTCATTTAAATGCTACCGTTGCATTCGTCCATATTTTACCCAACCATGGGTTGAAACAACCTAGCAATGTTTTAGCGTGCATGACCTCCAAAATAAATAAATAAATAAATTTTGGAGAATTCTTTGTTTCCTATCCATTCTGTCAGTCAATATATGTAAACACTGTCAGATACAAAAATATTATATGTTTTCATAAATTCATTATAAATATTGGAATTTGTTTGAATTCAGTTGGATGAATTAATGAATGGAAAACTGAATTATCACAACCATTGTACAGAAAATCTGAGTTGCCTGCTGACTGTGTTGAGGAAATAACCATATTTTGCATTTCAATCTTCTTAAAGCAGTAGTTCCCTTTCAATACGGTTCACTTCGCATTGCGTCAGTTAGCTGACGCTATGGGGGAAACTCCTGTTTACTCCGTGACTGAAGCCTATTGGTTAACGTCTGTAGAAAATACAGACCAATGACGTTTGAGCCCGCGCGGGGCGTGGCAAACACGTCCCTATATAAGACGGGGAAATACGTCAGGAGCTCATTACTTTTCTCCTTCAGCGCGAACCTTCTCGCTGCTCCGAAGAAGAAGCCCTTACTCGCCGTCGATCTGAGCACTGCAGCGGATTACTACACGCCAGCGTGTTCCCCTGCCGCTTTCCGGCTGAGCATAAAGAGCGAATTTCGTCTAAAAGAGCGAATTTTATCTAAAAGAGCAGAAGCGCGTTGATATAATGTCGCTTCGGCATTGCGGCTCGTGCCGAGCCCCTTTGCCTGTGGAGGATTTCCACAAAGAGTGCGTCATCTGTCTGGGTCCTGCCCACGCCGAGGCCGTACTCACCGAGGCGGGCTGCGCCCACTGCGAACGGCTTCCCATCGCGGTGCTGCGCTCCCGCCTCGACGTCTTCAAAAGGAAGGCTTCCCGTGCTCTCCCGCCTAAACAGCAGCGGAGCCGTGAAGCTGAAAAACGCCCCGAGACCGAGTCTACGCCGGCTCATCCCCCGCGTGCTCTGTCTCCCCGCCGTCACCCTGTCACCTTCGTCCATGAGGACCAACGCCCCCTGCCGAGTGCTAGCGGCATGGTCTCCTTTGGGTCCGGTGACAATGTGGATATGATGTCATCCTCTGAGGAGTTGGAGGATTGGGCGGCTTCGGATGACGACGCCCACGCCGCCGCCACCGCTGAAGAACCAACCGAGTCGCGTCCTCACGACTCTGAGCTCATCCGCATTCTGACGAAAGCTACAGCGGAGCTCGACATTCAGTGGTCGCCGCCGTCAGAGCCTCAACTCAGCCGGCTGGATGAGTGGTATCTGCAGCCCGGGCGCCGTCAATCATCCCGCCAACGACAGGCGCCGTTCTTTCCTGAGGTTCACCAGGAGCTCACTAAAGCCTGGCGTGCTCCTCACTCCACTCGAGCACAGAGCGCCGTCTCCCACGTCCTCTCCGTAGTGGACGGCGCCGACGAACACGGCTACACGAAGATGCCGCCGCTCGAGGAATCTGTCGCCGCCCACCTCTGCCCGTCTTCAGCCGGCGGATGGAGGGCGAAGATGAACCATCCGTCAAAGCCCTGCCGTCTGACATCAACCCTGGCGTCAAAGTCATACACCGCCGACGGCAACGCCGCATCCGCTCTCCATACGATGGCGGTGCTGCAGGTTTACCAGGCAAAACTCCTCCGTGATATGGACGAGACAGGCCCGGACCCGGCAACCTTTAAAGATCTGCGCAGCGCGACTGACTTGGCCCTCCGCGCTACTAAAGTCGCCACTCAAGCGGTTGGAAGAGCCATGGCCAGCCTGGTTGTTTTGGAGAGACATCTGTGGCTGAATCTGACGGAGATCAAGGACTCGGATCGGGTTGCCCTTCTTGACTCGCCCGTGTCACCGTCGGGGCTCTTCGGCTCTGCTGTGGAGGGGTTCACCCAGCGCTTCACTGAGGCACAGAAATCGTCGCAGGCTATGCGTCATTTCCTTCCGAAACGATCCGCCTCAGCGTCTGAGACCGGCCGCCCAAAACCGCCGCCAACTCAACGCCCTAAGCCAGCGCCAGCTCAACCCCAGCAGAGAGCTGAACCGGAGGTCAAACGCCAGCGTCCTGCACGATCGGCTGGCCCGCCTCGACGCCGCGGTCCCCGCCCTCGGATCACGCTGGACCCGGCGCCGCCGCCGCCTCCCTGAAGAGAGTCTGAGGAGGAAAAGAGGCTCTGGTCCCGCTTCGGCCGGCCCGCCCTCAAAAGTTCTGCGTGTCTCAGTCCCCTCGGGCGCTGGACACACCCCCGCTGTAACAGCGAAAAACAAATTTTTACTTTATCACAAAAAGAGCAAATTTCCTCCTCTGTACACACACACACACACACACGGCTTACCGTCCATAAGCATATCGACGCTCGCCGTCAAACTTCACGTTTGGCAATCCACCCCCGGTATGCCGGGTTGGATTCTAAACGTGATCCAACACGGTTATTCACTTCAATTCGCTCGGAGACCACCCCGGTTTCGCGGCGTTCTCTACACCACTGTCCCAGACGATCGCATGCAGATCCTCAGGGAAGAGGTGCGTTCTTTATTAATAAAAGACGCGATAGAGACGGTCCCGGCGGATCAAAGCGAATCAGGCTTTTACAGTCGTTATTTTCTCGTTCCAAAGAAAGACGGCGGCCTCAGACCGATATTGGATCTACGCGTTTTGAATCGCGCTCTTGCCAAACGGCCATTCAAAATGCTTACAGCCAGACGAATCATGGCGCTAATTCGACCGGGCGATTGGTTCATATCAGTGGATCTGAAAGACGCTTACTTTCACATTCCGATAGCACCACGTCACAGGCCGTTTCTAAGATTCGCGTTCGACGGGACAGCATACCAGTACAAAGTTCTGCCCTTCGGATTATCTCTGGCACCACGCACATTTACCAAATGTGCGGATGCGGCTCTCGCCCCTCTCAGACAGAGCGGCATCCGCATATTGAATTACCTCGACGATTGGCTTATTCTAGCCCAGTCAGAGAGGGAAATTATTGCGCACAAGACCGTTGTTCTCCAGCATTTGGAGACTTTAGGGTTCAAAATCAACCTCCAGAAGAGTTTGCTTACCCCCACCCAGCGTATCGCGTTCTTAGGCATGACGCTCGACTCGTTAAAGATGCGGGCATGGCTTACACAGGAACGCGCGCTCACGGTCAGACGCGAGGCGGCATCGTTCAAAGCGGGTTCACATCTCCCTCTCAAACGATTCCAAAAAATGCTGGGTCTGATGGCAGCAGCATCCCCACTAATACCGTTGGGAATGCTGTTCATGAGACCGCTTCAGTTTTGGTTGAAAGCGAAAGTTCCGCCCCGTGCTTGGTTGTCGGGCCGCTTATTAATCAAAATCACGTACAGCTGCGTGAAAGCGCTTTCGATATGGACATCCCCTCACCTTTTCCTCTCGGGCACGGAGCTCGGCTCCGTGAGCAGGAGGAAAGTGGTGACTACGGATGCGTCTGCGACGGGTTGGGGCGCGCACTGCGACGGCGAACCCGCCTTCGGCACGTGGAACAACCAGTTGTCTCAGCTACATATCAACCACCTCGAGATGTGGGCGGTTATCTTAGCGCTACGACACTTTCGACCGAAACTCCAACATCAACACGTTCTAGTGCGGTCGGACAGTATGACGGTGGTCTCATTCATAAACCACCAAGGAGGGCTGAGATCTCGCTCCCTATCCAGGCTGGCGAAACGGCTTTTATTGTGGGCTCACGCGAATGTACGCTCGTTAAAGGCGACTCACATACCGGGTGTAGCCAATACGGGTGCAGACATTCTCTCACGCAGCGGTCCGCCGCCGGGAGAATGGAGACTGCATCCTCAGACGGTCGAGAAAATATGGACCGTCTTCGGCCGAGCGGAGATCGATCTGTTTGCATCCGACGAGAACGCGCATTGCCCGATCTTCTTCTCGAGACACCACGATGCCCTGTCGCAAGCATGGCCGGCGTGTCTTCTATATGCTTTTCCTCCGGTGGCTCTGTTACCGCAGATCCTGCGGAGGATAAAAGAGACGAAATGCGCGATAATTCTGATCGCCCCGCTTTGGCACAATCAACCGTGGCTCCCCGACCTATGGCAGCTGATAACATCAGCACCATGGCCAATACCGCTGAGGAAAGACCTCCTATCTCAGGCGAGAGGGACGATATGGCATCCACAGCCGGAGCTATGGAATCTACACGCTTGGTTTCTGAACGGCAACCGTCACGCCTTTCAGGACGAGTGCTAAATACTCTATCAGAAGCTAGGGCCCCATCTACCAGGCGCCTTTACGCTCAAAAGTGGTCTATTTTTTCTGATTGGTGCACGACAAAAAACTTAAACCCAAACACCTGTGAAGTGGAGCATATTCTCTCCTTTCTACAGGAAATGCTGGACAGCGGTCGCGCGCCCTCGACGCTTAAAGTATATGTGGCGGCAATAATGGCGAATCACGCCCTTATCGCCGGTCACACCGTGGGAAAACATGACCTTGTCATTAAATTTCTCAGAGGCGCTCGCAGACTAAACCCACCGCGACCTAACACGGTCCCGTCCTGGGATCTGTCCACGGTTCTGAAAGCGCTGCGCGGTCCCCCTTTCGAGCCCCTCGAGCAGGCTGACCTGCGCGCTCTCTCGTTTAAAACCGCTATCCTCCTGGCGTTGGCATCGGTTAAACGAGTGGGCGATTTACACGCGTTTTCAATTGACCCGTCGTGTCTGGAATTCGGTCCTAACGACAGCAAAGTGATCCTTAGACCGAGAGCGGGATACATTCCTAAAGTTTTGACCACGCCATATAGAGTTCAGGTGGTTTCACTTCTCGCCCTCCCACCGGCGGACGGCGAACAAACCCCGAACACGCTTTGCCCCGTCAGAGCGTTAAGAATATACACGGACCGTTCTGCCTCATACCGCAAGTCAGATCAGCTGTTCGTAAGCTTCGCGCAACACTCTTTAGGTATGCCGCTCACTAAACAGAGGCTATCTAAATGGATCGTCGAAGCCATTGCTTTAGCTTACGCCTCCCTGAATGAACATTGTCCTGTCGGTTTGAAAGCGCACTCCACGCGTGGTATTGCTTCATCGTGGGCTTGGTCTACGGGGATTTCTATTTTTGACATTTGTAATGCGGCCGGCTGGTCCTCGCCGTCTACGTTTGTCAGATTTTATAGCCTGGATGTCCCTGCCTTACAAGCACAGGTCTTATCGGCTTAATGTTCACGCGACTGCGTTTCTGTATGCCTTCACGGTGCGCTGCGAGCTCACCGTCATGGCTACCTATTAATAAATCATGCACAAGCTCGCGGCGCGCTCAGGAACCCGCCGCCTCGTGCTCTATTATATATGCATCATGGTGCGTTTAGAAACTTCACTGTATGCGTATTAACTGTCTCATATATGGTGCTTTCACTTACGCTCGCTAGAGCTATGTACACGCTGGGTATAGGGCCACATGCAGTGTCTCTCCGGTAAGGGCACCTCAGCCCGTTGTGTATGCACGGCGGGATGGGATTACGTTCCCCCATAGCGTCAGCTAACTGACGCAATGCGAAGTGAACCGTATTGAAAGGGAACGCTTAGGTTACTCACGTAACCCCGGTTCCCTGAAATAACGGGAACGAAGCATTGCGTCGCTGGCCGTGCTACAAACGTCTACGCAGCGAGTGTTATTCGGCTGCGCGCTTCAGTCGAATAATAATGAGCTCCTGACGTATTTCCCCGTCTTATATAGGGACGTGTTTGCCACGCCCCGCGCGGGCTCAAACGTCATTGGTCTGTATTTTCTACAGACGTTAACCAATAGGCTTCAGTCACGGAGTAAACAGGAGTTTCCCCCATAGCGTCAGCTAACTGACGCAATGCTTCGTTCCCGTTATTTCAGGGAACCGGGGTTACGTGAGTAACCTAAGCGATATTTTGCAAATTTTAGTGTTACTAACAGTATTATCAGCTAAAAACCCATCTCTTCCACCATTACCTCACTTCCTAATATAGGACTTACTATTTTTCTCTATTTTCCTTTTTTCCTCATCTCTATCTGTACATTCTTGCATACATTCTAAAAAAAAAACTTTTAGTTTTACTAAAAATTACAAACCAAACCTTTGCTATGTATAATGTATTAGACTTGACAAAACTATTTCTGGTGCACTTATGTATTGCTTTTCTTGTGTTGCTATAATCGCTTCTATTGTTTGCCTCATTTGTGAGTCGCTTTGTACAAAAGCGTCTGCTTAATGACTAAATTTAAATGTAATATTAAGCGAGTTTCGGGGCACATGACGTGACAAACACATATTATGACATGACAAGCCACACACATGATGGGCTAAAAATACATTTTAACAAGCTTCGCATTGTGCGGCTTCGAAAAAGAAGTAACCAGCCGTCATTGGTTAGTGGCTAACATGATCCAGAAGTGAAATAATTGAACTCAAACATTTTGTTAGAAATTGACATAGTTTAGGCAATTTAAAGCTATTAGCCTTTCTGCTTTCCTTTCCCAATTCGAGGAACAGTTTTCTAGTACATTTTCATTTTAAAGTGGTGTCAGAGATCACATAGCTTCAGCATTGCCTGTACCCATCTCATCCCTAGCAGTGGGCGGCAGTGGAAGTCTGTGTTATGTGTTGATATGTAGGGCAGTATGTTGGTAGGGTAGCGTGTGAGCCGTGCTATGCTGTACACCAACAGAAAGGAGACTCCCGCACCCTCGCAACATGTTCAAGCATTCTCTCTTTCTCTCTCTCTCCTTCCCTCTCCCTTGCTCTTCAACTCAAATTAGCAGTTTAGGGAATAGATCTCTCTCACATAAAGCGCTTAGACTTGTTACAGCTGCTGGTTTTTCCCCCGCCTTGCCCTTACCCACAGGCCAAGGACATCTCTAAGCGCTGTATGTGTCTGGAATATGATTTTAAGGTAGTGGTCGCTCACAATGCGCTTTTGTAGATGTTTGATTTTCTACACCTGAATACACACACGCGCTACACCACACCTTAGCGCATGTTGTGTGCTTATTTCACGTTTGTGATAATTAATAGCTTTATGCCACCCGTCAGAGCGATTATGTTTGTGACAAAGCAAACACTTAATGAGATTTTCAGCACACATGGAAACACAGGTGCAGGACGTGAATAAACAGACGTCTTTTCCTTCTCTCTTTTTTTCTTGTTAGTGGTGCTTGCTAAGGGAAGCATCACTTTTGCTCATAATTAGGGTTAGACCCCTAACGCTAAGTGTAGGGGTGTAGTTTCCTTCCACGCTGTTTGTGCTGCAAACACGAATGATGTCTCAAATAAAGGAAAGATTTGCCGTTACTTTTTCAAAGCAACCCGGCTTATGATTTCACCTGGTAGATGATAAAACACGCAAACAATTTTGTTACAAGCGGTGGGTTCTTTTCTCTCAAAAATGTACCCAGACAACCACTAAGCAATGCCATAGCAAGCACCCTAGCATCCACTAAGGAATGGTTAAGACACTAAGAACATCTTAAAAAGCATGTCTACTTTAGTTCTGTATTTCTCATCCAAGTTTTATTTTCTCTAGGATACATAAAACAACACACTCTCTTTTACACACATGCATATAGCACCCAAAGCCGTATAGCCGTACACACACACACACACACACATGCATAGACAAACAGAATAGGCATGCAGCACATACTAAGCAAATCTGTTTGAAGTCTGGGCTAGAATAAAAAGAGACCCCCTCACACATGAAGAATTCATGCAGTAAGGGGCATGTGTGTGTGTGTAAGGGTAAGCGGGAGAGAGAGAGATAGAGAGAGCGAGGGAGCGCTGATTCCTTTTTTTGGCCGTGGGGAGTGAAAAGGGGCTGGGCTGAGTAAAAAGACAGAGAGCAAGGGAGAGAGAGAAAGTGTATGAATGAGTGTGTTTGAGAAGCAGGACAGCTGCCAGCGCTCCTTCGACAGCAACAGCCGAATCCAGACTGCTGGATTCCTGCCTCTCCTCCATTTGGCGGAGCAAAAGAGGGATGGATGACATGAAGAACCGGGATGCGTGACAGAGGAGGTGGATTGAATAACAAAAGTGTTCCAGGGAGTTGCAGAGGAATGGAAAGAAAAGTTCTCGTATGGTTTGGTGCATGCTGGAAGGTGCAAAGAAAAATTGTATGAAGGAGAGCTCCCAAAAGTCAGATGTGTCGGAGATGACTTTAAACTTCCATTGACTGATGTTTGCAGAGGACATGATCTATAAATTGCAGTCTTTCAGATGTTTGTGCATTGAGAATGGGCAGTGAGCAGACCTTTTACCTTTGTGATCACTTTTTGAAGAGTTTCTTTTTGATGGCGAAATGTGGATATGGACACATGGATAATGTTCTCTTGCATCCCGGCTGCCTTTTTCTGGGTATGAGTGGCGAATACAATAGATGATGGATTGGAAAGAAGTGTAAGTACTTTAAAACCTTTTCTGTTCAGTGTGTGCTGTAGGTGGGTTTTGGGGGCGGGTGACCCGTGCTCACTTTCGTAACGCCATTGCCGATGTCAATTCCAACACACCCGTCTTACCACTAGGAATTTTCGCTTTGTCCACTGAGCTCACCTGCCAGTTCTACAAAGGCTGCTGTCTGATTGTTTATACATACTTGGGATATGGATTGCTTCTTGACTGCACGACTTGTCAAAGCATGTATGTTTAGTGCAGAGCTTGTGTGCGTGTTTGTGTGTATGTTGCAGGTGGATAAGTAGCAGAAAGTGCATGCACACAGACTTGTTCTTTATGTCTGCTCTCCGTTTATTAACTGAGCCAGGTTTTTTTGAAGCGATAGAGAGAGAGAGAGAGAGAGAGAGAGAGAGAATTAAAGAAGGAGAATGTGTGTCTTAATAAGCAATTAAGTATTTGTATGAGTGTTAGTCTACAGGTTAGCATGCTGGGATATTGTGGATTCATGAACTGCTTTATTACCGTACAAGCACTTAATTGCAACCAATTTATCTGTTATTTTATCTTTGCCAAAAACCTAAATAAATGTAAGGGCACTTAAAAAAGTCAACTGCACTCATGCACTGTAAGATTTTATTCTTAATCTTTATATTTTTAATATTAAGAACTTCATATTAAGTAACTACACTGTAAATTATGCTGTAAATATGCAGCTGGTTGCCAGTAACTTACTGTAGAAGATAAAGACTGAAAATGTTTCATGTTCATTTAACTTTGAACAAACTGTTGCCAGTAAGTAACATAAATGTAAAATCTACAGTAAGTTACTGGGAACCAGCGGCCAGTAATACTGTAATTTCTACAGATTTTTTTTACAGTGTAATTATTTTAAGTGTATTATAACTTATATTAGGAACTGTAAAAATAATGGCCAATCAAAAAAATGGCTATTCACTGATTTCAATGATTGGTTTCAGAATTTTTTTTTTCAAAATTGTAGGACTGTAAATGTGTAGTTTGACATGCTCCACTGTTTTTTATTTGTTATTAACTTAAACGTCACTATTACATTATTTTATAGAACTGCATTTGATTTGTGGCTCTGTTGGCTTTTATTGACTGAATCTTTGTATAATTATTTCTAAAGATGTTTGTCACATCTACTTCTGCATGTTTTACCAGGATTTTTTGACACACGCCACATATGCGCACACACATAACTCCTGCTCTGTCTGACTTACTATGTCTGTCGCTTTATCTTTTTCAGTTGTTCTGTCTGTCTCTCACACATACTGTGTTCTCAATGCAGTACTCACACATTTTCTCAATCCCCTCCTTCTGTTTGTACACACACACAGACACACACACCCACATGTGCGCACACACACGCATGCATGCACGCACACACACACTCATGTCTCCAGTGGTCCACCAGTTCCCTGGGGAGAAGCTCCTCCTGTATTCCTCCTGGATGTTATAATTATTTCATCAGCGAGCGGTGTGTTCTGTGATTGTGCTCTCAGGCTGCTGCTGGACGGCTCGAGAGAGAGCAAGAGAGAGGGGTGGGGCAGGGGGGAGAGAGAAAAGAGAGGGAGGGGTTGTCACTCCTAGAAGTATGGAGTGATGCAGAGAGGGGTGAGATACAGAAAGAAAGGGTGTATTGCTAGACATGCTCTGACACAAGCACACGCTGCATGTCCAAAAGGCATGTGACTAGACTAATGAGCAGGGATTACTCGGCTTTAGAAAAAAAGACATTTGTGACCTAGTCTGAAAAAAAACAGCTAAAGTAATTTTTTTGTGATTTATTGATTTCTACATAAAATCATTGTACATTATGTAAAGAACATTCTGTAAAAATATTACCTTAATATATTTACTATTAAATAAAAATGAAAGGGAAATCAATAAGTAAAATCAAGACTATGAGACTTTAGCCTGAATTTCACAGACAGGGTCACATTTAATTTTATTGACTAAACAGTTCTTAGAGAAGATATTTAGATTTTTTATGTTAAAATGCTTTCTACTAATATGTAAAACGCTAAAAGTGATTTATTAAAAAGCTGATTTCCCTGTGTCCATGTGCTATCAACATAGTTCTCGGGCACAGTTCAACAAAAAATGTGATTTTGGGCAGGGCTATCAATTTGCGTGCCCACTGTGTGTTATGAAAACCTGTTAAGAACGTTCATTATTTTTTGGTAATATTTTCGGTAACGCTATTGTGGCACTGAAAGTACACACTTTACTTTAAAGGGGACATTTCACAAGACTTTTTTAAGATTTCACATAAATCTTTGGTGTCCCCAGAGCACATATGTGAAGTTTTAGCTCAAAATATCATAGTTAATTTATTATAGCATGTTAAAATTGTCACTTTGTAGGTGTGTGCAAAAATGTGCCATTTTGGATTTGTCCTTTAACATGCAAATGAGCTGATCTCTGTACTAAATGGCAGTGGCGTGGTTGGATTGTGCAGATTAAAGGGCGGTATTATCCCCTTCTGACTTCACCAGGGGAGCCCATTTTTTTCATATGCTTGTGGAGAATGGTTAACCAAAACTAAGTTATCGGTTGATCTTATTCACATTTTCTAGTTTGATAAAAGCACTGGGGACCCAATTATAGCACTTTACTCTTTCCCCGCCAACGTTTTTAAAAAAAGTTGCCAGCCAGCGCCAGCATTTTTCATGATTTTCACAAAAGTTTAATGCCTTCCAGAAAATGTTCCCCTTTAAATATATAAACAAACAATATATCAAATGAAAGAACAGATTGTCTGCTTTAAAAAAACAAAAACAAAAAAAAAACGTTTCATCCTACCCTCATTAGTTCTTTTTTTATCACCTCTCAAATATGGGTAGGTTTCTTCTAAAACACCCAGTTTTAAGCAAAAGCTGAGATAATTGCATTTTTGTGAAGGACTTTTGATAGAGATCAGATGCAGAGCGATCTTTAAAATATACACAGAGTTCTTTCTCTTTCACGTGAGGTGCTACTTCCAGGTTGTATAAGTTGCGGAAGTGCACCTAGTGGATAATAGCGGTATTGCGGAAAGCCATCATGGGCAGGGAAGCGTTTTCTCTTAATTGACGAGTTATCTCGTCAATGGCGGGGAAAGAGTTAAACATGGAAAAAATCTAATTTTCACTGTATGTCCCCTTTAAAATCTCAATCTAGACATCTTGTTTTGTTTTACATCACGTTAGACATCATATGGTCAAATTATCTGGTTATCTGGGTTTTTTTTAGCATGACTTAAATGATCTCCAAAATATGTTTAGGTCATGAAAGTGATGATTGATTACATGGTTCTAGCATGAGTTCTAGTACTTTAATACTGGTGGCCATACAGCAGATTCGGGTTCACTAAAAATACATCCACTGTTTGGTGACAGATTTTTGGAACTGAGCCTAGATTCAGTGTCTACATCTTTGGATCAGTCAAGAGCTATCAGGTGACTAATTTGCCTGGACAACGTGTTGGTCTGTCAGTAATTTTGAGTGTTCTTCAAAGTGTTCATTTAGTGATCAATTACAGAAAACAGCTGTGATCTGTCATGCTCTCTAGCCCTAATGTAGCTCTTAACACGAGCTAAGTCCCCAAATGTCACTTGATATCCATTGGCTCACACGGTTGTTATCCTCATATGTTAATTCAGTCGGCAGAACAATTGTAAAGTTCAGCCTGAGGTTATTGATATTGCAGGCTGGGAAGATAGCTGTTGCTTTGGTTAAGGTCTAAGGACAAAACCATTAGCCTACTACCACTACTGTATATCTATCTAGTTAAAAAGTGATATCTCATATGGATTTTCAGATTAATTGCCAGGCTGTATCTGGGTCAATATAAAGATGAACTTAGCTAATGGCTAATGTTAGGTTAGGGGAATGAAGGCCTTCGGGCTAACTACAGGCCCGACCCCATTAGCCTCAGTGTTATGTTTTTAGAGGACATTTATAAGGGTTTCAGTGTGCCTATTTAGTTACGAAATAGAGAGAGGGAAGGACTGCCTAAAGAGAAACTGTGAACAAGGGAACCCAGTCGGTGTTTACTTTGGCAATTCAATAGCGGGCTTTTGACCTTTCAGGTCTGATTTTATAGCTTTCAGTTTTAAATGTCAAACTATACTACTAAATCAATCAGACCAGATTGATTTTTGCACACACAAGCCTTTGTCTGAATGGAATAGGATATATGTAACTCTCCTTGGAAGTTGCTTTTACTGAGTTTTAGCTCAATTTAGATGAAATCCCATTTCAATATTCTGTACCGAGTGGATTTGGGAGACTGCTTTGTTGACTCTTTGTTATTAATGTGACAGCAGGCTTTGCTCTACATTTTTGCATTTAACTTCATCCCACTTAATGCATCAACATACTTTAGCATCATGAACATTAGTGTAGCTTCATAGCATATCAAACTTCTTATTAAAGTTTAAAATAAAACACGAAAGTATTGTGTATTGAGTATTGTGTGCTCATAATTCCTATCCTGTTTTTGTCTGTTGTCTCAGGGCTGCTCAAAAGCTGAACCTGTCATCCAAAAGGAAGAAACAGCAGCCACCACTGGCATACTCCCCGGAGCCCTCCATCTACCCAACTAACTTTAGTGCTGTTCTCCAGTTTTCTCCTCCACCTGCTCCACCATGTCTGCTCAGGGCGGGGTCAAAGGCCAAGGAGAACCCTGGCATGGGCAAGGTCAGTGTAATGTTTTCTTTTTTTAACTCTACCATTTTGACCATTATTCTAGTTCTTTATTTCATCCTACAAAAGAAAACATAAACCTAGCATCTGCAAAAAGAATACCAATTGTCCATTACCAGCAGTACCCATATGAAAGTGAACAGATTGTGTTTTTGGGTTCTCGGCTTGGGATCCTGGCCAAGAGTAGTGAGTTGTTCAGCATCTGCACAGCCCTCCTCATTATACAGAGGGTTTTGTCTTTAACACCATATTACAGTATATGTATAGTAATAGCATGGACAGTTTCCAGATTAGATGCCACCTGTTTAGTAGCATGATTGTAGAACATTATGGCAAAAGCTCTAGCCCACTGAAATAATTGATAAGTGCCTATTCAGAATAGACTCATTACAACCCAGCTTCACAAATGAGCGTCCTTTTCGTTCCACTGAAAAAACCCATCTGATGCTGCTTGAATGGACTCCAGTTGTTGGCAGCTTTTATGATAACTATAAAAAGCTACAGGCATTATAATAATTGCCCAGCCGTCTGTGTGCGGCTATTTTGTTTTGCACAATTACCATCTTGTGCAGAAGAAAGCCCCTCATCAAGACACGTGTTAATATACTGTACAGAACTAGAACTTCTACACTAGATTCTATACTACACTTCTTAAGCAATACAAAGGAATACTTTGTATTAGAAACATATGGTGACCATCACATTAAAAAAAAAAATTTTCGCTGGCCAACCCTTCTCAAAAAATCGGACACACCAGCTTGACCAGGCTGGAAGACCAGCTTTGCCAGACTGGGGGGACCAGCTTTAACCAGCTACTTTCATTGTAAAACAGCTACTTCCTTTGTAAACCAACTTGTAAAGACCAGCCAACCAGCATAGCAAAGCTGGCCAAGATTTCAGCCTGTTCAAGCTAGTTTTAGCTGGTAGGTCAGCTGGTATTCCATCTTGACCAGCTAAAAAAATGGCCCAAACCTTCTAAAACCAGCCTGTTAAACCAGCTAAAACCAGGCTGGGAGACCAGCTAAAACCAGTCAACCAGCTAAGTCTGGTTTTGGCTGTTTTTTATTCAATATATAATTGTGCCCACCAGGGCATGGACAAATGTGATTGAAATTTGTAAAAAAATGTTGTAAAATTAGTTTTTATTTAATATTCAGTCTATTGTATGGCTTTAATTATGTAATTATTGCAGAGCACAATGTCAATTTATAGCAAATTATTAGGTAGATATTGAATTAATAGTGTTCTTAAAGCTCAAGTGGTAGAGCATTTTGTTAGCAGTCCAAACGATTATGGGTGATTCTCACGAAATCCAGACTTAGAAGGTGTCCAGCATCAGATTTTTTTAAAAAGCCCTTGAAGCCAAATTTTTTGCACATATAAGATTAAGGTCTGAACGTACTATAACCATTATTTTTAGAGGATTTAAAAATATTTCCTATTGAACTATTTAAATGTTTAGATTATCATTATCAAAAATTATCATTACCGCAACATGATATTACATTAAATATATGCATTTACAAACTCATGTTTCGGTAAAGAGAACTAAAAAGTCTAGGTACTATGACAAACAGAATTTCAACTTTTATCTGGATAGAAAAAATAAGAACTGCCTACCTGGTAGCCATCTTGAGTGTCACAGTCAATTATGTCCCTTCCAATAATCATTTTTTTTGAAAATGTTAGTTCCTTGAGGGCTTAAACAATGATTAAAAATTATAGCGGAGGATGAGAAAATTTTTCTTGGACACATTTATATTTTTTATTATTGTCTCTACATTTACCGATGATCACCAAATACCACACATTTCTTTAATGTAAATGTTTATAGTATAACATGCACTGAAACTTTTTTTTTTTTTTTTTTTTGATTTTTTAATTATAAATATTTCCATGTCAAAGAACCAAAATCCAGCAGACACGTTGCGGTAATGAAAATTTTTCCCTTAAATGTGGAAAAAACAACAAAGTTGGTTTGTATAATGTCATTTGAAATCATGTGCAAAATTGAGAATCACCCCTATGGGTTTGATTCCAAAGAACTCACATACTGATAAAATGTATAGCTTGAATGCACTGTAGTGGATTAAAGCATCTGCCAAATGCCTAAATGTACATGCAGATTGCTGTTTGGATCGACTTAAAGGACAGCATTACGTGCCCACCATACGGAAGCCATGAAAAACCAACAGCCGAGGGATCAATTCCCTCAAACCTCATATCAAATGGCCAACAAATGTAAAGCCCAGCAGCCCACATATCTGCGGTGTCTATATTGCGGCCCCGTTCTGTGGCCAGTCATATATGGCAGCCTATTTTCAATGTCACAAGCGTAATTTGTTCCCCACGTGCACATGTCCATCAGAGTAATCGGCCCCTGCAGAGAGAGTGAGAGGGAGTTCACAGCGGGCCGACGCTGTGGCGCAGGCATGCTACTTGGCCCCGGGTGCCGTGGAATAGGATCAGCAGTGCAGACATTGTTTTATAGCAATGGAGCCTAAGTGCTGTAATTGTATCTTCACTACGAATCAACCGTGGAATACTGTAGCTTTGTGTGGCTGTGAATGATATATGGAGTCCATGAGGTTTTCCTATGGTATGTTTGTTTAACTCAACTGTATTTGCTTCAAATGTTAGCGGTTCACCGTGACACAATCGTGACAATGTGCAGTATAACTGACATAACGGCTGGATTTGTTAGTGTGCTCTGTGTGTGGTCAATGTTAATGATATAGTAGAGGGTGTTTTGTTAAAAAGTTTCCTCCCTGTTCAGCTGTATTTATGTTAGAAAATGAGTTTGCTGTTGAATGAGTAACTGTTGCACCACAGTCCTCTGTGTTAAGTTAATATATCTTCGTTTAAACTGATATTCATCATTTTATGTTGCTTGCAATGTTGTATGACTTTGTTGTATAGGCATACTGTTGATGAAAAACATTTTTTAAACATTTTCAGTGAATTTTATCATCAAATTTCTTTTGGTTCCTTTGTCTAGGTCAAAGTGATGATGCGCATCTGTCCAACTCTAGGAGTTCTGGATTCGTCTGAGTCCATGTCCTTCCTAAAGGTGGACACTCGTAAGAAACAGTTGACCCTTTATGATCCCTCACTCAACACACAGCCCACCTCAGTGCACAGACGTGCAGCGCTGCCCGCCCCAAAGATGTTTGCCTTCGATGCTGTTTTTTCCCAAGATGCCTCTCAAGTAAGACCCACTGGGGAGATGTTTTACCTTTGTTACGTTTCCATGAAGTTTATGATACTTTTGATGCAAAATATTGTGTCAGGACGATATCTGAGAAGCACACACACACATTCTTAGCAGGACAAGGGGCTTAATACGAAATTGCCCATTTTGAGGCAGCACCAATCTTTAAAGTATGAGCTCAACAGCTGTTTCTTTAAGTTTAGAAAATAGTTTGAATTCCAGACTCGCATATCTAGCACCTCATTCACAGTTCATTATTTGTCCTCCAAAAGCTGCAATGGTATCCACATCAAAATTAGTGTTGAACAAATGGACTCACACTAAAGAGAAACTTGAGGAGACATGACTGTCCTTGAAAATGATTAAGTGCAAACAATTTAGTTGTCACACAGATTCCCATGTGTATAAGGAACCAAAAGTAAAGGCAGATCTTGTAAGTTCTGACATGAACACCTGACATCTGCTAAATAATTATTTTGGCCAACTTTAAAATAAACTTTTTATAGAGATGACACAATCCCAGAATGCACTGCAACAACCTCAGGTAAACAATTTATTCAAGATTGTAGAAGAAAAGTAGAGAAAAAATGGTCAGAAAGTAGTTATAAATACATTTATTTTCCGAAAGCTCAGATAAAACAACCCATTCTCATGAAATGTGTATAAATAGCATGCAATGTGAATATAGTGCAAGACATACGCCAAATTCAAATTTTGCGTGCATATGATACGCCAGTCCTTCCCGTTCACTTATATGGCGAATTTTTTGTGTCATTTGTTTCCTGTTTTTAAACAATTTTTGCTTGGGTTTAGGGTAAGATTTGGGTTTTGCTTTAGGATGTCATTTAATATATAGGTGTCTTCATGTTTTGTCTATTTTTAAACCATGGTCGCTTGGAGTTGGGGTTAGAATTGGGGTTTGGGTTAGGATGTCATTTTATGTTACAAAAACTTGCTTTAACCCCAAACCCAAGCAAAAAAAAAGAAAGAAAATAAAACAAATGAGAAACCAATAAATAAAAAGACATGAAAAGATTATATGCATGCACAGGGTTTCTCGCAGAAAATTTGTTAGTTAAGGTGGTAGGGTTGGGCTGGGGGGTGGGGGCGTGGCAATAAAAGGGGCGGGGCATACGCGTCGTGATGAAAATCGAAATATTTTATTTAAAACACTCAAATAAAACTTAATTTTGAAGAAACTATGACAGAACAAAGAACACATATTAGATTATAAATGAATTAAATGTTTTTACCTCTAACAGGAATAGCTGCATGATGAAGTGAAAGGGTTAATAAACACAAACTAAAGCAGATGTTGTAAAACGTCTGGCGAACGATGATAGATAGCGCAAAAATGGTAAAAACTGATCATTTCCCACTATTAATTACATTATCTTAAATGAGTGTAACTACTGTAGCATGTAAATAATGCACATAAATAATGTGAGCAGAGCGCTCAACAATTATATCTAATCAACAGGCATGTGAAACCTAGCTAGCAGGTTGCTCAAACAACAAAATCACCAGCTAACTTACTTAAAAATTGCAAGAACTGTAGACTTATACAATAACAGGCTTAAATAAACCCAAAACATAAGTCCACTTACAGTTCTCATGGACACATGTTTTATCAACTGGCTATACTCCAGACCAGTGATGGTAATAACGACGTTAGAAATAAATGGCGTTACTAACGACGTTATTTTTTTCAGTAACGAGTAATCAAATAAATTACTGTTTCCCCCGTTATAACGCCATTACCGTTACTGACAATAAATGCTGCGCGTTACTATAATTAATCTCACTAAAGCAATTTTCACCAGAGTAGGTTCTCTCATCCAGACTGTTATGTAATGTGCAACTTATGCAGAGTAAGAAAGAGCCTCTTCACGTCTGTAATTCTGATCTAATAAAGCACCTCACATCATCACATGCTGTAACACAATTATTGATTTCTCTTTAGTGTCTAATTCATTCATTTAACAAATTTTATATGGGGGGCATCCAAGTTTGAAATATTTTAACTTTTTTAAGTAACGTAATAGTTACTTTGCCTGGTAATTAGTTACTTTTATAATGATGTAACGCAGTTACTAACACAGTTACTATTTTTGAGAAGTAACTAGTAACTATAACTAATTACTTTTTTAATGTAACGTTGCCAACACTACTCCAGACATGACGGACCATGTCTTTATCTCATTTCGGCTGTGTGGTGCGCGTGCACGCTCGCGGTGTGAAGCGTGTCCACGCTATTCTCCAAGATGTTTTATTAACTGGCTAGTTATCCTCCAGACAGGGATGGTTCGGACCACTTCTTTCTCATTTTGGCTGTGTGAAGAGCGTCTGCGCTATTCTCCGAAATGCACTCAACGGTCTTTTTTTTAACAATCTAGTTAAGGGCTGAAGCAAAATTGTAATTTGTCGTATGTATTGCACAATATTCACACTGCGTGCTATTTATAGGCATTTCATAAGAATGGGCTGAATAAAATTTATTGGTCTCATTCCACTAAAAGCAGGGATCCCTGAGGGTCCACACGTGACGAAATTTTTGTCACCAGTATAGTACTCGCACACTGTATGCGCACAGCTAGATTTTTGCCACCGTGCATACTTTGTACACGTAGGTTGCGCATGCACATACAAGAGAATGTATGATGTAGCCCTGGAGATTGATTGCATTTTGACGCAATGCGCATGTGTCGAATGTTTGTGTACACGAGTCAGATAAACTATACTTTGCAAAGCTGTGCGTTCGACTGTGCAGGTACATTTGCATACAGGTAAAAACTGGCTATATTCCAGGTGTAGGATGCTGACTTTGTAGGCAGCTGACAGCAAGGCTGAATTTTTCGAACAGATCTGTAGATAAACATTTGTTGTAAGTCACATGCACAAAGACAGATTCCAATGTTTTTTAAGCAGATTATCAGTTTAAAGTGCTTTCACTGTAGGCTGTGCCAGCATGCAACTGTCCTGTCTATAAATCAGGGAGTAGCCAGGAATAGGTTTTCTGATCTCAGTACCAGCCCAGTGAAGTTGTAGAACAGTAAATCCTCCACATCTACAGTGTGTGTGGTTTAGTGAGACCACAGGGAGATATTTCTTACCAATGCACGGTGCTGTTGTTCTGTCTTTTGTAAGAATGTATGTGTGTGTGATGATCTATGGGAGGAAATTGCTGCAGTCCCAAATTGTCTCCGGGGACTGGGCCTAGTGGAACAGATTGTAGCGATATGGATGTACAGTGCAGGCGGTGTGAAGCTGCCCATGTCTGATGAATCTGTGATGAGGAGCTGCTTTGTTGGCGCTCTTTGTGGTTTACATTTGCTAGTGAATAAATCAATGATTGAAATAAAGATAAGCCACTCTTTTACAGTGCCAGACAATGTTTTGTTTACATTGCAAAGCTTTTATTTGAGTGTTAACAATCAGATTATTGATTACTGTTGCCTACTGCAACATCCAATAGTGATTAGAAATTGAATTAAACAGCTTTTTCACTGCATACCACAATTTCAACAAATTTCAACAAAATTACAAATTCAAACACTCTAATGGTGCATTCACACCAGACGCGGAAGAGGCGGCAAGCGCGAGTTATTTACATGTTAAGTCAATGCAAAGATGCAAATTGGCATCCTGCGGCGCAGTAAGCGCAAATGATGCGAAGCGGAACAGATTGAGCATTGCCGCCTGATCCGAAAAATCTAAACCAATCAAGAGCTTGCTCTAGCAGTGACGTAATTACAGGAAGTGAGTGGAGGCAGAAAAATAAAACAACAATGGAGGACAATCACCACACGACACATCTTCATACTTTTACAAGAATTAAAAGGATCTTGTTTGGAAGAGTGAGGAGGTCGAACAATCTGTTAAGTTTAGTCAATTTGAGCTATATAAGCCCCGACCATGACATGACTTTCTGAGTGATGTCTCGAATTACTAGAATTTCACACGGTGCTTTTTTATGCACGGCAAATGAAGCGCATAAACTCAAAATGTTAAAGCGTCTAACTACGCGCGAATAGCACGTTTTTGCCACCTCTTCCGCGTCTGGTGTGAACGCACACTAATTAAAGGGCTGCCAGTTTGTTGACAACTTTGTTAGCAACTTCAAAATAGTTTAATCACATATTAGAAACATATATTTTATTTCTGAATGAGTAAAATGTCATGAATATTTACATTGAGAAAATTATTTACATGCACTTTAAAAAACCCTTGCACTTACATTTATTTTTTTAAATGTAAGGTTTAATGCCTTCCAGAAAATGTTCTTCTTTAAATATATAAACATCCAATATACCAAATGAAAGAACAGACCCTCTGCTTTCAAACAAAAAAATCCTGTTTCATCCTACCTTCAGTAGTTCTTTTGTAATCAGCTTTTGAGTATGGGTAGGTTTCTGCAAAAACACCACATTTTGAGCAAAAAGCAGAGATAATTCCATTTTTGTGACGGACTTTTCATAGAGATCCCATTCAGAGCCATAGGGCAATACTTTCGGGTTTAAAAAGTTGCGGAAGTTAATAATAGCGGTATTGCGAAAAGCCGGAAGTACTCGTCATTGGCAGGGAAGCGTTTTCTCTTGATTGACAAGATATCTCATCAATGGTGGCGAAAGAGTTAATCAAGTCAGAATTGCTTTAGTTATGTCAACTTTATTTAATAAGTTACAGCATCACTAGTCAATAAAGTTGAAATTACTTGTAAATCCAAGTTGATTAAACTTAAAAATTTAAATCCAAAATATTTTTTACAGCCACAAAACAGTAAAGTAATTGTTTCCACAGGCTGAAGTTTGCTCAGGGACAGTGGCTGAAGTTATTCAATCAGTGGTCAATGGAGCTGATGGGTGCATTTTCTGCTTTGGTCATGTCAACGTTGGTAAGTCATCATCAATGCACAGCAATGAACTGGTTTGCCTAAATTGATTTGAGTTGTTTACAAGATTCTTTGATGTCTAATAATAGAGTGAATGTTTAGACTTCTTGCTTTTTGGAAAGTGAGAATAGTGGTGTGTGCGTATTATGTGTGTGTGTGAGCGTGTAATTAAAACGCTGTCTAATTGATCCTTACAGTACACTTACTGCATCAGAGGTTTGTGCTTGTGCCAATAATGCTTGTAAAATCTTTTTCTCCATCATTTACTACACATGGTCTCATTGCTCAAGCTTTATTTATGACTCTTACAAAGCCAATCTGCCTTTATATTTTTTTGATGCAGTAGTCTGTTATACTGAGATTCTCATCGTTTCATTTTTGGCACATGTGATGATTGTGATCTAATATCCTGAACATGCCATATGTTAAACTTGAGAACGTTTTTTTACTGTCTAAAAACATGAAAATTCGAATTCGATTGGCAGTTTGACAAAGTCGTCAGATCTTATTCAAGTACTGATAATGATCTACTGTGATTTTGTGATGTATTATCTAT
Organism: Misgurnus anguillicaudatus; assembly: GCF_027580225.2. NCBI lineage: Eukaryota > Metazoa > Chordata > Actinopteri > Cypriniformes > Cobitidae > Misgurnus > Misgurnus anguillicaudatus. The sequence goes on from NW_027395278.1 coordinate 6,505,007, forward strand.
CACGATTACCACATCAAATAAGTGCTAGAAATGCCTGCACTTGAAACACTTTCTCATCCCACTCACCTTGCCAGAATCAACAGATTTCTCTCTTTTTCTCAACAGGCAAGACATACAGCATGATTGGCACGGACAGCTCCACGCAGAGCATTGGCATTGCGCCCTGTGCCATTTCCTGGCTTTTCAAGCTCATCAACGAACGAAAGGAGAAGACTGGCACGCGCTTCTCGGTCCGGGTGTCAGCTGTAGAAATCTATGGCAAGGATGAGAGCCTGCAAGACCTGCTGTCTGACGTTCCTACAGGAAGCATGCAGGATGGACAGTCGCCTGGTGTCTACTTGCGTGAAGACCCCATCTGTGGAACGCAGGTAAATAACTTCACAGTCTCACTTTCTGGTTATATATTTACAAAATCACGTTCACAGTTAAAGGGGTCATGACATATGTTCTCTAAGGTGTACTTATTATACTATTACTTAAAGGGACTGTAAGTAAGGTTTTAAGTGTTTTATTAATCAAAATAAATATCTTTATTCATAAATATGTCCTCGTTGGTGTCAAATGACCTCTGCCAGTGATCTGACTTTTCATTGTAAATTTAGGATTTCTTGTCTTTACTTATATTGAACGGGTAAGTCCAAGGAGGCTTCCATGTCGTTCCGCCATACTGATAAACTATAATAGTAGAGAGGGACAAAAAGCACTAGCCTACCAACGCATTTTCCACAACGCGTTTTCATTCAGAACACGTGAACTAGCTGAAACGGACAAGGAGATCAGTGATTACATAACGACTACCGTAGTTGCAACACGCATTTGGAAAAGCGAGGCGCTAGAGAGCACTATTCGTTTGAATGCAAAATACAATTTCACCACTAGATGGGGGTAAATCCTACTTATTGTCCCTTTAAGGTTTTAGCCAAAATACATACAAATTTAAGTAATTTATGACCTTTTATGATTTATGTGTTTCCCCTTTAAGAGCATTTAGTCTGGCTCGGTGTCCCGCCCACTTCTATGAATGACAGCCTACATGTATTTCACTACAAATACAGCTTGTGTGCTTATTCATGTCACAGACAGCCTAAAATCTCAGAAGCACAACAATAAAAGCTTTAACCACTAAAGGAAGCAAAAAAAAAAATTGATCACTAGCAAACACAGACTTATCGCTCACAGCTAGTGTGTACAACACCGAATATTGTCTGACATGGCAATCGTACTGTTATTACAATCTTATTATGATTGTAAACAACTACTCCTTCAGATCCCTTTGAGTTGCTGCTCTGACTGAAGTTCAGTCACTGAACGCCAGTGGGCGGAGCCAACAATACAGTGATCTGCTGTGGCTTTCTCTGAGGCAAAGAAGGGGGAGGCTGCAGACCTGGAGCAGACAGGTCATATGAAAAATATTATATCTATATGTACGTCACGAATCCAGCCAATTTTCCGAAAAACGATTATATAAATGCTTTTGCTATTGATAAGGAGAATGTTTTAAATTACTAAACTTGCAGGATGTATTAATGATACCAAGACATGTTATATGTTAATAGATTAATTGACTAATGTCATGACCCCTTTAAAATTGCATTTAGCTTGCATTTACTCATACAAGTGTAAAAGCGGTAAAGTGAAATACCTGTCACATGTCTAGGCCAAGGCTGTAATGATAATTTCTGTTCTGTCAGCTAACTTGTTTTCATATATTTTAATAGTACCTCTAGCAGTAGTATTTATTACAGAATAGATTTAGCTGAGTGTAATCACTAAATCTCAGATTGATGAGCAGATGTTGTGGTGACTTCTATACTCAGTGCCCCATCAGGATCCATCTGCAAAAGCTGCTGCTCTGTTTCCCCCCTCCCTCCCCCTAATACTTTCTACTGGAGAAGGGTAAATATCAGGAGGGGGTCGTTGGATTTTGGGGGTAGGTAGAGGGTAGTTAAAAGCGCTGCCAGGTGTTGGCATCAGATGTTGTTTTTTTGGGGGTCCATATGAAGCAGACATCAAAGGCTGCCTTGAGGCCTCTGAAGTTTTCGATTTTAGGAGTGGGACTACACCCATCTTTACATTCATGGCTCTTTCAGTGGTTCCAGAGCGAATTATTGGCCACAGGCAGTCTGTGGGCATTGCAGTAAACATCTCACTGTTGTTTTGAAAGAGACCATTCCACACTGTTAGTCAAAATATGAACCCCAGGTGTCACCGGGGTGGTACCATTTAAAAATGTCCTAATATGTGACATATTAGGTACATATATGTATACATTTGGTACCAATATGTACCTTTGAGATATTAATATGTATCCATCTTACTATTTATGTCCTAGCTTCAAAACCAGAGCGAGTTACGAGCTCCCACCGCAGAAAAGGCCGCCCTTTTTCTTGACGCAGCCATCGCGGCACGAAGCACCAGCCGGCCGGATGCAGATGAGGAAGACCGCCGCAATTCCCACATGCTGTTCACCCTTCACATCTATCAGTACCGCATGGAGAAGAGCGGCAAGGGTGGAAGTAAGTCTTGTGTTGGTACTGCGTGTACTGCATGCAAAATGATACCACTATGATGTTGAAGCCTCTAGTTGAATTCCCATTCCTTCTCCTACATATTCAGCCCATTAATGTAATAGCTGTGATATTACAGGGCAACTCACTGAGTTACCAAAATTCATTTAATTTGCCTCTTACTCTATCACGATGGGAGGGAAATCAATCATGTCTGTCTTGACCACTTCATTAAACCTTAATGGGAATTTTAACAGAGAGTAATAATTCATGAGCAGCTAAAAGCTCTAATCATAGTGTAGAGGTACCTGCCATTATGGGATTAAATGCTGTGTTGGTCACAATCTCAGAATACTTGAAGTACTGCGAAAGTGTCCTAAAATGGGTTCATCAAGCCTGCTAATTTTTAAAGCTTGAATATGTGCTTTTAGAAAAATAGCAGAAGGATGAAATAGAAATAGGTACTTTTTTGCTTTCCACAGGTATAATGATAATGATTTTAAGGTATAGCATTTTTCTATATCATCATGTGTAATAGCCCATTGTGCAGCCCGTATGATATCACTCGATTGTCAGCTCAGATTTAGCCTTTGTCTTTCTGTATGGCTTGTGTAAGACAACTGTAGTGAAACCATGAATGAAGATAATGGCATAGCAATCATTTGCAGTGTTTGTGTTATTTTATGCAATTGTGCTTTTAGATTATCCATTCCCTTCTACCATGTAATCTGGTAGCCATTTGGCAAGAACCATTTACTAGCAAAGTTTTTAAACCCCCAAAATATGAAAAAATACCTGAAAAAATGTTTAAAAATTACATCTCATATTTAGCTGCCCAGCAAACTCTGGGTGTTCCCTTAAAGGGATAGTTCATGCAGCAATAGTTTTTTGAGGAAACATTCCAGAATTTTTCTACACCAACAGTTTACAGTTTAAATGCAGTTTAAAATTGCAATTTTAACGCAGTTTTAAAGGACTCAACCGAGGCATAAAGGTCTTATCTAGCAAAACGATTGTCATTCTTGGAAAAATCGGAACTTTGGCGGAAAACATGCCGCGTTAACCAATCAGAATTAAGCGAGTACGCTCAAAATGTTCAAGCGTCCAATTTACGTGCGGTAGATGCGAATTTGACCCCTTAGGGCGCACTCACACTATCCAAACCGCTCTCGGGCGCGTTGATCCCCAAAGCCTGGTTTGTTTGACTAGTGTGATCGCTCTGTTCCTCGCCCGGGCGCGGATTGGTTAATCGCGCCACGGACGGGTTGCAAAGGTGGGCCGGAGCACAGTTCACTTGGGCTCAGGCGCGGAAGGTTGTGGTTTGAGCACAATCGCGCCTGAGCGCGATTCAAAAGGATGACATGTGAGAGGGCTGTCTGTAATCGCGCACCAAACAACTCCAAATAAAAAACACAGACTTTTCATTACGTGAGTTCCAGTGTTAAGAGAGAGCTTTACTTCCTGCTTTTTTCAAAACAATTGCATCTTAATGACGAAAATGCGCCCGGACTCGGATCGATAAAAAGTACAGTGTGAGTGTGTGCACCTGGGGGAGTAGGGAGGGGTGAAAATCGCGCTGGGGCATGGTTTGGTTTGGATAATGTGAGTGCGCCCTTAAACGCATCTGGTCTGAACCCACAGTAAAAATGGCTGCGTTATTTTTTACGTATGTTGGGTGAATATAGGACAGAACACACCGCTGGGTTAAAATTGACCCATTGCTGGGTTGTTTTAACCCAACTGCTGGGTTATTATAAACCATGGTTGCATAACAACAACCCTAAATTGGGTCATTTTTAATCCAGCATGGGGTCATTTTTAACCCAGCATGTGTTCTGTCCAATATTTACCCATTATGGGTAAAAAATAACCCAGTCGTTTTTAGAGTGCACACTTGTAAACACTAGGGGTGGAACGGTACACAGAAGTCCCGGTTCGGTTCGTACCTCGGTTCAGGCACCACGGTTCGATTCACTTTCGGTACAATGGAGGGAGAAGCAAAACAAAAATGAAGAAGGCATTTTTTTAGTACTTAAGATAATCTTAAAAACATAGGTGTCCTTATCAGTGTTATTTTGAGATGTCATGAATATGAACTGAAATGCATTTAACATACTATCTTGTATTTCAAAAATGTATACCACTTTAAGTAATCTTGTACTCATCTTTCATACAAATATGGGTTCAAATGTATTACAAGTGTTACCTAAATACATTTTAAAATTACATTTTGGTCTTATTTCATATTAATGTACTAAAGAACAAAAAAATAGGCTTGTAGGATGAATAAATAGGTGTGTACGACTTCACGAGGCGCTGCAAGAAACGACAAGTGGATGACATCAGAGTAACGCGAGAGCGATTTGAAATCAGCCTCCTCCGCAAGATTTCTTGCGGTACTCTGACGCTGATGGCGCTGCGTAAAGTTGAGCACAGCACACTTTAAAAAAGCAGCTGAACTCGACAGAACTGCGCCTCGTCCATTAATTGTATATTTGCAGGACAATTTATCTCCTACTTCTCAGCGTGAGAAATACAAAGTCGTGTGAACTGACTGAAATGTGTGTGTGTCAAGGTGAATGCGTGAGACTTGAGAGCCCTGATTAGATGTATTTCCACTCACATACCTAACAACTGCTGAACAACGCCGACGCAAAGTCCTCATCTTTTCCACCACTCTCTCGCCTGTACTATTGTAACTGACTGGAAAACTGGAGTTTTGCCAAACTTGCGATCTTAAAGAGGCTGGCGGAGCGTCTAACTCTTGTGGAACACCACTTGCCATCCTCGCTATCGCTGCTCATTAACTGACTGGACCGGCGGACCCTACAAAAAACTGCAGAGTGCCAGAATGTAGACGGTCTCTGATAGAGCGCATACATAGGCGGAGCTCGGCTGCATCGGCGCCAATCAGAGCTTCAGAGCTTCAAAGCGGGGCAACAGATGAGCTGTCCATAAAGAACCCGCGGATCTAACAGTAGTTCCGCATTACATTAATTATTTTGCACGCAAGTTTTTTTTATTTTCATACCATGTATTCTCCGTTTAAATTCACGCACCGAACCGTGACCCCCGTACCGATTCGGTTCGAAACGAATACATGTACCGTTCCACCCCTAGTAAACACTGGGTAAGTTTCGCATACGTCATGCGTGACCTTTTGACATGATGACGCATTATGTAAAGTCGCGCTTGCGTGTCACACCACATGGCTGGTGCAAGACAAGAAGTTTAAAAGTACATATTTTTTATTTTTCTCTCCGAAAATGACAATAGTTTTGCCAGATAAGACCTCTTATGCCTCATTTGGGATTGTTCAGAGTCCCTTGAAGTTGCGTTGAAACTGCAATTTTAAACTGAATTTAAACTGTAAACTGTTGGGGTCCAATAAAGTCTATTAGGGGCTGGACACACCAAAACTTTTAAATGCAGCTGAAAACGCCTTGAGGTTTAACCTTGAGATTAACCTTTTGTCTGGTATATTTCTGACGCAGCTTTGTCATGGATTAATGACAGTGGTCTGTTTTATCCATAGGCACAGAGTGACAACACATTATTGGGTATTAGTCCAGACCCGCGTGTGCATTTATGTCTTCTACTGAGCATAGTATGAATATAGGTTTTTTATCTAGGCCAGGTTGTTCTAGGTTTGAATCATAGCGCGCTGTGTAACTTACTCATGAATAAATCACACAGCCTTGTCAGCTGCAGGTCATCTCCGGGGGTGTTTATTAATGTCTTTGAGTTTGCTTCTCCTTATTTTACCCGACACTACCTCAGTGTGGGAGTGTCAGCAGCATGCTTTTAACCGCACTGGCAACATCTCAAACTGTCAGTAAGATCATAATGAGTGGGGTTGTCATTGTATTTGTAACTTCTGTTGCATGGTTGGTTAAACCGAAAGTATCTTACATGAACGAGGCATTATCTTCACTGAGGTGATTCGGTTGGGTCGGCTGTGCTTTATTTTATTTGCTCGTGTTTGTTTTGCTCAGAAGCGTGAAACTTCGGAATTAAACTTTATTGTGAGTAATTTTATGCTAGGAGGAGGTTTAATTGTGCTTTACCAGTTACAGTTTTTTCATGTTTTCATGGCTGCAACATTTTATTTGATCAGTTTTTATATTACTAAGCATTTCATTATATTATTTATTTGCTAGCACAAGTTTGTTTGATCTTTGATGTACATGTTAATGGTACTTTTTGGAAAACTTTGAATGTTGTGGCACAGGATCACATACTTACTGGTGTATATTGTTCTTTCAGTGTCTGGTGGAAGGAGCAGATTGCATCTGATTGATCTGGGAAGCTGTGAGAAAGTCCTGAGTAAAAGCAGGGATGGAGGAGGAGGACTGTGTCTGTCTCTCACGGCGTTAGGCAATGTCATACTGGCACTGGCCAATGGAGCCAAACACGTTCCATACAGGTAATAAAGCACATTATCTAAGAATCATTTTTTTAATCTATTAGATTTGTAAAACCAAGTAGTTATTTAACTAGTGTCTTTAGTAAAAATATTTATTTTATGTTTAGCATAAGTGTCATGTGCATGACAATTCTGTAACTATCTGCCTGAGGTTTATTGTGTTTCCATAGAAGATGTAACAAAAGGATTTGGGCACAAAATCAAAGCTGCCAGCAACAAGCTCGTACTTGTGAGCTTGTGTTGACAGGTTTATTTTTCGCCTGATGCACTGCTGTTTATCTACGTTTTGCTGAGCTCATAGATGAATCCTGCATGTGGATGTAAAAATGCTTTAAAAGAGACTGATGCCTACAACATTGCAGATACATATTTCTTTAGCATTTTAGAACCTGCCAATGTGCGGATTGTGCAGTATTGCAAAATAGACATTTTTGTGATTAAATACAATGTCAGGAGTATACAGTGTAAACTTTCTGCGATTATGTGCTTCTAGGAAACATTTTATGGCTTGGCTTTCTCAGTACAGCCTACTTTCTGCTGACAATCTATTACGCTGACAATAAAAATGTATTTGGTAATGTGTTTTTTCAGGGATAGCAAGCTTACAATGTTACTGCGAGACTCCCTTGGGAACATCAACTGTAGGACAACCATGATTGCCCACATTTCTGACTCCCCTGCCAATTATACAGATTCTCTCACCACCATTCAATTGGCCTCTCGAATTCATCGCATGAGGAAAAAGAAATCAAAGGTTATCTATTTAAATAAATAGAAAATCAGCACTTAACTATTAACAATTTCTAACTTGTAGTGATGCCTGTAGTGTACATTTCTTTCAAATACATGCAAGAATAATGAAGAAGACCCTTTTCATATTTGTTTGACTGAGTCTTTGTCTTTGTGTGTAGTATGCATCCAGTTCTTCTGGAGGAGAGAGTTCCTGTGATGAAGGAAGGATTCGTCGACCACCACACTTGCGTCCCTTCCATCCTCGAACTGTGGCCCTTGACCCAGATCTCCCGTTAATGCTTAGTGATCCAGACTATTCTTCAAGCAGCGAGCAATCATGCGACACTGTCATTTACGTTGGCCCTGGTGGAGCTGCCCTCTCTGATCGAGAGCTCAGTGACAACGAAGGTCCTCCAGCCTTTGTTCCTATCATACCTTCACTTAACCGTAGACAACGAGGGAAAGAAGGGCCAGTTGACCGTGATCTCTTCAAATGCAACACCTTTGCTGAGCTTCAGGAGCGATTGGAATGTATTGATGGAAGTGAGGAACCTACAGCATTTGTTGGAGAATCCGGAGGAAATTCTGCAAGTCCTAAATTGGAGCGTAGTGCAGACACATTGAAAGAAGACTCTTCTAGTTCAATTTCAGCTTCTCCCAAGGCTCAAACCAAAGCATCTTCATCAACACAGGAAAACATATCCATACAATCAATATCTGTAGCTAGTAAGTTGCCTGGCAGTCCAAAACACAAATCCAAATTAGAACATTCCAAGTGGCAAAGTGCTACCATGACAGACAAAGATCAGAGAGACATGTCTGAGTTTGTGTGTAGGACAAGTGCAGATGGGGAGAAGCAGCAACTGCCGGACAATGTAGCTCTCCAATGCACTCCAGAAAAACAAAGTAAATCAATAGCATCCCAAAATTCAGAGCCTGTGGTTAGGGAAAAAGTATTTTTTAATAAAAAACAGTTACCCAAGCCAGCTCCCCCACCACCACAACAGAGAGACTTTGTCAAGGTCAGTAGTGAAGCAGAAGAAAAGTCTACCACAAGGATACCACCAATTGGAATGAGCCATCAAAAAAGAAGTGATTCAAATATAAACCTATCTGTGAGGGTCAATCATCTTAATCCTAGGACTCCAATGGAGCTAAGGTCAAACCTTAGGGAGAAATGCATGGATAAGGACATATTAAGGACAACTGTGACCCTTCAGCAGCCAGTGGAATTAAATGGCGAGGATGAGCTTGTATTTACTCTTGTGGAAGAGTTGTCTATTGGCAGTATTGTGGACAATGGAAGGCCCTCTAGTATTGTTAGTTTCAATAGTGACTGTTCTTTACAGGCACTTGCTTCAGGATCACGACCTGTAAGCATCATTAGCAGTATCAATGATGAATTTGATGCCTATACATGCAATCTTGGTACCTCAGAGGCAAACAGTAAAATTGTGGCACCACCGCAGGAGAAAGCAATTGCTTCACTGGGGAGCTGTGGTTCTTCTATCACCTCATGGCTCAGTGAAGTAAGTGTCTGCACCCTGGAGAGTGAAGGTGCTCAGTCATCAGAGGTCTTCTTCCCTCATGGTACTTTTATAGGCCCAGAGAGTGAGTTTCACTTTGAATCTCCAAGCATATTCCAAAACAGGCCCCAGAAGGAACCCAAGAACTCTTTGAATGATAGTGGCTGTAGCATCTCAGAGTTGGACAGTGACAGTGCTACATCAAGTAAGCTATCCCTTAGCAGGTGCCCATCCTCTCCAGATGCCCCAAAAGTATCTGCCAAATGTTTGCCAAAACTGGCAAAGGCAAATACCATTCATTTATCTGGTCCCCAGTGCTTTCAAGACTCTCAACTTGTTCAGTGTAGTCTTTCCAGGAAATTAAAACCTACCTCGTCCATAACCCAGAGTAGCAGCATTAGTGGAAGCAGCTCTAGTAGTAATTGGAGACGTGAGCCACCTAAGCAAGACTGCATACCAGATAATCCATGGCATCGAACCGATAGCCCATTGGAGTCTTCAATAACCTCTAATTCAAGTTCTTTGTCCAAACTGGGTAAAAATGGAGTGAGTGGAATTCCTGCTAGAAAAGCAGGCACAATCAACAGCAGTGTACCTCGAATGCCCAAGGCACTGGGGTCAATTCCATCTCAAAGGGTGGTGGATGGATGCGAAAAATCCAGTAACAGCAGAAAGATTGAGTTCCCCAGCAAAATGCCACAGCTCAGACGAGGAGCAACAACACTTGGGACTGTCCCAGTAATTCATACATCGAATGATGTCAAAGTTGCTCAAGATATTAATTTATCGATGGGCAATTTAAAGTGCTCTTCTTTAGGGAAAAGTGGAAGGACCAACAAGCAGGAGGAGACTATGTCAAAACTTGCCAATGTATCACCTCCTCCCCCTCCAATTCGTAAATCCAGTTTGGATCAAAAGAATCGATCCCTGTTTCCCCCAAGTGCCTTGAAGTCTGCTTATGATGCAGGAAAGTCTTTAGCACCAAGGGCTACAGGTTCTGAGGATGACATTGATCCTCTCTGTAAAGGTGATTCAAATAGTTTAAGAGCATCTAACCTAAAGTCAGAAAATAGTTTGATAAAAGCAACCTGTAGTCTCAAGACTAGAGGAACTAGAGGTGAAACAGGACTGCTTTATGGAAGCCAGATATCTTTGGAGAGATGTGACAGTTTTTCATCTTTGGGGTCTAAACCTGCTCTTAGTAGGGAGAACAGTGGAACTAGTCTTAACAGCAAGTCAAGCAAATCAGTCAGTAGGTTTGGATCACCTGTTGCCACATCCTCCCCAATTGCTACCTCTCCACCTCCTTGTATAAACCCTGTGACCACTGTAAAATCTGGGCTTGTCAAAGGCAGCCTTAATGCAAGACCAATACCTGTTAATGCAAACAAAACTCGTTCATTGTCTGCAAGCAACTCCAAAGCGCTAAACTCATCAACTAAGTCTCTTGCTTCACCTGCATCAAGGAATGCCAACCTCCCACCTTCAGGAAAGACTGCATTACCTAGGGCAGCGGTAGGAGGTAATAATAAATTGACAAGAGGAACTATTATGGGTACCAAGCAAGCAATGTGGGCAGCAAATAGTCGTGTTACTGAGTTGGCAACAGCCAATCCTTCTGGGAAACACCCAAGAGGATCAGGTGATTCAGACAGTGGCAATGACAGTGGAGCAAACCTCAATGAAGATAAGCATACCCCCATTCCCATTCTTCCATCTCCATATAGTAAAATTACAGCCCCCAGAAGACCTCAACGTTACAGCAGTGGGCATGGAAGTGATAACAGTAGTGTCTTAAGTGGAGAGTTGCCCCCTGCCATGGGCCGAACAGCACTGTTTTACCACAGTGGTGGAAGCAGTGGTTATGAGAGCATGATCCGTGACAGTGAGGCTACTTGCAGTGCCTCTTCAGCCCAAGACTCTATGAGTGAGAGTGGAATGTCCTCTACTGGTCGCACAAGGAGCTGTAAAACACCCAAGAAAAGGTCAAATGGTGAGTACCACCTTCTGTTGTTGACAAAGTCAACATGTCTTATAATGTGGTAATATTGATTTTGCACTACGTACATTATGCATAAGCAATTCCAATACTTACTCTAATACTACTTTCTCGTGGAAATTTAGTGTGTTTATGTTTAATGTATATACTGTATGGGTACCTAAGAGTGATATAGCATAGCTTCACATTCATATTTATTTTAGGGTGCATGCTACATATACCTTAAAATGCAATTCAGGCAGGAGGCTTTGACATAAAATTCTATAAAAATCTGCATCCCATACTTGTGAAACAAAAATGCGAAACACAGAATGTCCATTGATATTTGTTCAGTCCTTTAGGTACTATCATCTAAATGACACAGTTTGCTTTCCCATCCTTCTTTTTTAAATTGATTTCTTTTTGTTTTGTTTCTCAATATGCAAGGTCTCCAGAGGCGACGTCTCATCCCAGCTCCCTTGCCAGACACTTCATCCCTGGGTAAGGCTGGGACCACAGGCCAATGGGTGGACCTTCCTCCTATGTCTGGACAATTGAAAGAGCCTTTTGAGATCAAGGTGTATGAGATTGATGACGTGGAACGGCTTCAGCGTCGAAGACAGGAAAAGGCAGACGAGGTTAGTATGAGCTCTCTTTGATAAATGGGTGACTTTTTTAAACTGAGTCTGTCCTCATGGCAATGCAAAATATGCTTGATATACATTTGCAATTCAAGATTTTTTTAGAGGAAATTTTCCTGAATTGAGGATTGATTTACAACAATTTGTCATGACTGGTGTTTTTAAAATCAATCTGAAGGCATGTTTCCGCATTTGATAGCAGAAATCTCACAGACCGTATTTTTTTTTGGATTTATCTCTCTAAAGATTTGCTTTGATCCAGGTTAATTTAATCTTTTTGGCCCTGCTTCTTATTAAAAAGTTTAAAGATAATGATAAGATAATGTGTCTGTAAATAATTGCATCTGTACATTTTTAATAACTGTGTTTTTTTAAAGGGTGCACTCACATTATCCAAACCAAATCATGAGCACATTTAACCGCAAAGCCTGGTTTGTTTGATTAGTGTGATTTCTCCGAACTGGCCCAGGCGTAGTTTGGTTAAAGGCGGAGGGCACAATGTTTGAAAAAATGCTTTGGAAAAGGGAGTCGGGCCGACTACCAAAACACACTGGTGTAGCCAGTCACCAGTAAGGGGCGTGTCTACTAACCGACATCCTTGCCGGGGTTGCGTATGTGTGGGCCGGGTCTATCAAAAGGTGGTCCAGATTCTATTGGGGTAGGGGCGTGTTTGTTTAGGTGATTTCAAATGTCAACATTGGCTTTCAAACATTGTGCACTCCGCCTTTAATCGCGCCATGGCCCGCTTGCAGTGGTGGGCTTGGGCGCGGTTCACTTGGGCTCGGACATGGCAAAATGCAGTGTAGTGTTCATTTTGCCCTTCTTATGCTTTAAAAAAGCACCTAGTAATGATTTGTTAAGGGAATATGCATTTCAGAGTTATTAAGAAAATTGTGAAAAACTGTGGCTCAAGATTTACATTCTATCTTGCACTTTCTGCATTATTGCACAGGATGATTTTCCCAGGCGTGTTGTGATGCATGTTGGTGTAGCATTGGACCATGCCTTTGATTGGAATAATTAGAGTGCATGCATGCTGTGAATCTTTTATTGTTATTCTGACATTATTTCCCTCTTTGTTTCAGCAGTCAGTTCAGGATGTTGAGACGGTACAATTATTATTTTTGGCGTAGACGTGACTAGGTCGAATAAATCTGTCATTCAAACTCTAGCATACAACCATGAGAGGAAACTTAATCTTCCATTACAATACTCAGCAGTCACCGAACCATTCTAGTTCTGCACCTTGTGGTTCCTGTGTGGGCAGATTAAATTGGTTTTGAATGATCTGCATTCTAGTGCGTAAACAAATGTGGAAAAGTATTGTTAGTAAAAATGTCAAAAACATTCCCCTCTGTCTTCCAAGCAAAATCTGTGGTGTGTAATTGCGATTTTTAACCAAAATCATGTCTATCTTCTGTCCACAGGGCCTGTACTTTAACAGTAAATTGAAGGTTCTTGAGAAACGACAGCAGCAGATCAAAGATCTCAAAACAAAGCATAAGACTCTGAAAGAGGAACTTGAGGACACCAAGTCTAGACTAATGATGGACCCCAGCAAGTGGATAGATGAGTGTAAGTACATTATATATTTAAATTCCCTGTCAAGTGTGTCTTTTTGTACCTAAAAGAAGTTACTGCTTTAAAAAGCCAAATGTAACATTTGCTTTATAACTGAAGTGCATTTAACATAATACGTCTACTGTTTATTTATTACTTGTTGCACACAGTTGAGGTGGATCAGGATTTGGATCAGGAGTCGCAGGAGTACCTGGAGGGATTGGAGCAGGTCACGGCTGAACTGGAGTATTGCGTCAACCTATGCAAGTCACGCATCATGATGGTGACCTGCTTTGATATCCGAGTAGCATCTAATGTGCAGGAAGGTCCGCGTGAGGTGGAGGTATAAGAGCAGGATGTGGTGATTGATGGATAGCAAGATGGTGAGATGGAGTAAGACAGGACCCTGGATGTCTGAAAGAAGGATAGTGAAATGTAGCAGCCTGTCAGACGATTCTGAGAACACGAAAACGGAACAAAGCAAGATCTTAACAATAGGACACGGAAGTCTGCATGAAGTACGAACTGGTTACCTTAGTGGGGAAGTGAAACAGTTCTGGTTTATATATGCAGTGCCTCATAAAAACATACGGTATTGACTTGTAGAAATGGAAAGCGAACAAGCTCTGATGTGTTTCCCAAACTGAGGAAAGAAAAAAATCATTCTCATTTACCGAAGAGTTATTCAACCACACCAAAAAGTGCCTTTTTCATATGACTGTTTTTTAGATTGTTTGTCAATCATTATTTTTTCTACAGGTGCTATGACCAGCATACCCAAACCGAACCATATATATTTTTATTATTTTGTTGTATTATATATTGTATTTATATGATCATGCAGTGTGTAAAATATGATTTTGGTTGCGAAAGGAGAGCAATAAGCTGATTTTCCACACTTTGCCTCCTGTCTAATCACCTGTCCGCATATTGTTATTAAACCATTTGAGCCTTATGTTCTATTTCTGTTTACTAAGTGTTTTTCTACTTTGCGAATAAAGGATCTTTTTTTGTACAAACCATTAAAAAGTCACTGAAAAAATTGACAGTCGTATGTGACGCAAACCAGCTTTCATAAAAACAAATCTCATTTTGATTGGTTGCCTTGAATTTTCCAAGCTGGATGCATATAACCATTGATTTTTACTGATAACAACACTTGCTGTGATAATAATATATGATTATTTGAATTGGTACTACATTTGCCTACAAGGTGCTCAGCCACATTGAATGTACATTTATGTACAACTGAATGATCAACCAATAAATTTCAGGAATGTAAAATCTCGTTATTGGTCCTAATAGGATGAACACATCCATGTTGTGTAGCATTGCCATTGTTATGCCTATAATGGATGTGTCATAGTGAGATTAAAATGCAGATTGAGCTTCTTGTTTACTTTAAATAGACACTTTGGCAAAGGGCATTCATCAGTGTATCCTGACATGTCTAGCTCTCTCTTTCTCTCTCTGGACACTATGTAATTAAAACGTTAAAGAGCTTGGTGCATGATTAATGTGGGGTGAGGTGACATTTGTGCGGTACAGAAAAGAGTCAGTCAGTCTCTAAATACCCAGTCAAAGAGTGACTTCAAAGTAAATTAAAAAATTGATAAGATTGAACAAATTGCGGCTACTTTAATGGCATATTTAATGCAATTGAAAGGACAGTTCACCTGTATGTCTTTCTTCCATGGAACACAAAAGGGATGTTAAGTTGGATGTCAAGGACTGACGGCCTCTGTCACTATTCACTTCCATTGCATATTTTTCCATATAATGAAAGTTAATGGTGAGTGAGGCTTTGAGTCTTTAAAATCCAACATCTCTTATGTTCCAAAGAAGAAAATCTGTCATAACAGTTTGGAACGAAATGGATAAGAGTTACACCCATTTTTGGGTGAACTATCATATTAAAATACATTATAGACTAAGGGAAGGTTAATAATCTTAACTGACAGTAGATCCATGTCGCTAAACATGAAAACCATGAATGGTTCAGGTAATGACACTACTGTTTGTTATAAATGGATATAGATCCACGCCTTAGTCCTATGCATTCATGCAATTGTGGTCTTAAACAAACAACCTCAAAAATGCAATAGAAAGCATTTAGCACAAATGATTGTTTTACGTGCCGGCCTTTCTCACAATTTCAGGATTAGGTGATCAATGTCTTGTTTAAATGCTGTACACAGCTCGCATTTCAACGATGTCAAAAATGCCATGACAGAATTTGCAAGCATTATGGATGTGTCAGTGCGTTAACATATAGCTGCCAAACGGCTTTCATGTTTCTTGTCTGTCAAAGTAAGACTTCGAATCACCGTTAGATACCATTTAACATTTAAGCTGTTTTTGTTGCTGACATCAAAAACATTTCTTGGATTCATTTACCTTTATAAACACTCTCAGGCCCGTTTTCAAGATGCTGCATGAGATTTGTATTTTTTTCTAGACTTCAATTGATTTGAATGTTTTGAATGATAATGCTGGCATTCACTATACTTTATGAACATGGATTTATCTGACACCAAACCTTTTTTGAACGAAAGCTGACAATGTATATGTGAGTCATGTTTCATATTAAAATATTTTCTAACTTTTTTTGTTTTGTAAAGAATTTCTGACCCTCTGTATAAATGTACATTATGGCAGCTTGGGATAACACTGTTTTTCTTGTGAATAAATATGTAATTCTAAAATTTGTCTCTGCTTTTCTCTTTTTAACTATATGTCAGGAGTATTAAGCTAATATTTTCATACATACTTATAGATAAATGCATACCTTTTTATGCACTGTAAGTTGCTTTGAATAAAAACCTGCACACAAATGTAAATGTTAAATGGTTGCCAGTGTGTTGCGAATTTGTTTGTTGTTGTTCGAGTATATTGATAATAGCATATTAATAAAGTTTTTTGAATAGTAGATCATTATAAGCAGCAGTTGCTACAAATATATTGTCACTTTACTCTAAACGCTTTGTCTTTTTACCAAATCTATCCCTAAACCTAAGCCCAAATGCATATTAAGTACATTAAGTTACCAGTTTTTGCTTGGTACATAAACTGTAGGTATGATTTAAGGGTCATATTTACTAGCAGCTTACGCCAGCACAAACGCCTCTTTTGCAGTTAAAAATCTACTGTCGGGATCTGTTACTGTGGAGTTTTTTTTTTTTTGCGATGGACCTTACTGCATATGCATTTGTAAGAGTTTCCCTTTCATACCCAAAATTTAAATATTATTAGGGCCCGAGCACCGAGGAGCAGGCCAGAATGGCCTGCACCGAAAGGTGCGAAGCCCTATTGGTTTTGCTCGAATTTATTGTTTTTTTTTTATTAGGGCCCGAGCACCGAGGAGCAGGCCAGAATGGCCTGCACCGAAAGGTGCGAAGCCCTATTGTTTTTGCTCGGATTATTATTTTTATTATTTTTTTTTTTTTTTTTTTTATTATTTTTTTCAACACTTTTGGGATTTTTGGGGGCCTTAACATACTCGAAAACTCTTGAAATTTGGCACAGACATCAGAGTCGTCCGTGATCGCCGAAAGCCAAAGGCTGGAACACGGGCGTGGCACGGGGGCTCTGTAGCGCCCCCTGTAATGCAAAAACAAACAGGAGTGCGCAGATCGGGCAAACATGTACGCACATGTACGAAAGTTGGTACACACATAGATCTCATCGACCTGAACAACTTTCCCACTCTAACCTTTTAGCTCCGCCCAACAGGAAGTCGGCCATTTTGGATTGTTTAAAAAATGCATGCGGTGAACTTTTGAATACTCCTCCGAGGGAATACATGGGATTGACACCAAACGTGGTGATCATGATGTCGAGACATTGTACTTGCTAAATTGCGAAGGGATTTTTGATATCTCGAACGGTTCTGTCATGGCGAGGCGACAAAGTTGTGGCGAAATCAGAGAAACAGGAAGTGTCTAATATCTAAGGCAAAAAATGTCTTATAGTGATGACACGCGGGGTGTTTGTTCGTCTGAATATTCCGATCGCATCGATGTGCCTATTGTAAGTCTCGGGTATAGCGCCACCACCAGGCGCCAGGAAGTGTTGCAGTCACAAAGGTTGATTTTTTTGACAGTTCCATGTGATGTTCTTTTAAATACTCCTCCTAGAATGTTTATGCGATTGACACCAAAAGTGGTCAACATGATGAAGAGACATTGTAGATGATAAATTGCGAAGGGATTTTTGATATCTCGAACGTTGTTCCCATGGCAATGCGTCAAACTTTACTTTCATTTTAAAGGCACATTTAAGCCTTACAGTTGTATGCAGTGAACTTTTAAATACTACTTCCAGGAAATTGATGTGCTTGACTCCAGAAGTGGTCAACATGATGCTGAGACATTGTAGATGATAAATTGCGAAAGGATTTTTGATATCTCAAACGCTGTTCTCATGGCAACGCGTCAAACTTTACTTTGATTTTAAAGGCATATTTAAGCCCTTCAGTTGCATGCAGTGAACTTTTCAATACTTCTTCTAGGATATTCATGCGATTGACACCAAACGTGGTCAACATGGTGCTGAGACATTGTAGATGATAAATTGCGAAGGGATTTTTGACATCTCGAACGCTGTTGCCATGGCAATGCATCAAAGTTTACTATTATTTCAGGAATATTTAAGCCTCTTGGCATGCTTAAATTAACTTCAAATTTGGCACACACATCAGAGTTGTCAACTGTTAAGTGTTGACAAACAGGTCAGACATAGGTGTGCCTCTTAAGTTGCTTACTAGTGCCCCCGTTTGTCCAAAATGTGGGTTTTTTTTTACCTACAGTCCCTAATTGGGTCAGTAACAACATAAATAGTCCACCGATATTTACCCACTTGATGCACTTGCCCACCGTGCATCGTTTTCTCGGAGGCACCGTGTAGCGGTAAAAATACGTGCGAGGGCCCGCCATCGCTGCTTGCAGCTATATTTTTTTTTATTTTTTATTTTTTTTATTTTTTTTAACACTTTTGGGCATTTTGGGTGCCTTAACATACTCGAAAACTCTTGAAATTTGGCACAGACGTCAGAGTCGTCCGTCATTGCGAACGGGCAAAGGCTGGAACGCGGGCGTGGCACGGGGGCTCTGTAGCGCCCCCTGTAATGCAAAAAAAAACATTGATGCACAGATCGTGCAAATATGTACGCACATGTACGAGATTTGGTACGCATATAGATCTCATCGACCCGAACAACTTTCGCCCTCTAACATTTAAGCTCCGCCCAACAGGAAGTCAGCTATTTTGGATTGTTTAAAAAATGCATGCGTTGAACTTTTGAATACTCCTCCTAGAGGATGCATGCGATTGACACCAAAAGTGGTGAACATGATGTCGAGACATTGGACTTGCTAAATTGCGAAGGGATTTTTGATATCTCGAACGGTTCTGCCATGGCGAGCCGACAAAGTTGTGGCGAAATCAGAGAAACAGTAAGTGTCTAATATCTAAGGCAAAAAATATCTTATTGTAATGACACGCGGGGTGTTTGTTCGTCTGAAGATTCCGATCGCATCGATGTGCCTATTGTGACTCCCGGGTATAGCGCCACCAGCAGGCGCCAGGAAGTGTGTCAGTCACAAAGCTGGATTTTTTTGAAAGTTCCATGCAATGTTCTTTTAAATACTCCTCCTAGGATTTTCATGCGATTGACACCAAAAGTGGTCACCATGATGCCGAGACATTGTAGATGATAAATTGCGATCTTTGATATCTCAAACGCTGTTCCCATGGCAACGCGTCAAACTTTACTTTCATTTTAAAGGCATATTTAAGCCTTTCAGTTCCATACAGTTAACTTTTAAATACTCCTTCTAGGATTTTCATGCGATTTACACGAGAAGTGGTCAACATGATGCATAGACATTGTAGATGATAAATTGCGAAGGGATTTTTGATATCTCGAACGCTGTTCCCATGGCAATGCATCAAACTTTACTTTCATTTTTACACATATTTAAGGCTGACAGTTACATGCTGTGAACCTTTAAATACTCCTCGTATGGGATTCATGCGATTGACACCAGAAGTGGTCAAGATGATGCCGAGACATTGTAGATGATAAATTGCGAAGGAATTTTTGACATCTCGAACGCTGTTCCCATGGCAATGCGTCAAACTTTACTTTAATTTCAGGCATGTT
This sequence comes from Misgurnus anguillicaudatus, assembly GCF_027580225.2. Classification (NCBI taxonomy): domain Eukaryota; kingdom Metazoa; phylum Chordata; class Actinopteri; order Cypriniformes; family Cobitidae; genus Misgurnus; species Misgurnus anguillicaudatus. Next base: position 6,524,540 of record NW_027395278.1, read on the forward strand.
TAAGGCTCTTGGCGTGCTTAGTTGAACTTTAAATTTGGCACACACATCAGAGTTTTCGGCTGTTAAGTGTTGACAAAAAGGTCAGACATAGGCGTGTCTCTTAAGTGGCTCACTAGTGCCCCTGTTTGTCTAAAATGTGGGGTTTCTTTTACCTACAGTCCCCAAATGGCTCAGAAACAACATTAAATAGTCCACTGATATTTACCCACTTGATGCACTTGCCCACCGTGCATCGTTTTCTCGGAGGCACCGTGTAGCGGAAAATAAACGTGCGAGGGCCCGCCATTGCTGCTTGCAGCTATATTTATTATTTGTTTTATTTAAAAAACATGACACAGCACGATTTACAAAGGTTTGCGCTACTAAGTTTGCGCCATTATTTAAACTCTACACTATAATTGGTACATTGTGTTGGTCATTATGGAAATGAGATTTCTGCGGCTGTGTTTTTTAACGTGCGCCTTGTCTGTAAATTTCCACACCCATCCCATCCACTCCCAAAATGTGCTCTCATGCTAACTTGCCCTGTTTAGTAAATCTGGAACAAACATTATAGGGCATTATTAATATGCCGTGTACACTGAAAAAAAATTATTTTCAAGAAAAACAATTCTTAATATATTTGCCTTGTTTTCAGTAAAAATATCAAAAAAATTCTTAAATTAAGATGCTTTTTCTTGATGAGCAAAACGACCCAAGAAAATAAGTCTGGTTTTTAGACCAAAAATATAAAATTTAAGTGATTTTGTGCATAAAACAAGCAAAAAAATCAGCCAATGGGGTAAACTAAATTTTCTTGAATTGAAATGTTTAAGGTTTTTTTTTGCTTACCCCATTGGCAGATTTTTTTTGCTTGTTTTCTGCACAAAATCACTTAAATTCAATATTTTTAGTCTAAAAACTAGACTTATTGTTAATGGGTCGTTTTGTTCATCAATAAAAGCATCTTTATATAAGAATTTTTTGATATTTTTACTGAAAACAAGACAAAAATACTAAGATTTTTTTTCTTGAAAATCATTTTTTGCAATGTAATGTGGTATGTGCTAGAAATGGATAAACCACTATCAATAAGTCTGCCCGTGGGTTGGGTGCACCGCAGCGCCAGGGAGTGTCCCACAATGTCCCTCAGAAACATACCCCTTGTACCCCTTGGGCTTATTAGCAGGTGGTCACCGTAGTTTTATGCCTTTTTCATGAGGTATTGCTTAGCCGACTGGACAAATTATTGTGCCACATTGCAAACCAGCGTGAATGACCAGCAGAGATACTTGGTGTCTAAATATATTCAATATAAATCTTCATACAGTATGAGCAAAGCATCCTTCATCCGTTTTGTTTGTAAATTAAGACCACTTGTGTTATATTCTATATTTACATCGATGTTATTATGAAATGCCTTTAGGAGCTTTTTAAATATGGTAAATGTCAAGGCCAAACAGAAGGCTAAAAAGGTGAACATAAATCAGTGCTTGAAACAGTGTAGCTGCCAGAACATGTTTAGTTACATTAATATCTATCATGCCTTTAAAAGGTAAATATTTTGTCTGTGCAGTTTAAATACACATGCGGGTGTAATTTCATCCAATGTTGAGCTGCTAGTAAAACAAATAAAATTGAAAGTTGAGCTAGCATAACAGTCATTCTAGTCAAAGAAAATGTAGTTGAATTTATAAACAGCAAGACAGAAAACTGTATAAGGAATGAGGAATATGTCAGCAATCCACAGGTGGTAGAGAAAAATTTAGACGGTGGTGAACTGTTCGAGCAAACCATCACAGCACACATTCTTACAAAAACACACACAAAACCATAATCCTGCCACCTTGTCATCCTGTAGCGCTGCCACCTGCTCAGAATTTCACACACGAATAGTCTATTTGATTGGTTGTAACCACACACACATATAAAAATGTTCAGCCTGAATACTACTTGAACACTGCACGGTATATGCTTCATATTGTTTACATGAAAACAGTGCAGTGGTAAACTTTATTGTATTCCTCAATGCATAAGCTTGTATGTTTATTGAGCATTTGAAATTAAACTATAATTATGTGTACAAATGTATTAAAACTTAGCAATCAAATAATAAGTCATAAAAGTGATGTTAGAATACCTACTTCATAATACTTCTGGTTCGTTCAAAACTAAATTTGAGCATATTGTAATATGTGATGGCATTACATGCAATAAAATCTGTTGTAAAGTTGGCAACATAGTGCAATATTTTATCTGCACGTTTTATGCATATACAGAAAATTTGCATACTAGGAACATAATACAAACACAGCAGCTGCAATTGTAAAGATATTTCTTAAACACCCTGCATGCAACACACTGCCCACAGGGCCGTTATTAAAATAAAACACAGGTCTTTAACCAAACTATGAAGTATGTTAACACTAGCAGGTCATGTAATCAGCCATTTACACAATGCATATGGTGAAGTCTCTCTGGTCCTATAATTCCCTCTCCCGTTCTGTCTTCATTCCATTGAAAGCTGCAGTAATGATTTGGCTATTGTATTGCAGCAGCTGGTCACTGTATCACTAATCACATTTGTTGCCTTTAGTCTAGTGGGCCTTGAGTGCTTTTTGACAGCAGGAAAGTGCGCCAAATCACTCAAACAACAACGTTAAAATGTACAAACAATCTAATCTAGGATACTGTTTCAGTTTTCTTGTGCTTGTTATTACTGGCATATCACCATAGAGTTGTTAGGTCATGTGGACATTTTACCACAAAAACTATTGAATGCTTTAAATGAATAGTTTAAAATAAAAAAGTATTATTATTATTTTATTTATTATTTATATAATAATTTTATTATTTTTTTATAATGATTATTATACAATTATTTAAAGCAGCTGTTTATATGATTTGAGTGCTAAAATCTTCCAAATGTAAAATGTTGTTTTGAAATTTAAATCTTCAGACTATTCATCCTGGCATGCTTCAAAACTAGAAGAGTTGGTGCAGAATGTTATTGCTAAGGTAGCAATTTTGCAGACTGACTGGATTTAAATCTCATTTGCGTATATGTAGTCAAATATGCTGCTTCAAGATGTGCCGCTCCCGGTTTGACATCAGTAATGTGACCAATGTGAGAATTAATGATGTTTGCTGTAACTGATGTCAAACATGACAGTAACCATTGTATGTAAATGTGTTTCATGGAATATAGAAAGTTGTATAGGTTTGGCGTTATATTAAACTAAATACATTTTGACTGACTGCGACAAACTGGCCACCATTACAGGTGTTTCTCTACCTTTACTGCAAAATATGCTATATCACTATATGTACAGGTAGAATCTTCCATTAGTAACACAAAAGCCATAGGTTCGAACCCAGGAAACACACGCACGTATTGATAAAAAACTGATTGAATGAATGGTAAGTTGCTTTGGATAAAAGTGTCTGCCAAAGGCATAACTTTCCTGGGTTGTCTTTCTACTTTCATAAAACAAATTAAAAGGGCCCAAAAGTATTTTTACTCACACATTCAAAAGTATTCATACTCACAGTATTTATAGAGTAACAATGGTTTGGAACGATATTGAGAAAAAAATAACAGAATATTAATATCTGTATGAACTACTCCTTGAAGATCTCTCATGCACATACATATCCATATGCCAGCCTGTCAACCATACACATTAAATTAACATTACATATATACCATTTTGGGCTAAAACCTAAACAAATCTTACAGAAAACCTTTTACATACAAACCATTCAACGGTGAAGCGGATTTCATGTATATTGTGATTTCATGTATTATTCCTCTACCGATTATACCATCTCACCTGGTAGAGCTAATGTAATCATTGTGGTGACATTTGGTAAAATGTAAGTGAAACCTGACCCCCTGACACACAAAACTGTAAAGACAAAATTTCCTTCAATTTACAGTATATTTGGAAGGGTACTGGATGATAGCAGCCTCAAGATAGCAGAAATCTTATGTGTCATATTTGTGTCAGATTTTCTGTTTTATCTGTTCTTGCTCATGCATTATTAACTCATGTAGCAAAGTCCTCTGGTATCCAGCCAGTACCTGGTGTGTGTATGTCTAACCACTTCAAACCCTTCCAGCTCTCACAAAGACAACTCAGTATTGGGTGAGGGCCATAGCTTCTGCGCTCTATCATCATAAAAAAACAAGACAAAAAAAGAGACACTGCAGAGTCTCTATATGGAGAGATGTGCTACACTGTGGGGTCTTTGGTCTTTAAGGGCCATTTTATCAGACGTTGAAATGAGAACCTTCAGACTCTCCTGCAGGGGATGGAACGTGATGGCAATGTGATGAGATGGAGTTCAAGGAAATGTCAGAAGACCTAAAGCAAACCAAAGTTATTCTGGGTTATTCTAAACCCTAGGTTAATGGAATCCTGGGTTAATGTTTCACACTGTTCATTCTTATCCAAGGGTTAAGAGATAAACCTGGGTATTCATAATCTGACGTTTCACACTGTACATTCCTAATCCCTGGGTTAAAATTTTTATTTGCATATTTGTGTTATAAACAGTCATGATTGGATAAAAAGCGATGTCAAACGGACTGAATTAAAATAGATAAAATTTATGTTATTTACTGGCAAGAGTTTGTTCAAAGTTAAATAAATGTTAAATATTAACAAGTCTTTATCTTTACAGAATAAAACTATACAATAACAGCCTCATGCAAAGCATTCTGGGAACCAGAAATCATCATCAACCTTTTTCTTTTTTTTGCTTCAGATTTTGTTCAGAATGTTTTGCTTGATGCTGTTTTTTTAGTTTTACTCTGTAAAGACAAAGACTTGTAAATGTTTAATGTTCATTTAACTTTGAACAAAATGTTGCCAGTAAAAAACATAAATTTAAATCTACGGTTTAAATTTTTTAATTAAATTTTTTTTACAGTGTACTCCAATTCAGATTTTTTTCTGTACACAGGTGGTACGTGTACCTCAGTTTCTGATTGGCTGTCCGTTGCTAGCATCGAGTCAGAACATTCTAACCCCACTTCGTTTCCCACTGCATGCGTTTGGCACAGCAATGTGGTGCTAACCCTGCTTCGGGGCAGGGTTTCATAACCCTGGGTTAATTTCAGAGATAACCCTGCTTTCAAACCCAGGGTTAAAGGTGCTCTAAGCAAATTCACGCATTTTAGACCATAAAACAATTTTTGTTACATACAGCAAACATCTCCTCACTATCTGCTTGCTGCCTGTCCGCTGATCAAAATGTAAAAAACTGCGATCTCTGTAGACAGCCCAGGCTCCACAAACTGCAATAAAACCAAAGTGGCCAAACCTACCATCACGAAACATAACAAAGTGTTCCAGCCAATAAACGACAAGAAGGATTTGGGGGTGAGGGTTGTGCGCGTTCATGAAAGCACGGAAGGAAGGGAGAGGAGTTTGGTACGCTCCGTTTGTTTGAAAACAGTTCAAACATCAACAAAAAGTAAAGTCACACAGATTCGCTTAGAGCGCCTTTAGGTGCAGTGTGAAAAGCCCTATTGTGTTGTATAAGTTGACAAGCACTTTGTAATGTTTTTTATTGGTTAAATATTTACAAAACCAACAGGCAGACATGGTGACTTATAATAATGATTTATGACAAAAAATGTAAAATCACAAAACATGGAGTTACAAGGTTTTGAAAGGACAATATGCAAGTGTGAACATAGCATGGAATAAATCTGGATAATACAAGCCAAACAAACTAGATATGTATATGTTCTTGCCTACACAGTCATCTCAGTTACTATTGTACAAACTGCTAACCCCACAAATTAAATCTTAGGGATCTTCAGTTGGCTCCTCTTGAAGATAAGATTTTATAATTGAACACTGTTCTTACATCTAATTTGGATCATTTTGCTCCCTTCCCCTTGGTATACTGATGACCTGCGCTCTAAGATGGCAGCTTGGCGTAAACTGGAGCGCAAGTGGCGTGACTCTGAATGTATTTAAACAGTCATGGAAAGACAACTTGGGGGAATATAGAGCTGAAATTGAGTCTGCATGATCCGCTTATTATTCTCAGATTTTAGACAGCAATCAAAGTTATCCTAGACATCTCTTTTATACTATAAACAGACTTCTAAAAGTTAATGTTGCACTTCTTTACCCGTCTTAAATCAGTTGTGTAATGATTTTCTAAAATTGACAACGTTTATAAACTTATTCATTCTGCACCTGTTTCCTCTTCTACATTATGCTCATCTACTTTCTCTGGCACATCCCTTTCTACCTTTTCTTAAATTGACTCTGAGCTGCTCACTAGGGAGGTATCACGTATACTGTTAAAGTCAAAACTTGCTTACTTGTTCCCCCTCCTACAAGCTTGTTTAAATCTTGTTTGGATTCATTGTGCACTGCTGTTGTAAACGATTCCCTGCATACTGGTGTTGTACCAGCAGCACTGAAAACTGCTGCTGTAACACCTGTTCCAAAAAACCTAATATTGATTTGGATAACTTAAACAATTTTCATCCTATTTCAAATCTTCCTTTTCTTGTAAAAATTCTGGAACGTCTTGTGGCGTTGCAGCTACACAGTCATTTTACAGTAAATAATCTGGATTTAGAAAATCTCATAGTACTGAGACAGCCTTGGTCAAGGTCACCAATGATCTGTTATTAGCCTTAGATTCTGGTTCTCTTTCTATTCTGATCCTCCTGGATCTTAGTGCCACTTTTGACACTGCCAATCACAATCTGTTACTCAGGCGTCTGGAAACTGTCTTTGGTGTTTCTAGAGCTGTTTTAACATTGTTTAGTTCATACCTTTCTGACTGTTAACAGTTTGTATGTACTGCATGAGTGGATTCAGGTCTGTGTCTGGCTTTGTCTTTACGGGTGTTCCTCAAGGTTCATTCTTAGGCCCCTTACTTTTTAGAATTTACATATTTCCACTTGGATTGCTTTTAAGATCACTTGGGCTTTATTATCACTTTTATGCAGAAAATACTCAGAATTATATTCCCTCTAAGCCTAATCAAAAATTTTACCTTCCTTTTTTAACACAGCATATTTCTAAAATAAAAACATGGATGTCACAAAACTTTTTAGGTCTCAATAGTGATAAAACAGAGGTCTTGCTTACTGGCACCCATCATCAGTTTTCTAAAGCTGGTTCACTATTTTTTAAATGTAAATGGCTCTTTTCTGGAAGTACAAACCAAATAAAAAATCTAGGAGAAATTTTTGATTTAAGTTTGTCTTTTGACCCTTATGTTCGGTACACTGTACTAATTATTATAAACTAATTTTTATTATCTCAGAAATTTTGCTAGACTCCACTTTATGTTATCTCTTTCAGTGACTGAAAGGCTTATTAATACTTTTGTGATTTCCCACATTGACTATTGCAATGCACTTCTGTCTGTGGTTCCTAAATCCACACTTAAAAAACTGCAATGTGTGCAAAATTCAGCTGCTAGCATCCTGCACTGGCTTCCGGTCAGGTTCCGTGTTGATTTTAAAGTATTTTTGCATTGTCTGGCCCCCCAGTATCTGTCTGCCCTTTTAACCTTATACACACCCAAGCATCACAAGCAGGTCTACTGGCAGTCCCACAGACATGACTGCATTCGTCGTACTTGCCACGACTGCATTTCTCATCGTACTTGCCTAGACTTTGGAATGCACTCCCTCCTCTCATCAGATACGCACATAATTTAAGTATTTTTAAATCTCTTTAAAAACTATTTTTTAGGGTAGCTTTTCCTTGACAATGCACTTCTGAATGGGGTTCCTAAATCCACACTTAACAAACTGCAATGTGTGCGAAATTCAACTGCTAACATCATGCACTGGCTTCCGGTCAGGTTCCAAGTTGTTTTAAAATACTTAAACATTGTCTGCCCCCCAGTATCTGTCTGCACTTTTAACCTTAAAATTCAGCTGCTAGCATCCTGCACTGGCTTCCGGTCAGGTTCCAAGTTGATTTTAAGTCCTTATACATTGTCTGGCCCCCCAGTGTCTGTCTGCACTTTTATACACACCTGTCTTGATTCTTTGTGTGTGTGTGTGTGTGTGTGTGTGTGTGTGTGTGTGTGTGTGTGTGCGTGTGTGTGTGTGTGTGTGTGTGTAGGTGCATATATACAGTATGTATAACTTGTTTTACTTTGTGTGTGTTGTATTCTTATTTGCTTGTTTCATGTAAAGCGCCTTAAGAAGCTAATTTAAAAGCGATATGTAAAAATAAAGTAATTATTATTATTATTATTAAATCTTGGTGCATAATTGATTTGCTATGCATTTGACTTGGTGGGTTGGCTTAGACAGGCACCTTCATAAAGAGAACCATTTTGTACAGATTCTTTAGAAAGTTCTTCCAAAAAATAATCATAAAAGAATTAATAAAAGATTAAGTGGAAATAAAATTCAACCCATCCAGTGAGTCATGATTACACATCCTGGAGTAGTGGGCAGCTATCACTGCAGCACCCAGGGAGCAACTTGGTAAAGGGGGGACATTGCTCCAGGGCATCTCAGTCACTTCCTGCTGGCACTTTGAACCTGTGACTTGGGTTTCAAATACACCTCTCTAACCACTAGGCCACGACTGCACAAAAGATAGTAAAAGTGATAGTAATGTTGGGTTTGGAAAAACTTAAATTTAAATGGTATAGTGCAGAGTCAGGTGTTGTCAGGAAAAAGGAAACATTATTGGTGTTTCTAGCAATACTGTGCACACAGAACGAGGATGTGATTGTTAGATTTACTTTCACTTGTCACTTCTAATGAGTAGAGGCTTCGGCACCTTAATGACACAGGGTCTCTCATTCGGTCAGTCCCATAAAAACGCACAGTTGATTTGTGAGGGAACTAAACCAATCCGTATATTGCTTAGGTAGATCAAGGAAAACATTAACATCCCCTCTATAATTTATTTTGGTTTACACCTGACATGATAGGTTCATGGTTTCATTAACCCAGAGCTTATTTACACTTCAATCTAAAAGTTCTTTCTTCACACCTTGACTTTCCCAGATTTTGAGTTTTTTGGTTTCTTTAGAAGATTCAACAGTTTAAAAAAATCACTCTGCACACACACTCACCATGTCAGTGAAAACCTAGCTAAAGTCATTTCATTGTGATTTCTTATTTCCAAAAATCATCCTATATAACGTGAAGACCATTCTCTATAACCTTGATATCTTTAGTATCAACTGAGACAAGCATGTCATCAATTCAATGAATAAAATTACATTTCAAATTACATCCATGGCTTCTTGACCATCCTTTCCTTTTCTGAGTCCAGGTCTAGATACCATTTGGCCTTTGATACTGTAAGGTTGTTTGTGCCACCCATTGTCTTTGTGAGTTGGAAAATTAAAAGAGAATTTACGAGTGGCCTCCAGTCAAGGGGTAAAGCCGCCGGCCTGGGTATTGTTGGAGAAGCAGCAAGTCTAGGGATTTACAGCCTTGCAATCAGGCAGAGTTGGCTTTCTAAAGCAGGGGCCTAGCTCTTTAAAGAACAACCATAAACTCAGCCAAATGCTGCCACTTACTCTTAAGTAATTAAAACAAGCTGCTTCAGAAAGGGACCTTAAACTACCCCAGTGTGTGGGTTAGATTTAGTGCTCACACATCCCTCGCCCTGCCTAGGGTTGCTTCAGGGGTGCTGTAACTATTGACAGCCCCTAACTAACACACATATCACTTTTCATAGGGCCAGTCCTATCCAATGCTTAATGCTGAGCCTTCCCAAGGGATTGCAAATTTCAAAATTGGCTTTAAAGATAAGGGAATATTTGAAACTCTTCTGTAAAATATTTTCTGTTTCTTTGTAGTGGAAAAGGATCTGGCATGAACGAAAGTGTTCTACTAAGAACCTTCTTTGAGGAAAAAAATGATTCTTGGTCAAAAGTACCAAGCTTTGGGGTTCAAATGGAGTCGGGTCTCGTTTGGTACACATGATGTGACAATTCCCTCATTTTGGTCCTTACACAAAGGGACCAAACGTGTAACTTCAGAACAATTGGAATTGAAGTATAAAATGGTCCCTGTCCAAAAAAACAACAACAACAGCCTTTACATTTTGCAAGACAATTCAAAATGGCTTTTACATTCCACAGTACAATTTGATGATGTTTTATAATTAACTGAATTTCTTTCTGTCAATAGCCCTTAAATATGCTTGGATAGACTGAAGCTCTACTGACCCTATACACTCACCTAATGATTATTATGAACACCTATTCAATTTCTCATTAATGCAATGGTGTAATAGTGTGGGGGATGTTTTCTTCGCACATGTTAGGCCCCTTAGTGCCAATAAGGCATTGTTTAAATGCCACGGCCTACCTGAGCATTTTTTCTGATCATGTCCATCCTTTTATGACCACCATGTACCTCCAGCAGAATAATGCATCATGTCACAAAGCTTGAATAATTTTAAATTGGTTTCTTGAACATGACAATGAGTTCACTGTACTAAAATGACCCCCACAGTCACCAGATCTCAACCCAATAGAGCATCTTTGGGATGTGGTGGAACGGGAGCTTCATGCCCTGGATGTGCATCCCACAAATCTCTCTCAACTGCAAGATGCTATCCTATCAATATGGGCCAACATTTCTAAAGAATGCTTTCAGTACTTTGTTGAATCAATGCCACGTAGAATTAAGGCAGTTCTGCAGGCGAAAGGGGGTCAAACACAGTATTATTATGGTGTTCATAATAATCCGTTAGGTGAGTGTATAAGATATGTTGTTTGTAAAATATATAATGGTAAGTAGATGATATATCAATCAACAGTCTGGTCAAGCACAACATGGCCTTTAATATAGCTGGATAGAGACCTCTCAGGTCAGTTGGCAAGCCTACACAAACTCCACCTAAAATCCCTGTGTAATAGAGATACATGGCAGACACAGACCTGATCTGAGCTGACAGCATCCTGGCAGCAACCAGCCAGGCTGGTGTATCCTTCTCATTATCCTTTCTCTCCTCTCAGCACCCCAATGGTGCCACTGCATATAGTCAAACAACCTTTCTGGACGAGTGTTCAGAAAGATGAGACCCTTATAGAGGCTGTAGCTCTATGACTATGAGAGAATGCTCTAAAAATGGCTCACAACCAATTAAACTGGGTCCTCTATTTTTTAGCCAATTCCACTCTTATATAATTAAGGTTCTGACAAGGATTGTTCAGAGTGATGCCATAGAAGAACCATTTTTGGTTAACCAAAGAACCTTTCAGTTAAATGTTCTCAAAAGAAACATTACTTTTTATAAACCGTACCTTAAGGAAGCTTTTATTTTAAAGAGTGTTTGTCTTTTCATGTTCAGTAATTTGATGCTATTTTGACAACCTACTTTTATTGTCTAATACAAATTTTGATTCATCCCTGTTAAATGACAAAACAATAAAAAAATGTAAAGCATGGTACCGGTGCACATCTACAGTCAGAATATCATTATGACCTGAGCTTGGGTTTGACTTGCTAGTAAGCAACACTGTAAAAAATGTCTGTAAAAATTACAGTATTAATGGGTATTACTGGCAACTAGCTGCCAGTAACTTACTGTAGATTTTACATTTATGTTATTTACTGGCAACATTTTGTTCAAAGTTAAATGAACATGAAACATTTTTTGACTTTATCTTCTACAGTAAGTTACTGGCAACCAGCTGCAAAATTACAGCAAATATTTTAGAGTGAACCTTCAAGCAACCACTCAGAACACACCTGCAACCACCTAGCAATGTCCTTGCAACCAGCCAACAATACCATAGCATAATGGTGGAAAGTTTTGCATAAGCAAGCACCACTCCTGTTTTCTCCATAAAATGTAAGAATGTTGTTTCCTTTTAACACGGTTGAATGAATGTTTTACATAATAAAAGCTCAATGATAAAAGTTCATTAAGAACAAATTTAGTATTAGCTGCTCCTATTTTAAATTCTGAAACATCATTTGGACCTTATGAGTTGTTAAATTTGTACAATCATCTGTGCATGATCTGTCTCTGTCATAGACAGCCATAAATCCCATATGTTTTGAAATATGTGTGTCTTCATGACCTTCACAATGCTCCGGATGAAACAGCTGCCATGCAACAGCTACAGCTTTCAAATGCAATGTTTTACTCCTTTAGACCTCACACATGAGTGAACTGTAATCAGTCTTTGGAATGCAGTCGATCACAGCGGTTGAGATTAGAATCAGACAACTGTGCTCGGCTTGTTATGCCGAACGGCAATGTTTGTTGCTCTGCTCATTTTCAAAGCTTGAAAGCAACTTGTGGTGAAAGGTATGAAAATAAATTAACATTAAATTGCTTTCATATAAACAAAAGAAGTTGGTGGGAACGATGAGCTCCTATAGCAGAATGCTGTGTGAATGCTCAATGTGATCTCATGAGAATAAGTGTGTATTTTTAGGTAAGGTTGTACCACACGTACATTTACTTATGTTTTCATACACACTGAAATGTATAATAACGACATATTGTCAGGACAAATACGCTAATTATTTAAGTAGTAACAGCTTTACAGATGTTAAAATTTGTACGTTCCTATAAATATTAAAATCGTTCATAACTTTCAAAGAATTACATTATTAAACAAGATTACACTTTAAAACCTTATGGGGCGGTTTCCCGGACAGGGATTAGACTAGTCCTAGACTTAAACACTTTTAAGAGCTCTACAAACTGAAAACAACTTGCACTGACATATCTTAAAATACATCAGTACCCTTTGTTTTACCTGAAAATGCACACAGGTAATGTTTTTAGTAAGGCATGTTTGTTAAAACTAGTTATATTTCCTAATTTAACTAAGGCTTAGTCCTGGATTAAGCTAATCCTGGTCCGGGAAACCGCCCCTAAATGTATACCATTTCTGTAATCATTTAACCATTTTGTAATATTTTGTTAATTTCCCATGATACACAAAATGCGTTTTCTCTTATGCAACAATAATAACACCAAAACATTTTTTTTAAAAATTCGCTGTAATCTACATTTTTAAAATTCATAAGAGGAACAGATCAAAATTTAGCCCTTTAGCAATACTGATTCTAGTTCTCAGCAGCGACTGTAATTGTAAAATCTTGAGTTTATTGTGATTAGAATTCAAATTCATATATTGCGCCATTGCTTTACGGCAGTGATATCAAACACTTATTATATATATATTTTTTTTTTGTATACTAGGGTTTGGGTTTAGGGTAAGGTTTAGGGTAGGGTTGGGGTGGTAACATTATCAATAAAATGGTTAAAATGGAAATTATACAGCAGTCTTTAATGTAGGAAAGACTGGTAAATGTTTTACATTTTGTAGCTGTAAAAATGTAATAATGCTACGATTAAATGTTGCAAATATGTCTGGTGTATGCTTCAGCATCTATTTACATTTTAAAAAGTACATTTTAAATGTTAAATGTGTTTTTAAAAGTTACGTACGCTTGTGCCGCACAAGCCCTGAAAAGTGAAGCCAAGTGAAGTCATACCCCCCCCCCAAACAAACAATTTAATTACACTTCAATTATCTTTTTTCTGAAGCTGGTTTCTGTCATTTACTCTAGTTTTTATCACGACTTAAGACCCAAGATGTCAGCGCCATGAGGACATTGGCGGCTTCACTTTTCACTAATGGAAAATAGCAAACGGCCATTGTCTATCTTTTTTACAGTCTATAATTAATACTATGTATTAACAGTGACTACGCACACCAATAATACGATTATTTCCAATAATCAGAGTAAAGCAAGATATTTTGAGAAATGTTTATACCCAAACCGTTCGTGTACCCCATTTACTTCCATAGTAAGTGAATGGGGTCTACGAACATTTGGTTACAAACATTTCTCAAAATATCTTCATGTTTATTAGAACAAAGAAATGTATGCGGGTTTGTAACAATATGAGAGTGAATAAATGATGACATAATTTTCATTTTTGGGTAAACTATCCCTTTAATAGCAGTAAGATGGACTCACTGGAGCTAACTTCTTCACTCAGTTTTTATTTTCTATTATTCAGAAAATAGCCCAATGCAGAGCACAAAAATTTACTCATATATACTGTCCACTGTTTTAATTTACTTAAGGTACTTTGTGGAAACCCAGAGAGCAATACACTCCAAAAACTGTAGAAAGAGATGGCACTTTGAAAGGGCAAGAACCTTTTACTTAGTGGTTCTTTGGGAAAAATCAGAAATGGTTACACTGTAACATCTCTATGATAAACCTTTGGGAGCACCATTATTTTTAAAGGGGCAATAAGTAGGATTTTAAGTGTTTTATTAATCAAAATCAATGTCTTTATTCATAAATGTCCTCGTTGGTGTCAAATGACCTCTGCCAGTGATCTGACTTTTCTTTGTAAGCTTAGAATTTCTCCTCTTTACTTACATTGAACGGGTAAGTCCAAGGAGGCATCCATATCGTTCCGCCATATTGATAAACTATAATAGCAGAGAGGGACAAAAAGCACTTGCCTACCAACGCGTTTCCACAACACGTTTTCATTCAGAACACGTGAACCAGCTGCAACGGACAAGGAGATCAGCGAATACATAACGGCTACCGTAGTTGCAACACGCATTTGGACAGGGAAGGCGCTAGAAAGCACTGTTCGTTTGAATGCAAAACACAATTCCACTACTAGATGGGGGTAAATCCTACTTATTGCCCCTTTAAGAGTGTATGTAAACCAGACAATAAGCTATAGTAATATAAGTTTGCAGGTTCCTATAACCTGTTTAAAAAAATTCATCTAATAAACATTAAATTACACTATACTGTATGGCAGGTAACACCCAGAGCCATCATAAAGAAAAAACTCTAATCTCATAAGAGAACATCAAATTATTGACAGGCCACAAAACATGAATTTAATGCCAGCTAGTGTGAATATCCATACCAATGGCTCACCAGGTCTTGTGTTGCTAACAGATGGAGTCCTCTAATGAAAAATACCCTTTTAATTAGCATGTCCATGGACATTTTCATTCTCCTCTTATGGCCATCTCCCCAATAAAGTTTCATTGAGCTGGTTTGCCCTGCAGTGGGATTCCAGCAGCTGCCATCTGGTGGGCTAGGGGCTCTATGATGGTAAAGCGGCACCCTTCTTCCCACTTCAGTGAGCCGGAAAGGGGTCGAGGAAATCATGCAGGAAGCTTGATCTGAGGGAGTTCTTGCTGTGTCACCTTTCACTATCTTAAAGGTGATCTTGTCAGTGGGCTTTGATGCAGGGGCTGGTGGGTGGATTATTTTTCATGCATGTTAAACTGCTTTAACTTAACACAGACAACAGGAAAAGTGACAGGAAATTAGGGTCATATACTGTATGCCCACACAGGCGAGCAGTGCTAACATATGCTTTTGTTGCTGATGATCCCTGCTGGGATTATAAGCTTTGCATTATGGGGTCATTTTTTAAACATGTTCTTTTGTATCCTTACCTTACAAATTTAATTAACCACACATAGTTACCATCAAAAGAGGGTTATATACACAATACATAGCTTTTAATCGGGTTGCAATGATTTGGCTAAGGAGTAAATATAACAGCTCTAATTGAATTTTTGGAGGGTCTTTATACTCTTAAAAAATTGTGCTTATGCCATAGAAGAAATTTTTTTGGCTGTATGGTCCCCTAAAGAACTTATAACATCTGCATAATCTTTATGTTACACAGGAGGTTCCTTTTTAGTAAAAATGTCTTTTTAACTACACTCTTAAAACGAATGTGTTAAATTAACACATCTTGTGTCTAGTTAAGGACAACACATCTAGTGTGTTGTCATTAATTTAACACATCTCTGTGTTATTTTTAGAACAACACACTTTGTGTTGTTTTAACACATCTTGTGTTGTCCCTTTTAATTATATGAACTCTAAATCAGCACGAAATGACACATAATGTGTTAAAATTAACACATAATGTGTTAAATAGTTTAACACAAAGCAATGTGTTAAAATTAACACACCCTGGATGTGTTAATTTTAACACATTGCTTTGTGTTAAACTATTTAACACATTATGTGTTGTTTTTAACACATTAAGTGTCATTTAAGTTCATAAAAAATAAAAGGGACAACACAAGATGTGTTAAAACAACACAAAGTGTGTTGTTCCAAAAATAACACAGAGATGTGTTAAATTAAGGACAACACACTAGATGTGTTGTCCTTAACTAGACACAAGATGTGTTAATTTAACACATTAATTTTAAGAGTGTACAAAAAGTAAGAAAGAAACATTTATTTAAGAACAACTGAATAGTTCTTTAGGGAACCCAAAATGGTTCTGCTATGACATTAGAATAACCTTTTGTAACATGTTTACTTGCGGTCCTGTATAGCTAATACTTTGTTTGACCCCCTTTCGCCTTCAGAACTGCCTTAATTCTGCATGGCATTGATTCAACAAAGTGCTGAAAGCATTCTTTAGAAATAGGATAGCATCTTGCAGTTGATGGAGATTTGTGGGATGCACAATAGATGGTCTATTGGGTTGAGATCTGGTGACTGTGGGGGCCATTTTAGTACAGTGAGCTCATTGTCATGTTTAAGAATCCAATTTGAAATGATCGAGCTTTGTGACATGGTGCATTATCTTGCTGGAAGAAGCCATTAGAGGATGGGTACATGGTGGTCATAAAGGGATGGACATGGTCAGAAACAATGCTCAGGTAGGCCGTGGCATTTAAACGATGCCCAATTGGCACTAAGGGGCCTAACGTGTGCCAAGAAAACATCCTCCACACCATTACTCCACCACCACCAGCCTGTACAGTGGTAACAAGGCATGATGGATCAATGTTCTCAATCTATTTACGCCAAATTCTGACTCTACCATCTGAATATCAAGACCAGGCAACCTTTTTCCAGTCTTCAACTGTCCAATTTTGGTGAGCTCATGCAAATTGAAGCCTCTTTTTCCTATTTGTAGTGGAGATGAGTGGTACCCGGTGGGGTCTTCTGCTGTTGTAGCCCATCCGCCTCAAGGTTGTGCGTGTTGTGGCTTCACAAATGCTTTGCTGCATACCTGGCACCAAACGAAAGGTGATTTAAGCAATTATGAGCGTGGCATGGTCGTCTGACACCAACAACCATGCAAAATTGTCAGGTTAAATCACCTTTCTTTCTCATTCTGACATTCAGTTTGGAGTTCAGGAGATTGTCCTGACCAGGACCACACCCCTAAATGCATTGAAGCAACTGCCATGTGATTGGTTGATTAGATAATTGCATTAATGAGAAATTGAACAGGTGTTCCTAATAATCCTTTAGGTGAGTGTAACTGTATACGTTGTAAGGCACTTTAAGTCACCAAAAGTATTTATATACATTTTATCATACAAAATATATTTAACTAGGTTATATATTATTGCACTGAGAAAATACTATCTGTTTGAGGTGAATAGTTCAATCTCAACTTCAGGTTAACTCTATTTTCATCCTTAGGATCTGCTCTCCATTATAGAAACCTGATAAGATGAATTGGATTCACAAGTTTGACTTGTTCTTTGATGGAATGCATAAATTGAGTCTTTTTTGTATTGTCTTTGCTCTTGTCTTCCCACTAAAATGCGTCAGTTTTTGATTGTGTGTCTTTCACAGGTGAACATTTGATTTTGCTGACGCTAGATTGCTTTTGAGCAGAAGGTAATTTTGTAACCGTCTTTGCAAGACAAATTGACTGTATTGCATATAAAAGAAAAGAGAAAAATGCATGCACTTTAACAAAATTGAGATGTGGGCAGGACAACTTTCTATCAGGACGGCTTAATTCTCTGAGCATTTCGAACATTAAAGTAAGCTACTACAAATGTAATACAGCAAAACTGGCCACCCTTCCCCCTGCAGAAAGACTCCAACATGTGAAAGTGTTTTTCATGTGTGTTTCAGTTATTCTGTCATGAAATAAACATGATGAGCTATTTTTTTATTCTCGTCATAGGCATTTTTTAAATTTGAGCAAATCTTAATTCATGTCTACTGTTAAACGTTGAGAACGTTGAATTCACTCCAAGAAAATTAAAATAAATATGCATAGATAAATACACAGATCTGCCAAACCACTGTATTAAATAATGAATGGTCAGTTCATATGGCATTAAAATAAGCACAGAAATTAATAATTAATTAATAAAAATCTCATGTTGTTTTCATTACTGCATCTTTCTCTATCTCTCTTTTTAGTTGGCTGGCAGACAGCGATGACTCTTTATACACTTGTCTAATATTTATTCATAGCTTACCAGGAAGAGAAAAGTAATAGAGCTTTGATGGAGATGGGAACTCTATTACTGTGCGCTTTGTCTGCCCGGCACCGATTACAGTTACAGCTCGCCAGGGTAATTTCAATAACATGTTTTTCTATTGGCTTTTCTGATACTCCAGTTAGGATTTTCTCCTTTTAAACTTTCAGTGCTTGAGCAGAGAGTCTTATTTCAGCACTAAGATCTTTTGGCATGATCTTTTGGTACCTACAGAAATATTGCTGCTATATACACCGATCAGCTATAACATTATGACCACCTCCCTAATATTGTGTAGGCCTCCCTTTTGCCATCAAAACAGCCTTGATCAGTCGAGGCATGGACTCCACTAGACCTTTCTATCAGAACCAGGATTCACTTTTTCAGCAATTTCAGCTACAGTAGCTCATCTGTTGGATCGGACCACACGGGCCAGCCTTTTGTTCCCTACGTGCATTAATGAACCTTGGCCACCCAATGGCGCCCATGACCCTGTTGCCGGTTTACCGCTTTTCCTTACTTGGACCACTTTTGATAGGTACTGACCACTGCAGACTGGGAACACCCCACAGGAGCTGCAATTTTGGAGATGCTCTGAATGCGTCTAGTCATCAAAATTTGGCCCTTGTCAAAGTTGCTTATGGCGCTTTTCCATTGCATAAGTACCCCATGGTTTGGGTCGGGGCAGCTTACTTTTGGGGCCTTTTCCACTGGGTGCAGTACGTGGTACCCAATACTTTTTTTAGTACCACTTCGGTTGGGGTTCCAAGCAACCCGAGCTGATACCACTGCAGATCATGGATTAGTCCGAGAGAATCGTCACTACCAGTGTCATCGCTATAATGTAAATATAAAAGATTAGCTTACCCTCAGGCTAGCTTGCGCTGTCTCGAGCAAACATGTCATCTGTGTCGTTTTCATCTGTGCTCTCCTATAAGTTTCCAAACTCCCTTTTAGCGATAAAAACATCCACAGGTTGAGAATCAGGAACACCATAACAGTTTCTTCCAGACTTGCAGTTTGTGGCGCCACATTCATGCCACACATGTCCGCATCAAATGAGGCTCAGCTGAGCGCGTTGACTGATACCACGGGTATTTGTGTCATGTGAGACAGAGGTAGTGATAAACGCGATGTGCAAACATCTATTTAATTTTAATTTTGTAGTGGACTAAGAAATAAATGTAGGCAGCACACATATAATGACACACCTATAATCCCTCCCACAACGAAGTGTTACTAAACTCGATGGAAAAGCTAACCAAGCCAAAGTGAGGCGAGGTGAGTTGACTCAACCCGACCCAAACCAAACTATGCAATGGAAAAGCACCAATAGATACATTTTTCCTGCTTGTGTTTTCCTGTAAGTGGTGAACCGGCGACAGGGTCATGAATGGACAAGGTTTATTGATACACGTGGGGAGTGAAGGCTGGCCCGGGTGGTCCGAACCAACAGATGAGTTACTGTAGCTGAAATTGCTTTGAAAGTGAATGCTGGTTCTGATAGAAAGTTCTAGTGGAGTCCATGCCTCAACGGATCAGGCCTATTTTGGTGGCAAAAGGAGGACCTACACAATATTAGGCAGGTTATAATGTTATGGCTGATCGGGGTGTGTGTGTGTATCATATATATAGGCCAATTATATGGTTTCACGTTTGATCTTCAGAACATCTTATTCTCCTGAAGCAGTACATGAAACAGTCATGTTGACCTTTTATAATAGAGCTAAAGTTTTATCTGGGTCTTCGGCTGCCTACTCTTGAAAGCTTGGGTATCAAAAGGTATGAAGAAACTCATAACTTACTGAAAAGCTAATTATTGTGCTTTACAGCACCGTTGCTTAATAAGAGGAAAAGTCTGAGAATCTCCAAGGCCAATGAAAATCACAGCGATAGATTTAATGGATGCTCTTTCATGATGCTGACTACAGCACTGCTGTATGGTGTAAAATTCTGTTTTACTGTAAGCTCAGAAGGGGGTGATGAACAGTGGCTCAGTTGTGAAACTCCTCACCCAGTAGCACAGATCAGTGAACTGCTGAAATCAATGGAACTCACACTGACAGCTGGAGATGTCAGTGAATATAGGTTAGCCGACATATGTCTGAGATAAAATGGAGAAGAACTGGTTGCGAATTTTAGAATAGTTGTCACACTACAGTATGTGTAGGCTTCTATCAAGAGGAATCCACAGATACCAGAGAGGAATCATTTTTGGCTTTTGTCCAATGTTCTTTAACCATTTATTTCTTACTTTTGTATAGTCTTGAGAACTTTTTTACCTTTTATGTACCAGAAACAGTCTGTACCATTCTATGGATGGTAAAGCTTCTTTTTGTAAGATATAAGTTACAGGAGGCTGTGCTATATTGTAAAATAAGTCACACCTGAAGGGCGTTGCAAAGCAGAGTGTCAGGAACCCGTTCATGTGCGACTTATTGCCGATACAGCACTAGTCTCGAGTACCTTATTGCTTTTATAAAATGTTTGAAATGGAAAAAATATATTAAGGCAATATAAAATATGTATCAACACAACTTTCATAAAATAAAACCTCTTGAAGCCTTCTTTCTGCTGGAAAAATAGTCCCTGACCAACTGTGAACAGCAACAGAATGTTTTAACATGTTTATGTTGCTAAAGGCTGAAGTATGGTCTATTTTTTACACGTACGCAAGGGTCCATTCATTTTCGTCAAGAGTGCGTGCATACTATGTAGGTTGTGTCAGCAGGAGAATGTAGTATGTATCCCAGTATATGCATTGCATTTTGTCGCAATGCATATGCGTCAAACGTCTGTGTACATGTACGAGTCAAATAACCTAGGCTGTTTACACTTGGCATTAACATGCGTTTTCATCGATCGGATCACAAATGGACGACGTTAATGCCAGTTGTAAACGGTATTCAAAACGTTTTGAGCTCGTCCACTTTTGACCACTTTCAACCACATTCAGAGGTAGTCGAAAACCCTTTTCGATTGGATTGCTTTTGTAGTGTAAACGCACATGTGGGTGAATGTGTTCGAACAGCCACACTTGACCACCTTTTTTCCGCCCATTTATCTAATCGAAGGTAATGAGCACAATGTTTTACGTCTTTTCTGACTTCTGGCGTGAACACACGGTGTATAGCGCTATTTTTAGCCTTTTATTGATAAAACTAAAGCGGCTGATCTCCGCAGTTTCATTTTGCAAGCGTGTCAAAGTTGCGTGATTTTATTTCATCAAATGCGCTAAAAAAATTCAGAGAAAGCTCTTACATATACACGGATAAAACACTGTACAGCATGTTTACTTACTACACAAGCAGCGTACTCAGACATAATATTAATTTGCGTCCATATAAACTCATTACTCCCGCTCGCGTTTAAATGACAACAGAGAGACTCGGCCATTGACCACCCCCTCACAGTATTCAGGACAGAAGCAGTCGAAAGTGGACAAAAGAGACAGATTTAAATACCAAGTGTAAATGTGATGTGTCTCTCTCGTCCACTTGTGATCCGACCGATAAAAACACATCTTAATACCAAGTGTAAACAGCCCCATACATTCCAATGCTGTGCGTTCGACCGTGCACATATGTTCGCTTACACTTAAAAAAACAGACTATAATCCGGGCTTAAAGTTCCAATGAAATCAAAACTGACAGTTGTTATTTTTAATGTAATATAGGAGTATTTATTATAAAAAAAATTCTGTGTAAGTCATTTTTTTATTCATGTGCCCTCAATTAAAATCTGCAAATTCATTTTCAGATGACGTTTGTTAGACAGCTCAGGCAGGAGCATCCGTTAACAAAGCAACAATGCTTTCCTCAATTAAAGCACAGTGGATAACACAGGCTACACCCACTATTTTTCTCGTGTGGTATTCTGTTCACTCGAAAATACGTCATAACCGTGAAGTAAAGTCGATTGTGACTTTCGATTTACAGGGTGCTGTGCAGTGATACACATAATTGTTGGGTGCAACGGTTGTTGTATTTTATGTACGATTGACCAATCAGAATCAAAGACTGGAATTAACTTTATATGGAACATACAGCTTGACAAAGACCCTTTTAGGAACTTTTCTTTTTAAAAGTGTAAAGGGAGAAAAAAATTAAACCAAAAACTTTGTTGAAATAAAGAAACCCCTGTGGCTTCAGAAGACATAAGCCAGTCATCTCCCCAAAAATGTGCTAAATATATTTTATTATTTTTGTATGTTCATTGTTCCCACAGTGTCTGAGATGAAATTGTTCTATTGATTTGTCTGGTAGAGCAAATTAGACCTCGGCTCAGGAGACAACGTAACCATTAATTTTGTGCTGCCTAGTTTACCTCCCACCACGCTGGGCTCTGGGCAGACATATTATCCAAGGTTTAATTACCGCTACTTACCTGACTGCTGTTACGGCCGAAAACACAATCTCAGACACACTGCCCCTTTAATTAGATGTCAGCTGTTTTAGCATTACAGCTCATTGATCAGGACATGATGGTTAATAAGAAGTGAAATCCTGATGCTTTTATTGAAATAGATGAAGCTGAACTGGTGACAAAGAGATATATCTGTTTACAAGCTCTACTTGGATTTACTTGCTTTAACATCATTATCCCACTCTTTTTTATTTTATTTCTTTCTAGATAAACAGAAATAGATAAACACAAATCTGTCACAAAGGGTCTCCGGGTCTAAAATTGTTATGTAAGTGGAATTGGTTCTGTCACTTTTGTTCAGATGTTTGCTTCCTTTAAGCCCTCCTGGGAAATTATAATTTTGTAATGTTGACGTGACTTGAGTGCAAGTGATTTTAGTTCAATTGGACGCAATAGAATTTCATAAGTTTTGCTATTTCACTTCTAGACATAAACTTGACAATCTAATCAACAGTATGCAAAATGCATGCATAACTAAATGGTTTGTGCTTGCTTTGTGTTCATCTGAATATGTAAAGTCAAATATATCTGTGATGGCATGAGGGTTAGTACATTATGAGTGAATTTTCATATTTGGGTGAACTTTCCCTTTAAGTACATTTGGAGAAAAAAGATTACCAGCTAAACTAAATTGATCAGACTGTAAATCAGTCCATCACACACATTTTTATTAGCACAAATTAAATATGACGTCAAGCCTGTCTACGATCTGTGCTCAGCATGTTTTATTATGCACAGAACTCAGCATTAATCATGCACTCAGTAGCAGTAAACCAGAAAACTGACAACAATTAATTTGTACACACAAGTTTCCTTGTGATGGTTCATACTAGCATCGGTTGCATTGTGATCACACATTCTTCATCTCTCCACAGGTCTTGAGCATTGGACAATCCTACATGTGGGCACCTGGTTGTAGGCTGGTAAACTGGCATTGTTGTTCTTCAGGATGTGCCTGGAAGAGTTTTGGCAGAATCTACATCCCCCTCCCCCCCTTTCTTCTGTTCAGCCTCTCCTCACAGTTGTTCATGAATATGAATGAAGGGCGAGTCTTGCTAGCATCATTAATGTGCTGCAAGTCCACATAAATCACAGCAATATAAAACTCAAAACGCTAGTGGAGGTTGTTGATAATAGAAGAGGGACCGAGTAAGACTGTCATGATAACTTGGCTAGGAAAGAGTATCCTTGATGTTATTAAATTCTACAGGCTGCCTCTGGCTTATTTAAAGATCCCCTATTACGTTGCTAAAAAACTTTATTTTGTGTATTTGGTGTAAAACAATGTGTTCACGTGGTTTATGGCTCAAAAACAGTATTTTCTACATACCATGCATTGTTGTTGCGTCTCTATGCCCCGCCTTTCTGAAACGCGTCAATTTCTACAAAGCTTATTGTTCTAAAAAGCATGGTGTGCTCTGATTGGCCAGCTATCCAGTGCATTGTGATCATATGACGCTCCTTTCCATATTTTCAAGACAACATGATCCCACGGAAAGTCGTGTTATAGTCACATACAATTTTATTTATTTATTCGTGTCCATGGCATGAATTTCAGCTTTTTTCGTGCCTTTAGCACAAATGTCTTTTTTGTGACACTTTTCTCGTGTCCATGGCACGACTTACTTTTTCGTGGTTTGTGTTAGGATGTCATTTTATGTATTGGTTTCTACATGTTTTTCTTACGCTTTTAAAACTATTCTCGCCTAGAGTTGGGGTTAGAGTTCTGGTTTGGGTTAGGATGTCTAAAAATGTAACAGAAAGTAATTCTAACCCCAACCCAATGGTAAGAAAAAAGGAAAAAACAATGAGAAAACAATCCATAAAGTAAAACGGAAAAAAAAAGTCGTGCCACGGACAAGAGAAACTATTTATAGAAATTTGTGCAAGTGTCACGAAAAAAACATTTGTGCTAAAGGCATGAAAAAGCTGAATTTTGTGCCATGGACAAAATTTTGCCTGACTATAACACGACTTTCCAAGAGATCAGTCAGTTGGAAGATCAGCCCCTAAAGCAATAAAGAAGATAATATGGTCTTTACTACCTTATCAATATGAGCCTGAATCTGACCCCGAAAATGCAGATGACCAAAGCTGATTTATCAACTTTGCCAACGTGGCTTAAGCAGAACGTAAAAGAATGGTAAGGTAAGGATACTAAAACATTAACCCTTTATGTGTTGTTGGGGACATTTTCATCCACTATGTTTTTTTTTAGTTTAGTTTGGCCAAAATGTTCTCTGTGTTTCAGCAAATCTAATGATTTTTGGTGAGAAATCTATCAATACATTGACACATATTTTGTGAAAATGCTTTGAAATGTTTCAAAAACTCAGCAATACACCCATGGGCAACTTCCCAACCTCTTGTGTTGTTTGTGGATGAAAACATCCACTAAATTAAACAGCTGTAAAAATGTAACAGATGAATTTTTTTGGCATAAATCTGTTAATCAACCCCAGTACTGATCAAAAATACCAAATCTTTACAAAAAAAATCATGATTTTAACAGATGCAAGTGCTGAATGTTGTTCTTTTTTGTTCTGTGCACCACTTGCATGTTTCCCTCTTAACTCATGAGCTGCTGGTGTCTGTGGATTGGTGTCTGGAGGGAGGTGTAGGAGACTAAGGGCTCTATCATACACCCGGCGCAATGGAGCGCCATGCTCGACGCAAGTGTCTTTTGCTAGTGTCAACCCTGCGCAATTATAATTTTCACACTTAGCCCCACATTGTTTAATTAGCAAATGCATTTGTGCCCACTTTTCACCCATGGGCGTTCTGGTCTGAAAACAAGGTGTGTTCAGGCGCATTGTTGGCGCATTGCTATTTTGAGGCAACTAAAATAGACTACGCCATTGACCAACAAAAACCTGCTCTAAATTCTAAATTCAATGGCGCAATATGTTTTTTTTTTATTTAAATTGCGCAGTAAATTATGCACCTGTAAACGAGGTTTGCTTATCACATACATTAATGCGCAGCAGCACAAAACACTTTTAAATATGAAAGATTAAAGGATTGAATGTAAAATATTATTACTGAGTCTCTTGGACATAAATGAGGACTAATTATGAGACGTTAGAAGGAACAAAGAGTAGCTTCACCTGTAGCCTGGTAAGTAAATAAATGCTTTGCTTTAAACTAGGGCTGTGAATCGATTAAAATTTTTAATCTAATTAATTACATACTCTGTGATTAATTAATCTAAATTAATCGCCTACATAATTTTTGCTGTGAAAGTATTAAATATTTCTTTTTAAATAAATCAGTGAATAATCAGCATTAGTGACAATGAAGCTCAAAAACTCTTTTATTATTACAGTATTTTCACTGTTCAAATAATGGCCATAACAATCAACAAAAATAACCTAAAGTAATATGCTAAGGAAATAAAGTGCTTCAGGAAGATTATTTACCAAAAGTTTAACAGTGCAATATCAATTGCAGAGCTTTTTTGTGCAATTGAACATAAACCTTAAATAAAGAACCCGACAGGTGGATGACATCAAAGTACCGCGAGAGCATTTAGGAAGCAGTCTTCTGTTATGATTTCTCGAACTACTCTCACGGGATTTGGATGTCATCTGCTTCTTGGTTCTTGTGGCGCCACATAAAGTGTACTCACTAGTTTAACAAACCTGTTTTATCAGCCACTGGTTAGATCAACGTAGCAGTCAAAAACGGGACGCGAGTAATCACGTACGAGAGAAATCGTTTACCCACAAAATACAGGACACCTATACTGTGCTATATTTGGTTGTCTGATCCCAATCTTCATCATTCCGCTAAGACAAGTCAATCTCCATTGGTCTTTTACACCTTTATCGATCTCCAAAACTTCGGAGCCTTCCTGCATTATAAGTATGTCCATGCTAGCTGAAATAAAGTTTTACCTCATCTTACGCGCTACAGCCAGAAAACCCGGAGTGGATCCGGTGCGTAGTGATTACAGAAAGCTTACAGTGGAGAGAGGAACGTGATTTTGCTCCACTCCAGGCTTTGATCACATCCCACTTAAAAAGCTGAATACACGTCGTATTTATGAAAAGTTAATTTAATAATTTTGCAATTGACGGAAATCCGTGTAACGACGGAGAACTTTAATCCATGTGCTTTGTATGATGTGGTACTTTAGAGTGGACGAACTCTATGATATGCAAATTCTTTGCTGCAGACGTTGCATACTTTTTTATCATCACTTCCATCAGGCCGTTTTTTATAAATGTTCCAGTCAATGATCCAGTCACCGCCAGAGCGTTCTCGTCTACCTCCTTTATTTTACAGTCAAATGGTGGCTAGAATGTATCCAGGTTCAATATGGAATGGATTAATCTGCGTTATTTTTTCTCAGATTAATTAATCGAATTAATGCGTTATTTTCACAGCCCTACTTTAAACAAATGCATCTATTTTTAAATGTTTTTAAATGCTACCCTACGGATTTATTGTATATGATGACATGGTCATGGTATATGGTGAGATGAGAAACATTTTAAGTAACCCCGGATTTCCACCGACTGCGGAGTGGCTGCACATCAGCTCCGCTGCGTTACGGCTCCGCACTCCGCCGTCCGTTAATACCCACCAGTTCCGTATTTGTTGCAGAGCGGCTGCGTGCTGAAGTGACGAAGACCCATGAGGTCTCGCAAATTCACGTGATGATCGCGCTATACCTAATTCAACGGCATAATGGGCAGAGACAGAACTATAACGTTTTTACAAACCAGCCCAGATCACAACACGAGATCTCACGTAGACAGAGCAGTACATCAAATCCATCCAAAATTAAAAAAATAAGAAGGCTGCTAAAACATTTATTTATGCTCTTTAATGTATTTATTTGAAACTCCCCCTGGCTCTGTTCCTGTCTATTATTTGTTGTTTCTGTATTAATGACTTTATTTGTGTGTGTTTGTAATGTTTGTATTGCAAAGATTTAATAAAAAAAAAAAACATGAGTTCTCGCGAATTCAGGTATGATCACGCGATAAAGTCATGGTTCCACCCTGCGGAGCTGTCCGGCATCCATCAAAAATAGAAGCTCTGCGCATTTGTGCCGGAGGGCTGCGGATGGCCGGAGCTGTGATGGATTCGGAGCGCAGTCAGTGGAAATACACACATTGACTTGAATGGAAACCGATTGACTCCGCCGCCGTTCCGCAGCGGATCCGCAGCCGTTCCGCAGTAGGTGGAAATCCGGGGTAATGCTTTTTTTAAAAAAATCCCATGGCGCTGTTCTAGTGCTGAAACGCTTCAGCTCTCTGCACGTTTGTAAATCCTTTATCTCTTGTTTGTATTTTTAGAGACAAACCTTTTCTTGCATATTTGCAAATTATTTTATGAGATTACAATGATTATGTAGGATATCAATACATTTACAGCAATTAAAAGCCTGCTATTTGTACTTCTATGACTAAAAGAAAATGTCTTTTAAAGGTTTTAATCCAAAAAAAAAATATTTCAATAAAAATGAAAACAACAATTTTTTTAACATTATTTTAAACTGGGGGTCGTCTTTCTCTGCTTAGTTTTTCAGTTTACAAAGTCCATCATCTAAATAGGGATTAGACATAGTGCCAGCGCAACTGGCTTTTAAAGGGGATGAGAGATAAGACTCTCATTGGTTTATTGCACGTTACGCCCAAAACACACCCAATACTTATTAGGACAATATTAATAAAACAACCCTTTTCTACCGTGCGCTCGCTGCACAAACCATTTTTCCCGTCGTTAAATTAGCAAAAGTGGCATCGGACACGCCCATTTAGACGGTGTGCCATGTGCTTTAAATAATCCGCTTAGATCGTTAAAATAGGGCCCTAAATCTCTCTCACCAGTGCAGCAGCAACTGCTGTTATATTCTATATAACTTAATGTACAAACCAGAAATTTAGCTTTGTTTTTTCACAGGCCCACTAAAGGGTTAATGGTGCCACATGGTGATCAACAGTAAAAAGGACAAATTTTACATCTTTGCAAAAGAAGAAAACCCCACCCACAATCAAAATATGTTGTCATAATGGAAGTCAATGGGGCAAAAACAGCCATAAACAATAAATGAGGGAGAAAAAATTCAAATCTGATCCTGCACAAAAACTAAAAATGCATCAAAGCCAATGTTTTTACTAATCTTTGACATGCTCAAGACTGTAAAAAGCTTTAAAAAATCCAGTCCACAAGCACTTTTTATATTTAATCGTTCGTTTTGTGCCCCCCCCCCAAATCAATGACATCACTTATGAACTAGGCAATTCAAGAATTTTTTGTAAACATTTAGTAGTTTTGATCAGTACTAAGGTTGATTAACAGATTTATAAAACATTTAATAAAACAATATTTTGATAATATTTTTACAGCCGTTTAATTAAAGTTGATTTTTCATCCACGAACAACACGAAAAGATAGTGAATTTGAACAATGCACAAGGCTTAAACCATGTTTGCATTTGTGATCTTAGAAATGACAAACAACAAGCGCTACTCTACACTGCTCAAAACTCAATCCTTGGTTTAAATCGTCAGTAGCAATTCCTTTAAACATAGGCTACTTACAGGAAATGAGGCAGAAGTTGGCAGAATTTTGATAATGTGCATCGAGTCCACATCAACAGGCTGAGGAAGTAAACTGTTGCCTACAATCTTTTTGCTCATTGAAGTCCAAGAAATGAGATTTCAGTTGGAGACGATAACTTGCGTCATCGTAGACGTTGGGATTTGTAACTTTGCATTGTTAACATGTACTAACACACACTTACACACCAAAAGAAATGTAAAATCATGTAAAAGAAAAAAATGGGCTCTTTAAAACATACAAGGTTTGCTTATGCACATCTGATATTTAAAGCTGTTTCAGTAGTTTTATCTGCAACTCTCATAACAAATTTTCCATTTAACAAAAATAAGAATTATTATCAAATCATGATAAAGTAAGATGGAAATATACAACTTTGTAAGTTTAACCAGAATGTTGATACCATTTTTAGTACAAAAAGGAACAATAAAAAATGTGCAAATCTATCACTTGTACTTTGGTGCTTTGATCTTGCACCTGTTGAATGTGTTTCTTAATTTTTTTTGAACATTTTGTAAATTTTTATTTAACAAAATGCAACGTTTGTATTAGTGATGCGCGGGTCAGCGTATTTGGCCCACCCCAACCTGCCTCGCACCACTGTATCTATTTTTACAATCCGTCCCGCACCCGCGACCATTAAAATAGACATACTATTCAATTAAATTAAATTCAATTTTATTTATATAGCACTTTTCACAATTGTTAATTGTTGCAAAGCAGCTTTACATGAGTAGATGTAGAGGAGAACACAGAAAATCAATAGATAATTTAAGAAGTAGAATATAGCGGCTAAGGTTTAACCGTACAAGCGAGCGTATTAATAATGTAACATATAAGTGCTAAGTTAAGCCAAAGTTGGCTGACTCTCCCTGGGACGAAAAAACCCCCTAGGAGAAAACCCGGTGGGAAAAACTCCTAGAAGGACAAAAGCCCTTGGGAGAAATTAATATATACAGTGCCCTCCACAATTATTGGCACTCCTGTTTAATATGTGGTCGTGGACTTCTAGAACCCAACATAGAACCCAAATGCAAAAAAAGACAAAAATCCAACCTTTGATTTAAGTACATTACTTTGGTGGTAAAGAATTTACACGTTTAGAAAAAAAAAACTTGAAATCATGCGTTTCACAATTATTGGCACCCCTGACATTAATACTTTGTACAACCCCCTTTGGCCAACACGACAGCACTTAATCTCCTCCTATAACATTTCACAAGATTGGAGAACACAGAGAGAGGGATCTTTGACCATTCTTCTTTGCACAATCTTTCTAGATCATCCAGTGTCCTGGGTCCTCTCTTCTTTAGCTCGCCCCACAGGTTTTCGATTGGGTTGAGGTCTGGGGACTGAGATGGCCATGGGAGGACCTTGAGTTTGTGACTGCTGAACCATTTTTGTGTAGATTTTGCCACATATTTTGGAACATTATCCTGCTGAAAGCCCCAATGACGACCCATCTTCAGCTTTCTGGCAGAGACCCTCTGGTTTTTATTTAAAATGTCCTGGTACAGTAGTTCAAAGCATTCATAATGCCATGCACCCTAACAAGGTTCTGAGGGCCTTTGGAAGAGAAACAGGCCCACAGCATCACAGATCCTCCACCATACTTCACGGTGGGCATGAGGTGCTTTTCGGCATACTCATCTTTTGTTTTACGCCAGACCCACTTAGAGTGTTTGTTGCCAAAAAGCTCAATCTTAGTCTCATCTGACCAAAGCACATGATCCCAGTTGAAGTTCCAGTACCGCTTAGCAAACTCCAGATGTTTACGTTTGTGAGAAAAGGCTTCTTCCTTGCATGCCTCCCAAACAGCTTGTTGGCATGTATAGAGGTTCTGATAATTGTTATGGAGACTTTGTAACCCCAAGATGCCACTCTTTGATGCAATTCTGTGACAGTAAGCTGAGGACAGTTTTTTACTTCTCTAACCCTACTCCTCACTGTGCATTGTGGCAAGATAAACATGGGACCTCTTTCAGCCTTGTTTGTCACTGTTCCAGTTATTTTAAACTTCTTAATGATTCCTCTGACTGTAAATACGGGCAAGTTAAGGCGAGTGGCTATTTTCTTGTAGCCATTGCCTGCAGGAGCGGAGTGGGACCAAAAAATCTACCGGGAAATTTTGTATACCACCGGCCCTCTGGTAAAAAGAAAAAAAGGTCTTGTATTTGTAGTAAAACTATGGTAATACAAATCGTAATCAATCTGCAAAAAAAAAAAAAAAATCATAATAATAATAAAATCATCAAATCATGGATAATTTCCCTAAATGAGTAACTATACAAAATGATACTTGTTTGAAAGACGGAGATGCGCACCTGTCAATCAGCTATTACATAACAGAGCGAGACCAGAGATGAACGTACTCATAAATGGGAGTAATATGGAATACTTTCTTTACATCTTTGAAAAACTGTAAGAATTTTTCCTTTAAATATCATTTTTGTCATATAAAGTTTTGAGAGATAATAATGTTTTTTTCCTCTGCTATTGCTCATTTATTTTAACGTGTTTGGCTCATTTACCTCAGAGTTTATTTCAGTTATTTTGCTGTTTTTCCGGTAATAATAATACAATTTACATGCCAATCCTGCTTCCTTGTCTGTTTATTCATTTCATTATGCTGTTATATGTAATATGAAAATCACATAGTAGGAAATATATAATGTGATACTGCAAAGTTACCCTTCTTATTTTTATTTATTATATAGCCATATGAAGACAAACATTTGCAAATGTGCTGATTTGATCCATTCATGTACTGACCACCAAGCTAGAGATTTTAAACATCCTTAATCCACACTTACTATCAAATAGTCTATCTGCTTGATGGATCAATCTGACCGCATATGAACCCCAATAAACAGGCATTCGGCGGCGCTGCTTTTTACATCAAAGGCCGACAGGCTATGCCATTTGGGGAGCGCCGTTCAATGATCCCCCTATATTTTAAAAAATCCTAAACATGGTTGGACCTGTTGAACAGGTTGAGCACTTTTATGTTGAGCAAAGAGGCTGC
Organism: Misgurnus anguillicaudatus; assembly: GCF_027580225.2. Lineage (NCBI taxonomy): Eukaryota > Metazoa > Chordata > Actinopteri > Cypriniformes > Cobitidae > Misgurnus > Misgurnus anguillicaudatus. Next base: position 6,556,794 of record NW_027395278.1, read on the forward strand.
ACAGTTTGACCAGCGGGAAGCGGCCGCACATCAAGCTGCCAGACGGGGTTGCTATAACTCGCAATGTATAACTATTATCAGACCGACCCTTGCAGCCTCAAAACACTACCGGCCCACCGGGAAATGTCCCGACTCTCCCGATGGCCACTCCGCCACTGATTGCCTGACTTATGAAGGTCGACACACATCTGCCTTACTTGAATGGTGTGTTCTATTGTCTTTGCCATAATGAGACAAATGGGTAAGAGAATTAGATCTCTTTGTCATGTCATATTTATACTCCAGGAAAACAGGAAGTCATGAATTACTAATTAAAACTTCATAGATACCCTGACCAACTTTAGCAACTACAGAAAAATATATTTAAAACTTTTTTATTATTATTTTTACAATTTAACTGGTAGTCAGTGTAAAGATGCCAGAACTGGACTAATGTGGTCATACTTTTTAGATCAAGTAAGCACTCTTGCGGCGGCGTTTTGAACCAGCTGTAGCTTGTTTACCTGATTTGAATGGCATCCCCCGAGTAACGAGTTACAATAGTCTATTCTAGAGGTCATAAAAGCATGGATAAGCTTTTCTGCATCTGATGCAGACCGCATATGGCGTATTTTTGAGATATTTCTAAGATGGAAGAATGCTGTGCGCAGACCCGTCGCCAGACCTCAGTCTTAAGGGGGGCATATGAAATGCATGGGAGGGCACACTTATTATTAGCCTACAGTACGTATACTTATAATAATATATACTCTATTCGCGCAGCACGTAATCACCACGTTAAACAACCATCAGCAATATGACCAGATAGCCTATAGCCTACACACCACATTACATATAGAAACAATTTTATGAATATCCATTAATCTATACAACATATTACATGTAACACCAGAGACATCTCTCAAACATTGCATTTTAAAGCAGTCAACAGAGGGATATGCATTGCCATGAGACACGTGCACACACACACACACACACACACAAATTCACACACGCACGCACGCAGTACGGTACTGTGGAGGCAGCGCTGTCGTCTCTCCCTTCCCTCCTGTCAGTACAGCGGCAGGCGGCGTTTCTCCGAGCAGAAGCTCCTCATTAATAAAGTGTCCACTCGGAATTAAACTTGTGAGTGAGGTCCTTTTCAGAAGCAAGCTGAATCACCGCAGTGATCAAGTCCATATCTTCTGAATGTAGTAGTATGTTAGGCCCGGGGCCTGGCTCCACGGTAGAGTTCTTCACGGGTCCACTTAGATCCGAAAACCCGAGGTCCGACCCGAGACCCGATCGGGTTCGGGTCTAAAAGTTTCACATGTGCCTCGGACACGAGTCGGGTACAACAATAGCGGCATCGGGTCTCGGGTAATTTAAAAATGAATGTGTTTTTTCTGAACGGACCCGAGAAGACCCGAACTCTCTCGCCTGTGTGCGTCAATGTCCTTTTCAAACCTCTCATCTGTTTGCCAAGAGCGCCTGCGACATTGTGTGGTTGTCGGAAGGTTCATTTTCGTTGAGACAAACATGTCAGTCAATTATAAATTTACATTTTAGCGGTTACGTTGGTGTCGTCGTCAGATAACAAAGTAAAACGAATAGAGCAGCTCGCCAAATTGGTTGCAAGGCCACCGGAGTTTCTTTCTGTCTGACTGCTGCGCGTCTTTTGGAGACTGTTGTTGGGCTTTTAACCATTTGCGGATAATATCCATCTTAAAGCAGTAGCTAAGCGAAAACTCATCCAGTTTAAAAAAAAGTGCAGTAACTGTTGAGCGGCTACACTGACGTAGGCTACGTCACGTACGTGTCGTACGTAGCCTCGTGATAGGCTGTTGCAGTGTAGCTAGATTCCCATCAATCAAACAAAATCACACCATTGTTTTTTATATTTTTAATGTTTTAATTATAAAGAATACAACATTAATGCAACACAAAATTAGCAACATTAATAATTTAAAATGACAGTATTTTTTTAAATACTGGGGGGGCACAAGCGTCCTTGAGGGCGGGCCCGGCCCCCTAAGGCCCGCCCATAGCGACGGGTGTGGCTGTGCGGCAGACGTTGGAGATATGACTCGAAAGATAGATTGCTGTCGAACATTACGCCTAAATTCTTAACCGTGGAAGATGACACCACCGTGCAGCCATCTATGGGCAACTTGTAATCTGACTACACTGAAAAAAATTATTCATTGAATTTAATCATTTTTTTAAGGTAAGTGGTTGCAATCAATTTGTTTAAGCTACATTTAAACAAAAGTTTTATATTTTATTTTACGTTACTAATCTTTTTTGTTTAAATGTAGCTTAAATAAATTGATTGCAACCACTTACCTTAAAAAATTGATTAAATTCAATTAATAATTTTTTTTCAGTGTAGGCATAACGTTAGTAGGCATACTAGGCATAACGTTAATGAAAAGAGGCTTTATTTCAGCCTAAATGTGCTTGGAAACAGACATTAGATTACATCGCCTGTAAACTGGCAACAACACACGCGAACCATGGTCATATTAATATAGAAATAGAATAATGATAAATGTTCAACATTTACAAAGCAGCGTTTATATTATCTACACTGAAAAAAATGATTCATTCAATTTACTCAATTTTTTAAGTTAAGTGGTTGCAATCAATGTATTTAAGCAACATTTAAACAAAAAATTTGTGAAGTAAAATACAATAAAAAACTTTTGTTTAAATGTAGCTTAAATAAATTGATTGCAACCACTTACCTTAAAAAAATTGAGTAAATTGAATGAATCATTTTTTTCAGTGAAGATTTGGGGATATCAAGTTACGCTGCGCAAGTTACGTTGCGCAAGTTACGTTGCTACATAGGCCTATGTAATTTAACTTGATCAAAGAACCTAATAAATTCAATGTTCCTTCAAAGAAACACATCAAAAACTGCTGTCAAGACCAATTTTTATAAAAATATCATTTCAAAAATTCTATGTTTTTGTGAAGTATCATTCCTTAAGCAAAAGCAAGCTGCTCTGCCAATTGCAGAAGAGAATTTAGAAAGAGGCTTCTAGGCAAAATGTATAAAGCCCACCACATCCAAAGAAGGCTGGAGGGCGCAAACAACAGGGAAGAGGGATGGTGACGATGAATATAGGGAATGCTCTGACAGCAGTTTTGACTTCTTGTGTTTAGCTGGAATGCTTCATGTCATTTGAGTTGTCTGGCAGAGAATCATGTTTGCAATGATTCACTGTGATGGATGCTACATGACCTTGTTCGCTAATCTCTTAACATTTAAATAAATCATTTTCATCCATATTAATTTAATATTGGTAAACAATTGCAAATGTTTGGAGACGTTCTTTGTTAAAAGATTGGATGTTAAATCAAGTTTGCCTTTTACAGAATTAAAGTGGGAATTTTCTGTATGGTCCATTTCAACACAACACGCAACAAAGTTACAATAGAAGGAACTGTGTCCTTGACGGATTCCTATTGAACTGGAAATGTAAAGACTGGGTTTTTTACATTAAATATAACTAGGAATGGTGCTGAATTTGTAAAAAATGTATTTATTATGATAACTGGCAAATACAGTAAAATGTATATTCATTTTGATTGGTCCAGAGATCCAAAATAAAGTTAAAATAAAATATATTTTTAAATAGTTCCTACCAAATAATATTTTCATAGTGTTTCATCGTTTCATAGTTATTGTAAATGTTAACAATTACAACATGTACAATAACACTGTTTGATGTTTGATATTGTGTGAAAAGTCTTAACATTTTTATTGTATTGATGTGGCCATAAGCCCCCAAGACATGTCAATAATACAGTTTGAAGTACATAGTGCTTATATATAAAAGATAACATACGGTATGTTATATGATTTATATGTGTGGATGATGGATTTACTGTTTTTATGGCTGTATGATGCTTTTGATTTTCTCATGATGTTTAATTTGTTTTTGATTTCCTTGGGGATGTAGGAGGCTAGCACATCATTCACTGAACTTCATTGAAATCCAGTTGAATTGGTGAAAATGATAGCTACTAACCCAATCAACAGACTTTAACAGCTCGCCTCTCCCACTTTAGGCAGAATGAAATTATAAAAGGCTGAATGCTGGTATTAACCTGGTGATGTAATTACCTCTGCAGGTTGAGTGCTAATGCAGTTATCAAGCATGCTGAATATCCCCTAATCTTATCAGGAACTGACCTCTCCCTCTGCTGGGGATTCTCGCTGTATTTTGTGGTAAAGTGAAAGCCGGTCAGTTTTGCCTTCCAGTTGACTTTCACAGCAAGGTGATCTTCATCTGACCCTGCCAAATAGCAGTCATGCTTTTTTATGGTCGGTTGCCTTGCTAATGTGTGGAATTCGATATTTGGGCTTGAGCTGTACATACTGATGCTTACCTGAATTAAACCTAGATGGGAAGAATACAAAAAGGGCAGGATTTGCAATGTGTAAAATGTACGAACATCAGATGCACAACTTATTCATTAATTTATAAGTCAATTATATGATATTCATTTTTGCTGCTTTGTCTATATCTATTAAATTCAGTGTAAAATCATTTCAGATAATTGTTTCTGAACACATTTGAATGTTTTAAAAGATTGCTGAAACAATACGCAAAGACTGTTTTACCACATTTCTGTGTTCAGGAGTATTTGGGCACTGCTAAAATGGTGGCTTCATAAAACACTGGAGCCACAGAGTATGCTCTCGCCCCAACACAATAGTGAGCATCCATTCAGATTGTAGTGGTATTTGAAAGTTAAAGGACAAGTTCGGTATTTTACACTTAAAGCCATGTTTTCAGATTGTTTATTATGAAATAGAATGGTTTTGACTGAAATTTCGACATATGCGGCTGCCCCGAGAATTTTCTGGTGTTTGTGTTTCACCTCCCACCTCTACAATGTGTATATAGGTGCACAGGAACCATCCTTTCTAAAATGCATTAAACTTTCGTTTACAAAGACGTGAAACTCACCGAGTGGTCAGGGGTGTTCACTGATATGCTCACACAAAAATTGCTGCAAAAGATGCTTTCCAACAGAGTATAAATAATTTATAATTCTTCATATTCTTACCCCCTTATTACCCCAAACTTAAAATATTATTCCCTTATACCTACAAGTACGTACTGTAGAGGTACAATGTTGTTACAAATAGGTACGCTGTAAATTCGGTTTAATTACGTGGTACTTTACGGGTCGTAAAATAAAGTGTTACCATGCAAAGAAATAGAGTTGTTGCTAAAAGGGAAACAGCAACTGCCAAATTAGCATGAAATCTCGCCCAATCAATGCTGTTTTAATCCTAATCCTACCCCCAAACCTAACCGTAAATCCAACATTTTATGGGATTTAGGCCATAGCTGTATTCATTCTAGTCAAAATGAAGAGATAGAACACATGCGTTAAATGCATTCATGTTCTCCTCACAATTATGAGGGTAGACATAGGATCCACAACTAGATCAACGAGTATAGAAGCCCTCGTGTATGATTGCAACGACCATTTAAAGTAAATTATCGTACATAGTCAAAATTATGGTACGATTACAATAATTATCGTACATCTGGCAACACTGATCATAGACAACCTTATGTATTTGCTGTACAGTTTATTTCCAATGTGTATTCTCTGTAATGTACATGATCCAGTATAAGAGATAGTGACACAGAAAATATGTCCCAGGGGAAATTATAACTCAAATCTTATACTGTGAAGGCATATAAATGTGTTCATGAGATTTTGTAAAGCAAAGAAATAAATAAAGTATAAATATAATCAAATATCCAATAAACCTCAGTTTAGTCCAAAGGGGTTTTCCGAGAGAGAGAGAGAGAGAGAGAGAGAGAGAGAGAGAGAGAGAGAGAGAGAGAGAGAGAGAGAGAGAGAGAGAATATATTATATTATTTGCAGGATCCTGGGCCAGAAATGTTCTATAGATAGGCTATAATTGTAACTCAAGGTCATGAAATGAGAAACAGGGCTGTGACAAAAGGCAACTGATGTGTTCACCCAGCCAGGTTGGTGTAAATTATGTTACACAAGACAAAGAAAGCACAGCATGACCATGCTGATAATACCATAATTGGAGCGGATTGTGGTGTTTGGACCATACATCATATTTACAGTTTGCTATAAACAGTTCAAAACAGGACATAATTCATAACAGTACAGTATATACAGAAGACAAAGCCTCAAGATTTAGAGAATAGTAATAGAGAAAACTCTTACCCTCACATTCTGGGTCTTGTTGTGTTCATTCTCATCTTCTCCAGTCTGGATGTCCTGGGCAGTCCTGCCTGCCACAGTGCCTCATATCATGCAGAGCTTTAGGCTGGGAATCTGGCTCTGGTACAATGATGACAGACTCCACTGGTGAAGGAATCACACCACATTAATTTGTGTTACACACGTGAAACCTCTGCTTGGTTCATTTCTTTTATATTATTTTACAATTAATATAAAAACTGTATTCACCTTATTTACGAATGCCGAAATAAGTGATGTGCGAATCTTCCGTTTCAATAGCCACCCAGAAGAAAACAATGTTGTGGGAGCACACACAAAATATGATTAAAACAGTAATGGTAAATATTTACTAAAACGGCTATGTATAACCCAGTGGGAGGATGAAATTAAGAAGTGGCTTGTACTGTAAATCATATGATATACTACTGTATCTTTATATGAGGACAAGTCTTCGATGAGCAACTATAAAAGCACAGAGGCATAATGGTAAAGTCAGTCAAGCGTTTGTACATGAAAAATATCAAGAATTTGTGGTTTTACCTTTTTCATGCTTTGTTTAAAATGTCCCAACTGTTCCCCTTGAGTGAGTTTTTATACACCACAATTTTTAATTGACTGTTAGTAGCTGTTTCCCAATTCGAAGGCTGCGACTTTCGAATGACACACTGTTAGACTTAACTGTAATTTCTGCAGTTACTTACCACAAGATACCCAGTAAAATACCATTGTTTTCTTTTCCAGTTCATTACTGTAATATGCATTGCATTAATGGGTATTAACATTTAATTTACAGTGATATACTGTATGTTTCGAATTTGTGGTAGACTGCTGTAAAACAACAACAGCAGTAGTACTGTAGTTGAATAAAACAGTGTTATAAAAGCATATAAAATGGAAAAATAAAATATATCTACGAAATGAAATACATTTTATTTGTTATGCTTTTAGCAGTGAAGCAAATTTCAAAATGTGAATTGTTTTTCAGCAGTGTAAATAATTTAATTAGAATTGTAGATAGAAACAAGACAGGAATTATGGATAAATGCTTGACCGTCAGATTTATATTTGACTCAAGACATCAAAACACTAGTGATGCCAAGATTTCGCTCCTCGGAGTGTCGTGAGAGTGACAATATAAGGCAATATATTTTTTAAAACTAGGTTACAGTAAGGGTATTATATTGTAAAATGGAACTGCGGTAAAGGCATCATACTGTAAAAAACAGGTACAGTTATGGTACTGTAATGGGGCAGTTACAGTAACTCGTGTTGCCAGTGACTTACCGCATATATACAATAAAAAGTCTAACAGTGCATATTCTAAGACCAAATGTGTCACAGGAGCGTGACTGAAGACTAGTAAGGCTGTCCTAATTCAAAGGATGCTTAAAATATATATATTTAAAATATAATGGCTGTGTATTTTAAAATGAACATTTAAAACCTTCATAAAAAGGTTTCTTGTAATTGTTTTAGTATTTTAAGTTATGTTTTGTATTAATATTATTTTGTTTATGTTGCGTATTTCTATGGTTGATTATTTTGATATACCGTTGATCAATGTGCCATACTTTCTCAAATAAATTTATATATTTTTTGGTTCCATATTTATTTTAATAAGTCAGAAATGTCTCCACTGTGTCCCACTGACAGGCGCGGTGAGCGTGTACATCAGTTGACGCAAATTATGGATCCTCCTGCTAGACGTCTCATTTCAGTTCTCATTGTGGACTTCGGAGGCTTGACCTTTAAAGACTGAGTGGCCGCCTTCTGAGGTCGCGTCTTTAGAAAGTCGCAGCCTTTGGATTGGGACATAACTATAATGTTTGAGTTTCTATAGTGACACATCAAGCTCATCACGTGAATGTGGCCTTCATCCTGACAGCCATCTTTCTTATTCAACACTTTTTAAGTTATTTAAACAAACCATAATAAACATATAAATCAAATACATTTATTCAGTATAGTTTTCTTTTATGCAAAATTGTATTACATCGTTCTTATGTACTAGAGGGAGACATGAGCAGGTAATTTAGGAAATTATTTGCATTTTCATTTAAAAACATAACATAAGTAACTTGCAAACACATTAAGAACTAATATAAAGATTAACCAATAAGCAGTTTATGTCATAAAATATTCTGTACTGTAAGCACATTTTGTAATAATAATAGCAAAATAAATATGTCAACATAATATTAGTTGTTTTTGAACAATTATTTAATTTATTGTTTGCTGGGATTATGGGTGTGTGTGTGCGCCAGATCCATATTAAGCTCTGGTGCATGGATTATTGTCAAAACAAATGAGATTTACTGCATTTGTACCAGCTATTATGGCATTGGCAACCCCTAACTGCACAAATTATGCTGGTCTTTCTGGATTTCATAATATAATTAACTAGCCAGTCAAACGACACACTTATGTCACTTGCAATGCGACTACCATTAGCTTTAGTGGCTCACCAGAAGTCTATCACAAGTCTTAAAAGATCTCAAAGATGCCGGTGCCCACATTTATGTCAAAAGTAAGGTGCATAAAAATATTTTAATGTTTCAAAGTAATTGTTCAATTTTGTATGTTCTTATAACAATATCAAACAAATATATTGGTTTAAAGCAATATCTATTATTAGTCCCTTTCACACATATCTTTACTAGTAAATTAATGGTAAATTGCAGTTAACAGATCATGTGTGAACAGAACCTGTCTGGTAAATCAGTGCTGCCAATTTACCAGTAATTTACTGGTAAGCGCTATTTGTAAATGGAGAATAAGGATCAGAATGCTTAGGGAATAACGTTTAAATACAGATGATGCGTTTACCCCTGCATTGTTAATAGACGTCAAGCACACCTGGAGTTAAATGGCGGGGTATCACATTTGATCCTGAAACATTTTTAGTTATGCTAGTTAAAAGTCTCCTCAAATCCTGATAACAATCACTATGTTAAGTTGTTTAAATGTATATGTAGAAATTTATGTCATCTGTGAAAGCAACACATTCTCACCCCATGGCGTCAACATTTTCGCGTCGGTTTAGGGTTAGATTACGCGAAATTAAACAGTTGTCACCTGGCGTTGGGGTTACAGTTAGGTATGACAGTTGTCACCTGGCGTTGGGGTTAGAGTTAGGTTTGGGTAGGGATGTCATTATGTAAATCTAACCCTAAACCGACGCGAAAATTGTAAGAAAATAGGAAAGAGAATGCAACGGACGTAATAGTATTGAAGTCCCCAGTTCGTCAAAAAATGACGCGAAAGGTATACCCTCCGCGTCACATATTGAGGCATGGTCAAGTGCGTCAAATATTGACGCCATGGGGTGAGAATGGGTTGGTGAAAGACGTAGAACCAATAAATGTTTAACCAATCATAGATCTCGGTCCAAACGGACGTTGCCTTTTTATCCCTCATCCGTTAGCGTAATTTGAATGCCAGCGCGCAGCTTGTTCACGCAGACCCCATACGTCATCGGCGTGTTCACGTGCCCTCACCTCCCGTCTGTAAACAGAGGGAGAGAATGGCAAACTTTTCTGGTGAATTGACAACCTGCACAGGAGCCACAAAACAAAATACATCTTTTATAACAACAACAGCAAAAACTGCCTGGTTCAGCAAAGAGCAAAAACCCAAATTAATATTACGGTAACTTTACTGCTTTACCACGAGATGCAAACAGCTGCAGGAGGCAAAGGGTCTGAAAAGGTCGTTGCACTGTTTATTTTGGTAAGGTAGGTACGCGATATGTTTGTATTGAGATGGATTCAGATATTCTACTTTGATGAAACATTGTGTTGCTTATGAAATGTTTGTTTGTTTATGGATTAGTGTAACGATATAGTTACTACGTCTACACAACTGAAAGTTTGCTTTAACTAATTCTGATCCCTGCTGAAAAAATCAGCATACCAGCAAGACCAGCATATGTTGTGTTTTGGTGCTGGTTTGCTAGTGAACACCAGCTAAACCAGCATCAGCACCAGCATTAGCACCAGCTAAACCAGCATCAAACCAGCATAGACCAGCATAATTCCCATGCTGGTTTGATACTGTTTTTTTTCAGCAGGGATGTAAACCAGTTGTTTATGTTGGTGTTTTTGGTAATGTTGGATTGTGATTTGAATGGAGGGTGGGATTGTGATTTAATTGCTAGGCTACCGTTAGCATTTTCAAAATTAAATATCCTACCTTTAACATCCACATCTCTTTACCAAAGTTGTTTAAAACAGCTTACCAAACAGTTTATTTGCAGAATTGCAAGAATTAAGATGCAGGTTGTGACTTTTCTTCAGTTCAGTTCCGTTTGAAGTCACTTAATACAATGTTTGGTCACGAGCAACTGCATGACTGTCAGTGAAAACAACAAATATTCAGACTGTTGATATAAAGTCATGACCCATCATTGTTAACAAATACAACCGCGTGGCAGTTTAGAGGTAACTTCCACTTTCTCACAGAGTTTACCGGTATTTTGATACTGATGTGTGAATGATAACTTACTGGTAAATAATTGAATGTGTGTGAACAGCACATTTTTGTATTTAATGGTAAAGTCATTCTGGTAAATTCATGGTAATTTACAATAATTACTGTGTGAAAGATGCTATTGTCGTTACAGGCACCATGTGTTCATACAGGATGATCTTTTGTTAGGGTATTTCAGGGTATTCAGGACCATTAGTTGAATTTCAACTTTACAGAACATTTTAAGTGTTAACATAGATTGTGATGGAGCAAGAAATTTCACATTTCTCAGTGTTCTAAATTACTCACCCAAGTAAATTACGTTCATTCTCCTTGACATGATCCATAAATTCAGTGATGATGTGAGGGGTTGACAACCAGAAACACTATTCTCTATGATTTAGCCTACTCATTTGGCCCAGGAGAGTGGGGGCCCATTCAATTCATTTAGTCACTGAAACTTTTCAACTGTGGAATATTATTTCTGAAGCATCTATCATGGGTAAAATGTAAATAGACAATTACACTGTTATACATTACATGGCTGTCATGCTGATGATCAGAGTGTTACAGCAGATGACGTGTCCAGTAAATGTCCAAGCTTCAAATACTCAGCTGGTAGCTGTGTTTTGTGATGGTAGCGCATCAATAAAGCACAATCAGACCCTACCAGATCAATAAAATCAAAGCTCATCCCGGTCAGGCATTAATTATCTAATAAATGGCATTTGGCTCTCCACATGTGAGTCAATCAGTTTCAATTGACAGTGTGCCCTCTAGATAGGGACAGTGATTGTGAATTTAACACACGGTTAAGTTACAATGTGCTTCTCATGCAGAAATTATGTTGGGAAGGGCTTTTTTTTACAGTTGGAGCAGTAGCAGAAATAAATATGGGATCCACATGCTGTGTCAACTGTTAGAAAACCAAAAATGCTCAAATTAAACAACAACCTTCTTGTCATCTGTTGTGTTCGTGTCAAATCATTGCAAAAAGATCCCTGGGAATATTTATAAATTGCAGTCCTTGGCCAAGAGGCATCCCGACAAGCTACAAAAAATGTTTTGTCACAAAAACGTGCAAGAAATGAGTGTTCACAAGATTTTCCCAGGATTCTACATGTGTTGAACTTGTTCCCCTTCTGTCTGTGCTGTGATAGTCTGGAGGAGTTTACCGTTGTAGTGCATATTATGTGGTTGTGTAACAGGGTTGGGACTGGCAAGGGTGGTGTGTAGAGACTTCATTTGCCCCCATAAAAATGATTTTTTTCCGCTGAATGTAATAGTAATCAATAGAGAATGCACTATAATGATTACTAGAGGAACTGGCAGTGTGCAGTGTTGACTCACTATTCCTTATAATCAACTTTGATGTTAACTTGTATTATATAACTTTCTTTATACACACAGATATTAGATAAAATTTTCTACTTAGATTTGACAATTTTATATAGTTACTTTTTAGTTGAAATAATGAACTAGTTGTTATACTGTAAACTGTCAGAAAGGTACAAAAAAATACAAAACGGGACCTTTTTGTTTGCTGGTGTGGTACCCCCAAAGGTTAATTTTTGTACCTTTGTGTACAATACATTGAAATGTTGTACCTTTTGGGGTATCATTTTATACCATAAAGACCTATTATATACTTCAAGGAACAATTTTGTTTTAGTTAAATTGTTCGGGCACAAAATAGTTTACTCCACCTTTAAAAGTACACAATACATCATTAAGGTACAGTAATAGCCAAAAAGGTTCAACATTTTATTATGTTTAGTACACCTGTAAATGTACAAAATGGAACCTTAAAGTGGGTTCACATCATGCATGTTTGAGGCATTAAATTCGCATGTACCGCATCTAGTTTGCCGCTTGAACATTTTGAGTTTACTCGCTTCATTTGCGCGTCAAATTCTAGTCATCGAAAGATTCATGCAGAAATTCGCGTCATGGGAGGGGCCTCTGCAACTCTGCTCACTTTCTGTAATCACGTCACTACTAGAGCAAGCTCCTGATTGGTTAACGCAGCGTGATTTTCCGACAAAGTTCAAATTTTTCAACTTGCACGTTTCCCGCGGCAACGCTCAATTCACTAGACACTTGTATGAGGCGGAACGTCTCTTTCGCGTTGCAAGACCTCCAGACGTTAATTTTACATTAACGTAACATTGAAATCACTCGCCCTTGATGCCTATTCGTGCGTAGTTGGACGCTTGAACATTTAAATTTTACTCGCTTCATTCAGGCATGAAATTCTAGTAATTCGAGACATTCACGTGGAAATTTGGGTTATGGGAGGGGCTTCTGCTACTCCACTGGCTTCCTGTAATCACGTCACTACTAGAGCAAGCTCCTGATTGGTTAACGCAGCATGATTTTCCGCCAAAGTTCAGATTTTTCAACTTGCGCGATTCCCGCGGCAACGCTCAATTCCGCAGTAAGACTATTCGCGTCTTTGAATTAACTTAACATATAAAACAATCGCACTTTGCCACCTCTACCGCGTCTGATGTGAATGCACAGTTAGGATATCACCACAGCAACAGAAAAGGTACAGTTTTAAACCTTTTTATTTTTTGACAGTGTATTTGAAAATCTGCTATTTTGTATTATTTTTAAATTTACATTTTACTCGGCACAATTAAGTCCAAATATGCCTTGCTTGGGATACATGCAATGCTGTCTTGAAAGGTTTTAGAAAAATGTTTACACCAAGAAAATGTATTTAATAGCAATGTTTGAAATTATTTTTTTCATTGAATGTGTCATTTAAAACATTTAAATACCATAAGGAACAATTCAGTCTTGTTGTTTCAAAGGAAAGAGACGACAACAATAGACTTCCAAAGCCTTATTTACACTGTCAGCACTTCCTATGCCTGATCCAATATTTTCTCTCCGACTTAATTACTCACACTGCCAGTCAATACTGTTTGCATTGAAGACAATGATGTCAGAAATGAAATTACTACTGATTTTCTTTTTAAATTTATGCTTATGGATCTGACTTGCATTCTTTTGTGCTGGAACATATTCATTTGAACATTTTCAGGTAGTTGGCACACCATTGCAGGAATCTGGGATTGACTTTTACCTCTGCCGTGTCGTTATTACCTTTCGTTTTTTTTTTCGTTTGATGAATGACATCATTTGTCACGCTATAGGACAAAACTATTAATCACAATCGCATGAATCATCTTTTAAAGGTACTTACATCATGCTTAAGTATTAAGCGTGACAGTTGATATCAGTCAATCAAATCCAGAGAAAATCATTGTGACATGTTTAATGAGACATGATCTTAAAAATATTACAAAATAACACCAAGAATATATTATTTGAAATATATTTCTTAATTATTTTTTCATTTGTCCATGAGGTTTTGTATTTTTGTGTTAAAGGCAAATCTAGACACTAATAGAATACTTGAAATCCCTATGCAACAATCATACTGTGGCATACAGTATAGCCAAGACAAAAAAAAACACGGCACGCTTTGTCTGACCTTTCAGAGTAAGCTGGTGACTCTGGAAGTGTGTTGAAAACTAAACCAGCTTTATGATAATTACCATGGCTATGCTCTATGAATAATTTAGTGTTTAGATGGAGAAACCCCAAGCCAAGAGCTTCCACCAAAACATTTGCACACATGTACTGACAGCCCAACACCTGCTCACCTCCACCGTTATTTCATTAGCTGAAACATTTAATTCTGAATAAATACACCATGTCTTATCTGTGAAAATACACTACATAGCCACTAATTTGCTGGATATTGTACACACTACTTCATATGCATGCAAAGACACGTTTATCCTCTATGGAGGGTTGTTCTACATCCAGCAAAGTGTTGCAAGAGGACAACATCTCTGAGGACCAGCAAATCACCAACACAAATATTCATTATTTTTTGGTGGTCCTGTTTATGTTTCCATACATATTTATGTAGTATATTTTTTACAACTGGTGTATCGCTGTAGCTCCATGTAGTTTATGAATTAATTCAGAGTCTTCACAGAATGCAGTAATTACTAGGGAGTGGCTTTGAATGTGTTCTGCATTATAAGCAGCTTTGGAAAATAAATAAATGGTCATTGGGGATATTATTTTGAAAAGGAGGTGGGGGTGCATGCAAGGAATTCTGCTATGTTTTACAATCTGTCAAATACATCATTGTTTGTTTTTGAAGAATGAAAGGTTGCTGCTGTTCTGCAAATAATAAATGTCTTATACCATATACATCAATTCTACAATTAAAGCAACTTATTGACATTGTTTATAAATATGTAATACATATTAAACAACATAAAAACATAAACATTTTGGACTAATGACATAATTGTCAACAGCAATTTTTTGTAAACAACACATCATCAGGATTAGTATTATTATTATCATTGTGAACAATTTTGCCATCTACCATATACATACACTTAACCTCACATTGCCTCTCATATATTTTTAATAGTCTTTTTCTTTCTTGTCAAAAATGGGGGGTTGTCCCCTATTCTGCCCAGCCATTCCTCCTGTCCTGAATATCAATTATCTCACACTCTAAAAAAAGCATGAATTTTCTTAGATAAAATGTAAAAGTGATGTATATGTTCTTTAACATTTGCAGTTGAAATAAATAAAGAAATGCCTAAATATTGATTTATAGATTACTTTCCCTCCTCTCCGGGGTAGTGGAAGGTGGAGGTGATTTGAATATCAAACAGTCAACATAAAGCGGATGGTGAAATTACAATATCTCATTCAAAATGTTTCATATGGACAAGGCTGGATATATTAATTTCAGACTAAATATTTAACTATGCATTCCTAATGCTACGATTTCAGAAAACTATCATGAAAAGCTGATTTATTTACTCTAATACCAAATATATTAGACCAGCTAGAGCAATATTTTAAGAATGCACAACAAAAGTCTGCTGCATTGACATTATTTTGATTATTTTTATTTCTTGCTGTATGTGATGGTTATAATCAGAGTATGTTTTATGAAATGTCAAGACACGCATTGTCATTACAGTATAACATTAGCTGTAGTTTCTGTACATTAGCAGTATGATTTAGTAATCGTCCCAAATTAATAATCAGAAAATACACTCATCTAAAGGATTATTAGGAACACCATACTAATATTGTGTTTGACGCCCTTTCGCCTTCAGAACTGCCTTAATTCTACATGGCATTGATTTAACAAGGTGCTGAAAGCATTCTTTAGAAATGTTGGCCCATATTGATAGGATAGCATCTTGCAGTTGATGGACATTTGTGGGATGCATATCCAGGGCACGAAGCTCCTGTTCCACCACATCCCAAAGATGCTCTATTGGGTTGAGATCTGGTGACTGTGGGGGCCATTTTAGTACAGTGAACTCATTGTCATGTTCAAGAAACCAATTTTAAATTAATCGAGCTTTGTGACATGGTGCATTATCCTGCTGGAAGTAGCCATCAGAGAATGGGTACAGAGAATGTACCCATTCTCATCAGAGAATGGGTACATGGGTACAAGGAATGGACATGGTCAGAAACAATGCTCAGGTAGGGTGTGGCATTTAAAACGATGCCCAGTTGGCACTAAGGGGCCTAAAATGTGCCAAGAAAACATCCCCCACACCATTACACCACCACCAGCACCACCACCAGCCAGCACAGTGGTAACAAGGCATGATGGATCCATGTTCTCTACCGTCTGAATGTCTCAGACCAGGCAACATTTTTCCAGTCTTCAACTGTCCAATTTTGGTGAGCTTGTGCAAATTGTAGCCTCTTTTTCCTATTTGTAGTGGAGAGTGGTACCTGGTGGGGTCTTCTGCTGTTGTAGCCCATCTGCCTCAAGGTTGTGCGTCTTGTGGCTTCACAAATGCTTTGCTGCATACCTCTGTTGTAACAAGGGGCAATTTCAGTCAAGTTTGCTCTTCTATCAGCTTGAATCAGTCGGCCCATTCTCCTCTGACCTCTAGCATCAACAAGGAAATTTTTCACACAGGATTGCTTCATTCTGGATGTTTTCCCCTTTTCACACCATTCTTTGTAAACCCTAGAAATGGTTGTGCATGAAAATCCCAATAACTGAGCAGATTGTGAAATACTCAACAATACTAACAACCATGCCACGCTCAAAATTGCTTAAATCACCTTTCTTTCCCATTCTGACATTCAGTTTGGAGTTCAGGAGATTGTCTTGACCAGGACCACAGCCCTAAATGTATTAAAGCAACTGCCATGTAATTGGTTGATTAGATAATTGCATTAATGAGAAATTAAACAGGTGTTTCTAACAATCCTTTAGGTGAGTGTATATTACTGATATATTTCATTCAACACCAAAATGTATAAAAACATAGATCAATGGACTATGTTACATTATTATTCTTATATATTCTGTATGCTTATTTAAATATTTTGTTACTGTCAGAAAAAAATGATCAAAAATGGTCCCTAGCTGCGTTACCCTTTCAAAAAGTACACATTTATACCTAAAAATATATCATAATAGTACTTCAAGTGAACATATTGGTACCAAAGAGTGCATACAGTATTAGTACCTCAAAGGTACATATTGGTTCCAAATATACACAGTGTCAAGAAACATTATGTAAACCCCTAGAAATGAACTTTTTACAGTAATTTGCCATAAAATGTGATCTTACCTTCATCAAGGTCACAACAATAGACAAACATAATGTGCATAAGCTGACAACACACAAATAATTCTAGTTCTTTTTTCACTTCATTAAGTATTCTACATTGTGCCTTAGGAGACATCTTGGCTGTGCGTCCACTTCTAGGAAGGGTGGCAACAGTATTACTCCATTTATAGACAATTTGTCTAATTGTCGACTGATGGATGTCTAAACATTTTGGGATTGTTTTGCATCCCTTTTTAGCCTTATGGAGTAACAACTCTTCATCAGATATGTTTAGAGAGCTCCTTCTTGCAAGGCACGGTTCATAAGAGCTGATGCTTAAAAAGTTTGAGGGTCTTTTATCAATCAAAGTAGCACTAAACCACACCTTTAAACTCATTTTATTAACTAGACTCCAGTTCGACAGCTTCTGACACAAATTAGCTATCATTAAAGTAATTAGTCTATGGGTTCACTTACACTTTCCTTCAGCACTGTGAATATTTACTGGGTATTTTCAAAAAAGACACAAGAACCTAGAATTATTTGTGTGTTGTCAGCTTATGCACATTGTGTTTGTCTATTGTTGACAAGATGAGGATCAGATCACATTTTATGGAAAATCACTGTAGAAAACCAGTTAATTTCTAGGGGTTCACATATTTTTCTTGCCACTGTACATATTATATATATACCTAAATGGTACATATTAGGACCTTCTTAAGGGTACTACCCCAGAGACAATTTTCCCAAACCGTGTAATAATAATGGATAATCACATCACCCTGTGATACTTAATGTTCTCCTGTTTTGTCTTATTACCATATCACCTCTAGTCGTAAATGGTGTCCAGATTCTACACAAAGACAATTCTTCAGCACATTGACATATTTGACATGATACAAATGCCAAGCAAAACTTTCGCCCGACCTCTACATCCCTGGAGATCTGATACATGGTTCCCGTGCAGGAGATCTGTAACATACTTCATCTGATTCTTCAACCTCCGTCCTGATCTGGCAGACACATATTTAAACTTGAGATGGATGGAGCATCGGAGCATGCCTATATGTCACTGCGCTGCTTGTAGCAGGAGGAAATAAATAATGATCGAATTGAACAGAGCTGGAGACAGTGTGTCAGAGCAGAGCTTGATCCAGGGTAGTAATACTGTGAGGTGTTAAATCAACAGTGGAAAAATATGAGCCCAAGGTTATTGAGTGCTGGGTGAGTGATAGAGCCTTCAAGACTTTTGGCCCTAGCAAATCAGGTTGCCATGGAAATTTATATTTTACTTTGCACTGTGACATTTCTAGCCCTGGTACAGAGATATACAACTGTGATATGGTAATTGTTACTTTTTCCACTGGATTTCAGTTTTATATTCTCAATTAGTTCCTAAATAAAATGAATTAAATCCTAAGAAAGTCAAATATGCTGTTGAGAAAGCTAAAGTTATGAAATTCTTTTAATGGAAAATCAGAGAGTTTGAAGCTCTTCAATAAATCCATATATTCCTCTATTTCCTTTTCTATTATCTGTATTGGATTGTGGCAACTGCATAACATCCTGCAAGTGGCCTTTACTTTACAATTCGCCCAATTATGAAAACTACAAAAAACAATCCATTCAGAAATCTTTACAGTTATTAACATTTGACCACCTTGTAGTCATTTTTTCAGTACATTTCAATCCCAATTCAAGATTCAGAGGTTTTAAAGCTACAAAAGCAAAAACAGCATTATAAATCATTTTCAAGAGACAGGGTGAAAATGGTGCAAATTTAAACTATGCAACTTTGCAAAAATATTACAAAAGTCTAGAATCTGCCCCTTTAAATGCAGAGGGTGTTTGAAGAAAGAGTAATAAGTGGTGTTATGCAGAGGGCAAAGGGTGATACCAGAGTTTAGGAGGAACAGCTGCTACCCCTCAAGCAGGTACTTTACACAAACAGTTCCAGTAAAAAGCCCATCTGTTGAAATGAGGGCCAGCAGTTCTTCGGTGCATCTTCGGTGCGTCATTTTGGCCAAAGGCACTCATGGTTGAAGCTATATGTGAATATGTGTGTGAAAGATAAGCATGTGGTAAGCTTATTAGATGTGCCATAAAGTGACACTATTGTTCTGAGGCAGCATGGCAATGCTGGATATACAGCCTTCCATATCTGCACTGCTTTAGAAACCACCTTTCCTCATATGCGATTTGCATTGGCTCCAAATCAAGATAAGTGTTAAGCCCTGTATTTTCTGAAGCATAAAGCTTGAGATACCTCTTAAGTCATGCAATAACATGAATAGCATCTCACATAGAAAGATTTTAATATCAGTTCATGACAGATTGGAACTGAATGTTGGAAATTAAAATTGGCAGAGCCTAAACCATTAAGCTCCTAATTTCCCTGTAGGTAAGACAGTAGAAATAGATACTGGTGAATAGCTATTCTTCTGATTCAACATGTTGTTTAACCACTGGAAAATGAAACTCACAGAATAAATTTTGTGCAAACGCTCTATAGTCTATTGTTATGTACAAGGCAGTCATAAAGTGAACTTTGAAGAACTTACTTTGTTGTGGCTGCATTGTAATCTTTACAAATGGCCTTTTGGTTCTTACAACAGTATATGCATTGATTAATTATTCACAACACAACACGACTTGCATTGTATATTTATGTTAATTTTTATGTTGACCTTTTGACTGCTGAAATTTTAACTGTAGAGGAAATAAAACTCCAATGTCCTGTGTGTGTAAGAAATTATAGAAACTCTAATTCTTAAAGCAGTTTTATTGACTATCATACTGAGAATTAGGTGATAATATAATATTCTGTCCTTTTTATCTACTAGCTGGCCTAAATGGCAACATTATGTTAGCAGAGCCCAGGGGGTACTTCAATGCCCCTTAAGAGAACTAACACATCTCTCCATTTTCTCTCCAATGATGTCCATTTAGCCCACCAACTGTCTGTTTTCAGAAAAAAGTCTACTGGGGCCAGAAAAGAAGTGTCAGAGAACATTCTCCTCCTTTACTCTCTCACCATGGATATAAAATGTCCATAGTTGCCTCATTTAAGTTGGTAAAATGACATGGCTTCCCGTCGGCTTCAATCTTGAAAGGAGGTGCTGCGCTGGGGTTTGTGTGCGTGACCATGCGTGTGTGCGTGTGTTTCCAGCGGTGAGGTTTTGGGGCATAAATGACACTGACTCCACATGGGAACCACCAACCACCATCATTTCTATCTTTACTGTGTGTTCATTTCACTTCAAGGTCATTCACAATGACTGATATAAAAATCAAATGTTCAAAGGTAAAAAACTGCCATCAAACAGGTATTGTAACACTATCCATTCATAATTTCTCTATACAGCTTATTTCTACTGGGGTCACAGGAAGTGCTGAAGTCTTTCTTAACAAATAGGATAATATTAATCAGCTAATAAAATTATTTTAATCAATGACTGTATAGTAACTTTCTCAGCACAATATAACTATTTGCCAAAAAGCAACAAACTTGGAAACAAATGTAAAAGTGTATTATTGGGGAATTTGACACGCATCACATTTATCAACAAGGTTTAGACAATTCTGCTATCATGATCTAAACCAGCATCCCCAAATAGTGGGTCGTATCCCAAAAAATGGGTGTTATCCCCTCACCCACCTGCTGCTCAAATATTCAGTTCCCAAACCATCATCAATGGGTAGAAAGGGTGCAA
Organism: Misgurnus anguillicaudatus; assembly: GCF_027580225.2. NCBI lineage: Eukaryota > Metazoa > Chordata > Actinopteri > Cypriniformes > Cobitidae > Misgurnus > Misgurnus anguillicaudatus. The sequence goes on from NW_027395278.1 coordinate 6,577,852, forward strand.
TTGTTTAATTAATTGAAAACTAGAAGGCATCAGGCACCAGTGGGCCCTGCACCCCACATTTTGGGCACAGAATAATTAACGATTTACACAGGCTAAAATGGATGCTGACTCCTGGGGATTCCCTGATAAATTTTCACATTTATCAACAAGGTTTAGACAATTATTCTGCAATCATGATCTACACCAGCACCCCCAAATAGTGAGTCGTATCTTCAAAAAATGATGTTCTCCATTCATCCACCTGCTGCTCAAATATTCAGTTCCCAAATCATCATCAGTGGGTAGAAAGCGTGCAATTGTTTAGTTAATTGAAAACTAGAGGGCATCAGGCACCAGTGGCCCCTGCACCCCACATTTTGGGCACCGAATAATTAATAAATTTTCACATTTATCAACAAGGTTTAGACAATTATTCTGCTATCATGATCTACATCAGCATCCCCAAATAGTGGGTCATATCCCCAAAAATGGATGTTCTCCCCTTATCCACCGGCTGCTCAAATATTTAGTTCCCAAATCATCATCAATGGGTAGAAAGCGTGCAATTGTTTAGTTGATGGAAAACTTAGAGGGCATCAGGCACCAGTGGGCCTGCACCCCACATTTTGGGCACAGCATAATTAACGATTTACACAGGCTAAAATGGCTGCTGACTGCTGGGGATTTCCTGATAAATTTTCATATTTATCAACAAGGTTTAGACAATTATTCTGCTATCATGATCTACATCAGCATCCCCAAATAGTTGGTCCTATCCCCAAAAATGGATGTTCTCCCCTCATCCACCTGCTGCTCAAATATTCAGTTCCCAAATCATCATCAATGGGTAGAAAGCGTGCAATTGTTTAGTTGATGGAAAACTAGAGGGCATCAGGCACCAGTGGCCCTTGCACCCCAGATTTTGGGCACAGCATAATTAACGATTTACACAGGCTAAAATGGCTGCTGACTGCTGGGAATTTCCTGATAAATTTTCACATTTATCAACAAGGTTTAGACAATTATTCTGCAATCATGATCTACATCAGCATCTCCAAATAGTGAGTTTTATCCCCAAAAATGGCCATGTTCTCCCCTCATCCACCTGCTGCTCAAATATTCAGTTCCCAAATCATCATCAATGGGCAGAAAGTGTGCAGTCATTTAATTAATTGAAAACTAGAGGGCATCAGGCACCAGTGGGCCCTGCACCCCACATTTTAGGCACAGAATAATTAAAGATTTACACAGGCTAAAATGGCTGCTGACTGTTGGGGATTTCCTGCCAGTGCATCTAAATCTCCTGCTAACATGTCATGCTGAAAGAGTAGTGGAAATGGCCAATGAACCCACAGTAAAAGGCACACAGTATTTTGTGAAAATTATGTGTATAGTGTAGTGCAAAGGAAATGGCATTACCAGCTTAACTACATTTTTCATTAGCACGAAATTAGAAATCGGTGGACAACATAAGAAGCAGAGTAAAGCTCTAAGATTATACCGCACTATTCCTGTTTATATATAAACAGGAAACGGTCGGTGGTCGCTGAGCAGACATTGGCTGGGCATCATGTTGGAAGAAAGCCAGTAGATCAGTGGTGTGATGACCTTCACGGCAGCAGGAACTGGGTCTGTTAGTCTCAGTGTCCTCGGGATCGAGGACAAGACAGGGAAAGAGAAACAAAATCCTATTAGCGTATGGCCATTCGCATGTAATGCAAGTGTCAAACAGTATTGTGTATGAATTTCTGCTCGGTTCCGGACATGCTAACTATTGCGGCATAAGTATATTTCCCAGACGAATTATGTGAATGCTTTGTTCCGGACAAGCTAACTATTGTGACATAAGTAGACTAGACAAATTATTTGAATGCTTTGTTAAAGAGAAATGTCTTTGGTTTAGACTTAAAGAGCACCAATTCATGATTTTACATTTCCTTTGGTGTGTAAGTGTGTATTAGTACATGTTAACAATATGCAAAAGGTACAAGCTCCAAGGTAAACAATGGCGCGAGTTATCGTCTCCAATGTAAATCTCTTTTCTTGGACTACAACAAACACATGGATTGTAGGTAACAGTTTACTTCCTGGGATTGGTGATGTAGACCAGTGCTTCCCAATCCTGGTCCTCGAGCACCCCCCCACCCCCCAAGAAGTTTTAGATGTCTCCTTATGTAACCCACCTGATTTAACTCCTGATATCCTCTTGACTTGAACGTTGCACCTACATGTCAGCTAACTATCAGTATTGTATTAGTAGACTGACTGCCAACACTTTATTTTGATGGTCCCACCTCTTTTTGTGGATTAAAATGTAATGGCGCTTTTCCATTGCATGGTACTCCACGGTTTAGTTTAGTTTGGGTCGGGTCAGCTCACCTCACTTTGCCGTGGTTAGCTTTTCCATCGAGTTTGGTATCACTTCGCAGTGGGAGGGATTATAGGCGTGTCGTTATACTTGCGTTGCATACTGCTGTGACATCATACAAGTGAGAGCGTCCTTGTACATTCCCATACATTTATTTATTTCTCAGTCCGCCACAATATTAAAATTGGCCACCACAAATAGATGTTTGCACATCGCGTTTATCACTAACGTTACCGCTGTCTTACACGTGACAGTTTCATTTCAAACAACTCGGCGTCAGTCGACGGCGCTCAGCTGAGCCTCATTGAAGTTGCATTTAAGCATATAATTCTTTGCCACCTTTAAAAAGTACTCCCTTATGCTGTATAGGCTACTGTATTGCTGTACTGTACTTTGGTTCTTTTTAGGGAAGTTCATGGGGTATTAGTGAATGGGGTACATAGCTTGGTGTCCAAAAATTTGCTTTTGAGTAAAAGGTTGTTGGCTCAAATGTGATACTATTACAATTTTTACTTGCAATAAACATCCTTCAATTTGCTTTGGATAACGGTGTTCTATGATACATCAGAACCTGATAATGAAAGTCATTAAAAATTGTCAGGGAGTTTGGCAATTTTTATTTATTGAGTTTACCTAGTGGAGAATGTGTGCTGCGATTGTTTGTTCGATTATAGAGTCTACATGTCTCAACATGCGCTTGGACATGATACCACTGCTTAACATGCTGTAAACACTTCATTTACATTAGGAGTGAGAAGACTGTCTGAGCTTGCATTACTGAACATGGCAGGGTGCTTTGCCATGTTTTCCGAATGTTAACAGAGATAATGGCTACGCTTCTCTCAGCTTCTCAGTTTGATTCCTTGACAATGCAGGTTTTACACAGGTTGACTTTGACACAAATAGCTTGGTTAGTGCAGTCTCGTGGGAGAGATTTACTCATCATTTTAACTTGAAATATAGCTAGAGGCACTCTCAGAGGAAATCATCTGAATGAGTGTATAAAATCATCTCACTGACATTAAACAATGGATAAAACAAAGAATAGAATTGAAATACTTTATAATTCTTTAAATTAAAAAAAGAAAGAAGTGTAAAAAAACACTTACAGAATTTTATTTTTCAATGTAATGAAGCTGTTTTTATTGTAGTGTTAGCTAAGGGAGAACTTATTTCACTAAGGTTATAAGGCTATGATCTAATTTAGATATTATTTTAACTATTCTGGTACTATTTGTGACTTGATCTTAAATTAATACTATTCTTAATAAAAATTACTATGTTTTAGAATTTCAAAATAAAGAAATTAAAGATAAATTGTATATTTCATATATCACAGCTTTAAAGGCAGGGTAGACAATTTTGTCCAAAACATTTTTTTATGCTGGTTGAAAATCCTTTCACATTCTGATCAATCAATAGGGGTGTAAATGTATTTACAGTATATAGCATAACATGTTCATCCAATCATTGCATTCTGTCCCAAAGCAATTATAGGTTGTCATACCTGCCTTTCAAACTATGCCTTAGGGGTATGCAATAATTGGAAAAAAACAACAACAACAAAGAACAACTCGATGTTGATAATATCTGATTTATTTATTTATTTTGCATCCTTCAAAAATGTTTGTGAAAATTGTTACAAAATGGTAATAGGATTAATGTAAATACGTAAATGTTGATTAATGAAAACAAAAGATGAAATGTGGAAACAAAATGGAATGATAAAGCACTCAAGTAAAAACATTTCAAAACACTGCTATATTAAACAGTAAACCATGCAACATAGAAGAAGCAAAACTATAACATTGTAATACAAGTCAGCAAATACAAACTTCTGTCAAACACACCACTAGAAGTGAAGCATAACTTTACATAGTGGATTATTGCTTTAATAACGCGAGTTCCTCTATGAATCATTTCACGCTGTCATGTTTATAACAGTTCCTTGTTCATAGATCATATTGGTGATCCAATGGTCCATTTGAAATGATTCGTACGAACGGTCTATATTCGTCTGATAAACACTAAATAAGTTCTCAAGTAACTTTTCTCTACCTGTCGCTGTCCTCTTCGCGTGTGTGCGCCCCCCGCCTCCGACACAGAGATAACAAAGAGTGCAATCAGCTAAAGTATTAAAAATGAATATGAAGTTGATTTTTATGAGTACACAAACGGTATCAAAGGTGATGCTACATCACACTAAGGGCCCTAATTTAACAATCTAAGCGCATTGTCTAAAGCATATGGTGCACGATCTAAATGGCTGTGTCCGATGCCACTTTTGTTTAAAACATTTAAATGGTTTTAAAAACATTTTAAAATAGATGCATTTGTTTAAAGCAAAGCATTTATTTACTTACCAGGCTACAGGTGAAGCAGCTCTCTACACCTTCTAATGTATCATAATCAGTCCTCATTTATGTCCAAGAGACTCAATAATAATCTTTTACATTCAATCCTTTAATCTTTCATATTTAAAAGCGTTTTTGTGCTGCTGCGCATTCATGTATGTGATAAGCAAACGTGCAAAAATGTTGTTGTCCCGTTTATGAGCGCATATTACTAACGCGCTCTTTAAATAACAAATAAAAAAACTTAGTGTGCATTCACACGACAAAATTTCGGGAGTGACAACTGTATTTACTTACAGGTGTAAGTCTGGAAGTGTCCTGTTCACACAGCAAATTAAGGACACAAATAGAACACTGCCTGTATGAACGAGCAACCGACCTCAAACCCCTATTGTAGTTACACGCGGCACCTGTAACCATAGTGACGGACGAAAATATTAAAAAAGCATTATTTATGCAATGGGCAAAACTTTATTTATGTAAAAACAGCTGGCTGGTGTAACACTTACCATTGTGCAGAGAAAAATAAACAAGGGTGGTTCCTTATTAAAGTTTTGATTTCCAAAATGAATGAACAATCAGTTTCAGCAACTGCACGTTTTACCAAAGCAGATATATCCACTACAAATGTAATCATAATGACATTTGAAGGCAATCGATTCGTTTTTGCAAGAAATTGAACTTTATTTAAAGCATTAACGCAGCCAAATAGGAAGTGCCCTTACGCTCCCGCTCTGTAGGTGGCAGGCAAAACCAGCCTCTTAGCGCCACCTAAAGAGCGGGAGTGTAAAAAACGCACTTTATATGTCGTCACAGTTCTGTATGGACGCTAATAATGTTGTAAATAACGTTCAATATCCTACAAAAAAGACCGATTTGCTTCAAAGGCAGCAAAAAATTTCACCAGGAGTCATGGAGATTACTTTTGTATTGGATATATCTGCTTTTTGACCTCTCAAAGTGACGCATCTTTTGTCTTGCATTATATGAATCACAGATGTTTTTTTTGCAAAATATCTTCTTTATTGCTTCACTGAAGATAAAAGGTGAGTAAATAAACAGCTAATTTTTATATCCTTTTTATTTGACACTTAACATTATATTAATCGTCCACTTTTAAGGTTTAAACTTTATATATCTCACTTACTGGGCTGCACGGAATTTTATGCGTAATGTAATATGTTCTGTGGCGTCTATGAAGGTAATATAATATCACATTAACCTTATGGAGCAATTCTGCTGCGTAGTTTGCAGTCTTTTTCATGCACTGCAACGTTATCTTAACACAAAGAGCAACAAATTACGTGACAGACAACTGGTTGTCCAGTGCGATTCCGTTCACACGTCACAGCTTCTCTGTAAATACGGTTGTGAAACCCGAAAAGTTACGGGTGTGAGGTCGGTTATAGAATGCGGTTGTCAAACCCGTAAATAACCAAACTGCGTGTGAACGGAACCGTCTTAAGGACTCAAATATGGGTTTGACAATCGTATTATGGTACCGTGTGAACACAGCCTTATTCCGCCATTGACTTTAGACTTTAGACCAGGTTTTAGTTTGTCAACGGCATAGTCTATTTTAGTTGCCTCAAAATAGCAACGCGCCAACAATGCGCCTGAACACACCTTGTTTTCAGACCAGAACGCCCATGGGCGCAAAATTTCGCACAAATGCATTTGCTATTAAACGTGACGCTAAACGTGAAAATTATCATTGCGCTGCATTGCGCCGGGTGTATGATAGAGCCCTAAATGTGCATACACACAGAGTATTTGTGTACACTGAATGCTATTTTTTAAAAAGCTAGCAATATACTCAATAATATTATTTTACACACCGTTTAAACAACAACTACAATATTAGCACACCCCTAGTAATTTGCATATGTTTATGTACCCTACTCGCACAGACAATCTCTTGTGATATACGTCGATTTATCTGTGCAGTAGCACTTCACTCTGTTGTTGCTTCAATCAAGCTACATTGGGCTGACATTATAATGTAATGGTTATAAAACTTTATTTCAATATGTCATCTATGAACATGATTTGTGAGTCTTGTTAGATTGATTCCTATCAACAGTTAGGGTGAATACTACAACTCCCATCGCTCCATGCTCTTTCACAGCATTGTCAAGCTACGCCATTGTTGTTGTTTAACAACCTCTAGGGGTCTTTAACTTTGCAAAGTGGTAAATACAAGATGTTTTAACGCTTACTTTTATGTAGTTGCTCATTAACTGATTTTGGTTTGTTCTTAATCACAAAACGTTACAAATTGCATTATTAAAAACAAGTTTTCTTTGTAAAGCAAAAAAGGAAAGAATAAACACACACACGCACACACGAACAGAGAATATTTTTTTGAAGTCCTGCTTCTTTTAATAATGCATGTTTGCGTATGTGTGTGTGTTTTCCTCAGGGTGTTGTGTCTGTCTGTGTAGCATGAGCTACACACAGCGCCCTATCTCTCTGGCTGTGCTGAAAGCTTTTTGGGTATCATGCTGATCCAAAGCGAGTCCGCTGTTACCTCTGCAGGATGCGTTTGTCATTGGGGAGGGGTGTTATTGCAGATTTGCCCTGCAAGCTCACATGGCAGGTCCTGCTGCTCTTCTGTGTATGTTTTAACACATCTGTGCTGGACCTCTGCTATTTGGCTTCACCTTGTTCAACTCTGTCCTTCATGAATTTATCGAATTTAGCCTCTGCAGGAATCTGATCTGCAGCATGTAGACTGAATGCATTTGGAGCGTGTCGGTGCATTCTGAGCGCAATGAACCTTGTCTTACGCAGGAATGCTCGAGAGATCGCTACGCGTCAGTGATGCACTCAGCACATTGAGCTATTATTGAACCCAGCCCACATTTTTCAGTGTCCTCTTTCCATATCTGCTGGGAGACATTTGCATCCTGTCGGACTTCATCATGTCTGAGACCCAGCATGCCCTGGTTAGCCAACACTTGGTTACAGGGATGGACAACTATACTTCTACAAATAGATGCTGTGAAAAAGTGGGCGTGAGATCACTGGTACATCGCACTGATTAAATGAGCACCTATGTAGGTGGAGGGATTCACAGAGAAAGGGAAAGGGCTTAGGGTAGGAGACATCTGCCTTTCAAAACAAACTAACAGATGGACACCTGTGTGGGGTCCGACAATTTTGGTTCCTCTTTGAATGCGTTCCACAATCAAATCTTTGCAAGGTTATAGTGTGGCAGAAAATTAAGGCAAAAACTTCTCTGAAGGCTAACTTTGTATAACAAACATGTTTGTTGCAGATTTGCATACATTGGTGGCACACCACTGCTTAACATTTATGCATTGTAATTCTATTGCTTGGCATACATATTAAGTGTGGGCTTGTTGCAAATTAAGAAAGCACTGAAGAATATTGATAAGCACTTAGGCTATATCCTTAAATCTGATTGGAAGAAAACTGTTTGAAGAGCGACAAAAACAGCACTGAAACACTCTTCTGTTTTGTATCAGTTCACCTTTAACTACCGCTATGGCCAAATCAAGCATTTCTGATAAAAATCCATAACATACTCTCGCTGATGTGACATTTTTAACTAGTTTGTGAGAGGTATGCCACCGTCTGATAATTACAGTATTACTGATGATGTATGGTCTTCTTTGTGCTAGTTAATTTGCTTTTGCCTGCAGTATACTTTGGGTAAATGTTGTAGAAAGAAAATCACCATTATGTGGTTTTTGGTGTTAGTTGCATTTTTCAGGACTTCTAAGTTCACCATCTACTGTAGCTAAACCAGCTATACCCTAAAAAATAATTGGTTATTTTAACTCATGGTTTGAAATATGTTGGAAAGGTAGGGTTATAAATAGACCTACAGTATGCTGCAGGGGCACAGGAAGATGTTTAGGTTGGGGTGCTGTGTGTCTGGACCGCTGTAAATCTTATTCTCTCTGAATTAATAATAAATAGTTTAAACTCTTTATTTGAGTGTCTGCATGTGTAATTCACTTTAGACAGTTTGCAAAAATTATCACCCAGATCACTGCATGGTTTGAGAGAGAATTGAGGGGGCACAGGCACAGCCTCCGCAGTTATCTATTATTTATATTGGCAGATACTATTCAGACCTTAGTGTTTCTGTACATTAACAGGATGTGATAATAACGAGTGTAAACAATTATATTTATTAAAATGATTAAATCGATGCTGCATTATTAGGACCCCTATTATTATTTGTACACAACCCTTAACTTTACCCTATAAATACTTTCTTAACACTCTTTGGGCACCTTATTTCCACCTTTTGAACATGTTCTTTATATAAAAAATTTTGATGTAAAATGTGAAAGGAAAACTTTATTTAAAAACCAGACAGTGGTCGGCAGAACTGTAACGTTTGCCAATAAGGGAAACTATTACTTAGTAAAAGTAAACACTCAGAATGAATAAATATAAATAAACCAAAATTTGTGTTGCTTTTACAATTCTATGAAATTAGGGGGTGCTATAACACCCTTCCTAGCTACCCTTCTTCCCCGGTATGCTGGGGTATTACCCACCTATAGCTTCAAAAAATTTGCATAAGTTTACTCTAGGGCTGTCAAAAGATTAATTGTGATTTATCAATTTTTTTTTTTTTTGCTTGTTTGTCACACTTAATGTTTTAGATCATCAAACAAATTTAAATATTAATCAAAGATAACATTTGAAAAAGGATTTTATTAGGAAAAAGGATTTTATTTTTCCGGACTTGTGGTCCTTCTCAGAGTCCACACTTTGATGACATCATGTAGTGCAGACTTTAGGGACCCTTGATGCGAGTCCACGTGGGTGCACCGGAGTTGTATTTTGGGACAGACTCGAGCTTCTCGCCGGAAATAGTTGGAGAAGTTGCCTGTCAGTATGAACCCCTCCCTTCCATCGTCTGATTGGTCTGATTGCTCTTTTGCAAGGACTTCTGGGTTTGTAAAGTGTGCGAAGCCTGCTGCAGTGCGGGCTTCGCTGAAGACCGCATCAAGGGGGCAAAGGAGGCGCTGATGAGCACACTTTAAAGTGTAGAAATGACAGATGGGACACCCTACAGACTCGTAGACTCAGCGAGCACGCGCAATTTAAGGCCATGAGACCGAAAGTCCACATGAAGTGCGCCATTTGGGACAGGGCCAAAGGGAAGGGAAGGGAAAACAAAATCCAAACACACATGATGAAAAAGGTATGAAAAAAGTGGCTGTATGAAAAAGGGCTTGCCCCCTAGGCCTGATTACTGCCACACCTGTTCGCAATCAAGAAATCACTTAAATAGAACCTGCCTGACAAAGTGAAGTAGACAAAAAGATCCTCAAAAGCTTCACATCATGTTGAGATCCAAAGAAATTCAGGAACAGATAAGGAAGAAAGTAATTAAGATCTATCAGTCTGGAAAAGGTTATAAAACCATTTCTAAAACTTTGAGACTCCAGCAAATCACAGTGAGAGCCATTATCCGAAAATGGCGAAGACATGAAACAGTTGAGAACCTTCCGGGAGTGGTCGGCCAATAAAAATGAACGCAGCGATGACTCATCCAAGAAGTCACAAAAGACCACACAACAACATCCAAAGAACTGTGGGCCTCATTTGCCTCAGTTAAGGTGACTGTTTATGACTCCACCATAGGAAAAAGACTGGGCAAAAATGGCCTGCATGGCAGAGTTTCAAGACAAAAAGCATTGGTGAGCAAAAACAACACAAAAGCTTGTCTCAGTTTTGCCAGAAAACATCTGGATGATCCCCAAGACTTTTGGGAAAATATTACGTGGACTGACAAGACAAAAGTTGAACTTTTTGCAAGGTGTGTCTCATTACATCTGGTGTAAAAGTAACACAGCATTTCAGAAAAAGAACATCATACCAACAGTAAAATATGGTGGTGGTAGTGTGATGGTCTGGGGCTGTTTTTTTCTCCCTTCTTCAGGTCCTGGAAGACTTGCTGTGATAAATGTGACATCTTGGTTACGTATGTAATCCTTTTGGGAAATGAGGGTTACATATGTACCCGAGACGTTCCCTTTCAGTTGGTCACTGCAACGTCACATCGTGACTGAAGTATTGGGAATCCCTTACAAAGCGCCAAGGGTGCTGCCCCTTCCAATGCCCTGCATTAACCTTCTGCAACTTGTTTTTATAATAGGCGTATGCAGAGAGGCTGGTCACTACTTGTTCCTTAACCCACTAGAGTAACCTTAGATAACACTGGGAAGCGTACCCACCTGGGCAGTAGCTGGGAACACTGTGGAGCCACATCCCTTTGAGGTTTCTTAGATGGTGCATTACAATATGTAATAACCACTGAGGATTTTACTACATATCGAGGTCTCTGGGGTGCGTGTACATAGACAGCAGAGACAACTCTGTTGAGGGAAAAACGTGGGCTTAGTTTTCACTCCATGGACATTACACATATGGGATCCTGCTTAGGGGTCAATCATATGGACACCAAGCCTTAACATAACCTTTCAAGAATTCAGCTGATGAAAGGCTGGCAGCAGACGCTCCGTCTGACTGTCAAGCGTGTTGGAGGAAGTACCAAATTCTACAAAAAAGGATTTATGGCACTAATATTGCCTACACACAAGCCGGGGCTCTCAGTGTTTCTATCAGTTTGATGATGGAGGGGACAGCCTCCTCTTCAATTGTTGTGGAAGGAAAGCAAGCACGACACTTATCGGGCATCTCTGGGGGTCCTCTTGAAGAAAGTAACACCACTTGACAAACAGGTTCCGCTTCAGCGCATAAGTGTGTCTTGTAGATGGTGCTCAGGCCGAAGTATTGTATTAGCTACCTCCTGGGGTAAACCACTTAGAACTTACCATATTGTGCCCCCTCCCAGACAAAGATGGTCCTTCCTCAGGGAAATCCCCTGGGGGGGATTGTCACGAGGAGCATGAGTTTGTGGAACCACGTCTTGGTGGGCCAATATGGAGCCGAAGTCCCCTGGAGACCTCACCTGTCTCAGGGCCATTTACATTTTTTCCCCTCCAGGTTTAGCAGTGGGCTGGATGGGCGAGACGACCTGCTTGCGACCAGTTCCTCTGTGCTGCCTGGATAGTGTATGCTGTGGAGGCTGCGGAGGAATGCACTCGGCAAGAAGCCGACTGAGGCACTCATGTAGATAGATGGAAAGAGGCAGCTGGCTTCCAATGTGACAGGATGTGACTTATTGCCTTAGTCTGCTTCTGGGCGGCTGAGAACAGTTGGGCGAAGCTCTCGATCCATTCGCCAAAGAGGCACTACGAGACAGCGAGACAGGAGCATTGAGGAATTTCTCCACATCCTTCATGTCTGTCACCGTTGCTTCACCGTTGGGACAGCCGTATAGCCCTTAGAGAGGTGAAGGGTAAAGGTGTACAAGGCCCGTTGTGGGTGAAGAAAGGAGTCCCCACAAACGCTGAGAAACAGCACAAGCAGCCCCCAGAAACCAATCCTTGAGGTGGGACAGTTGGGTGGAGGTGGTTAAGTTTACTCTAAGCTGACCGCCGCTGCCCGAGAGAGCATAGCCGCCATATCTGGGACAGCCACGGGTTGTGGAACCTCCCCCATAGGCAGCAACATGTCCAAGCCGACATCAGAGAGTAACGGCCCCCCTATGTTGCAGCAACAAACATATGGTCATACTCAGGAGAGCCGAAGAATAAGGGTGATCCAACATTTGGCGGACTAGCCCTTTCTTCAACCTCTCTGCTGGTTGCGAAACTGAGGTGTGAGGGGGCCCGGACACGGTGACCCGGAGGTTGCCTCCCCAAGTGTTTGCACTCGTGGTTTTCACGGGGTGAGGCAAGGGGAGGGGGGCCATGCCATCCTTTAGATAGTGAACCCTTTTCCTCAGATCCGTGAGGGTCATATTCCCACAATGGGAACATGACTCCTCCATGAACGCCACCTCAGCTTGCTTAATGCCTAGGCACGAGAGGCAACGATCGTAACCATCCATGGGTCCCATATATTTGCCGCATCCAAAAACACACAAGTGATACAACATCTTTAAAAAGACGCGACAGACCTGTGTACACGGGAGAACCGTTTGAACTCGTGCAGCTCTTTTAGGGAAACTGCTCTTTAGGGCTGAGATGGATATGGCAACCCACTCATTCAAATTAAAGATGAAGATAAACTGCAGAGCCTTTGCGTACAGTGCTTTAGACGCCAACTATCTCTGAAGCACGCAGTTCTGTTCCCAGGTGAATAGAGAGCTTCTCACAAACAGCTTGCTGCAGAATTTGGAAGCGAAAAAATCAGATTAATGGATTGCACCTGCCTCTCATTTATCTAGTAAGTTCCCAATACGTCAGTCACAATGTTACGTCGTAGTGACCGACTGAAAGGGAACCATAAATTCAGCTGTCTACCAAAAAATCCTCAAGGACAATTTCCATCTTTTCGTAACCTTAAGCTGAAGCGAACTTGGGTTCTGTAGCAGGACAATGATTCAAAACACACCAGCAAGTCCACCTCTGAATGGCTGAAGAAAAACAAATTGAAGACTTTGGAGTGGCCTAGTCAAAGTCCTGATCTTAATCCTATTGAGATGCTGTGGCATGACCTTAAAAAGGCAGTTCATGCTCGAAAACCCTCCAATGAATTACAACACATGCAAAAAAGAAAAAAAATAGAAAAGGAAGTACCAACACTTTCTCACACCACTGTTGTCAGGCACAAAACACAGAGGATCCCAATGCAGTTAACAGAAGGTTTTATTTAAACAATAATGACAGCAAACAGACAATGGCACGTCTGGGCATAAAGCCACACCAGGGCAGACGGCTGAGACAAGGAACACACACAGGCACCGGAACGATGAACCACACGTTCGGGCTCCGGCCAGACAACGAACGGTGGGAGGAAGTATGGAGACCCCGATACGGGGTAGGGTGCGTAGACCGCTCCCGTGAGCGCCGCGTCACGGAAGCCACTGGGACAGGGGTAAATCCTGCGGCGGGCAGAGGGAGAGAGAGAGAGCGTTAGAGACACTGATGAGAGAAGCTGGACAGCTCCAGTGATGAAGGACCTCTCCAGTGGACAGCGACAATGCCGCGATGAGTCTCCGCCGTAAAGTGATAGACCAGTCTATAAATCCAACAGAGGTTGAAGACAGTCCGTAACAGGCAGCAGAGAAACAGTCCAGAGAGCCGTCGAGTAATCAGAGTCCACAGGAAAACTCTCGGGTAGCAGTGAGCTCAGACTGGGGTAGGGAAAATAAATCCACAAACTAGAATCAGACACAAAACACGACTAGAAACTAGCGTAGCTAGAAATGGCGAGAACATACGCCGTGACAGACGAGTATATAGACAACTTTGACAAACGAACTTGCCAAGACACACTAAACACACAGGGATTAAATACACAGACAAGATGACCGGATAACAAGCAACAGGTGAGGAAGACATGAGGAGGCAATCACACAGAGCAGGAACACCTGTGAGGAAGCACACGTGAACCTGTAAAACACATACAAACACAAGACAACCACAATACAAACAAGACAAAACCCTAAATATATTTATATATAAATAAATATATATAAATATATATATACATGAAAACAGAACACTAGACTAAACAAGACATAAAAACAAAGACTGGAAAATGCAAGGGAGCGGGGATAAAGTCACAATGACAAGAGAATACAAGGGAGCGGGGAAAAGTCACAAGACACGAGAAAAGCGTGGTCTGATATGACTACCAAAACCACGTTCTCCCACACAAAACATTTACTGTTAGGACCCTGCCATACAAAACTAGATATAATTACCAACAAGATTATGGCAGAGTCCTCACAACTGTATAATATATATACATATAAATGTTTCTTAAATACATACATGCATGTGTGTGTATTTATAAGGTTTATACAAAATAATTACAGACAGTGCACACACATATATTATGCAAAAACAAACTTTTATTTTGTATGCAGTTAATCTTTTTGGCAGTTCTCTCATAACCCAGCAGCTTGTTCTGTCCAATATTTACCCAAACATTTTTTAGAGGTAATACACTAGTTTGACTAGGCTGGAAGACAAAGTAAACAACCAACAAAACACCTGGGGCTGATTTGAGTTTATTTTATTTGAGTAAGGGTTTGCTGGGTGTGCAGTGGTGCTAAATTGTAAGAGTTATGGCAATAGTGTTTTCGAGAGATGCGGCTGTTTTCATAGCCCCGCTCGTCTAACCACCTCATCTTACGACTGACTGTCAGGACGTTTGGCTCATGATGAATGAACACTGTCTATATGATGAAGTCTTCCTGGGAGGTCGTTTGCTCACAAATATCCTCTCAGCCTGGCGTGTGATACTTTCTGTCATAACAAAACACAGTGGATCGACCAGCGGCAATAGTTTATGGTTAATTAATCACATGGGAGACAATTAATCAAGGACTAATTTCACTCTAATGATTCCTATCAAAGTACTCTTTACATTGGGAGGTTTGTAATTACACATTGAAAACATCTTCATCTCTGCATCTTAATTTTCTTCCAGGCCTGTGCAGTGGTTATGAATTAATAGGATTGTTTATTTATTACTGTCTAGTACTCATGATATTCATTAAGGTCCACTGAGCTCAGACAGAGGGTCATATCTCAAAGAGTTAAATGAAGTTAGTGAGAGGTTAAATTATGCTGTATTTGTAGATGGCTCTGCAATTTATCAAATTCCTTTTAGTGTAACAGAGAGTAAGCCAGATGTGAATTTGTATATTGTTGTAATAAAGACGGATTACTAAACGGTATAGCCAGCTTTGTATAATTAACTGTTTTAATTACACAAGCACATTAATTATCAGCCTAACATGTTTGAAAAATTGTTCTGAGTTAAACATTTGTGACATGGGATTATGATACAAGTTTTTTGACTTGTCCCTTGTTTTGTAAAAAAAAAATCACATTTACAGTAATGTTCTAAAAATTAACTCTGTATAATGCGACATTCCAGTGGGTTCAAAGCAGAAATGTGCAACTAGAAATTGATCTGTACAGTAAATTTTTGTTTGGCAATCAATGGCAATACTGTTATAGATAGAGAACCTGTTAGTAGCATTGAAATTACAAAACTACTAGAGATAATAATATATATCATCATTTAAAACTACATAATGACATCTTTTGCACTGAAAAATATTCTAGGCAAAATCCGAACAAGGTTATGCTTTCTCTGTTTGGCAGTATTCTTTACTGTTAGGAATGTAACCACCTGTGTTACTTAGTAAACATGTGAGGCATTGAGCTTTAGCTCAAGAGCCAATGTTATTAAAGGCGGAGTCCACGATGTTTGAAAAACGGTTTGGAAAAGGAGACGGGCCGACTACCAAAACACACTTATCGCCAATCAAATCAAATCAAATGCCGGGTTGCGTATGTGTGGGGCGGGTCTATCAACAGAAGGTCCAGATTCTATTGGGGTAGGGGCGTGTTTGTTTAGGTGATTTCAAATATCAACATTGGCTTTCAAACATCATGGACTCCGCCTTTAAAGTTATGCCATATTTAATTTGATTTAATGGCTTCACAAGACTTCGATTCAACCACTTTATGTCCTTTTAGAGCTAGAAACTATTGACTTTTAATGTATAATTTTATAACAGCTAAACATTTATTTAAATACGGTATTTTGTGTTATAAAGGTGAATTAAAATGATAGATTTCACCAGCTTATACCTACTAACTTACTAGTGCACCAAAACACTGTTTAAAAGATAATTTAAAGGAAATAAAAGCATGCCATGTTTTTATTAACAGTGTTATAACTTCAATAATGGCAAATGCACACTGTATCTACAACTCATTATGGTATACAGTACTGTACCATATATAAAAATAACAATAATTAAACATCTGCTTTATTGCAGTTGCCTCCACTTGAATGTAGGGATAATGCCCTAAAGCAATGGATTGCATTTCCCAAATGATATAATATGAATAATCAAGATCACTATCTGAGGCATCAACTGTGTTTTCCTATGTAATTTGCATATAAACACTCTTTTAATTAAACCCCAAATTAGGTAGGGAAATGCTAACTAATACATAAATATAAAGAGAAATGGAGAGAACATGATTATATTAAAGGGCTTTTGTAATAAAGAGGTATTTATAGTTAACAGAAGACCTGCCACTAATTGAAAAATAATCAGTTTCTTGTAAATGGTTGCATTTTTCTTTTGTAATACTGTTGGATTAATTTTATCTCAGACAGCACTTTTTATTTCCATTAAGTTAAGTGTCAGACTAATTCTTCAGTGGGTTAAATGTATAAAATTTTATATTTCACATAGAATTTCATAAGGTTTAACAGAGTAAAACGCATTAAAAATAGATTTGAAGCATATTTAGTGCTTAGAGAAATCACATCCACTCTTTTTTATGGACCATGGGAGTCAAGGAATCCCAAAGCCATAAAGCGCTGTAAATCTGTTCAAGTTACTGTATAATCTATAATGATATTAGTGAGCTCGGCTCAGATAGTAAACACCAAGGTGAGTTGCTAGAGCCGTGATGTATTGCGCTTGGAGTCTCTGCTGACAAATAAACTCCCGTTGATAGAGAGAGGCATCCGAGGTTAAGCTGTTTTAAGCTTGAAGAAACTTGACCTTGAACTTTTTTACTTTTTATTTATTTATTTTTATGAGAGACACATTCACATGGCTTGTTAACCCTAATCCTTTTAATGACATTCATTTAAAATAATAGTAAAAATAAATCCTGTAATCATTTACCCTGCTGTTCCAATATGTGTAGGCTCATGTTATGTATAGAATAAATAAAGATGCTTAAAGTGTCTTCAAAATATGTATTCTGTGTTCTACACAAATGTATTTATTATTAATTCATTTTTCAAATGATGTACACTTTTAAAAATAAATATGCTTCATTATGTCAAAGAAAAAAAGGTTTTGGCTAAATGGTTCAATAAGACCCTTTAACATTGCTGTTTTACAAAAGAGTTAAAAATAGTTTTTTAGATTATAAAAAGTACCAAAAAAAATTATTGACTATATGGTTCTTTTAAGGAACCAAAAATGGTTCTTGCATAGCATCGCTGTAAAGAACATTTTAAGCACATTTTACAGTGTAAAACCTTAGATAAAGAAAGTGGTGCACCATTTTGAAATCACTCTCACTTTTTTCCTCTATGATGAATAGCATCCCACACTACTGGTCTTTACCAGCACTCAGCCCATTAATAAAGTCAAAGGCCAGACACCAGTGTGTGGGACTGTATATGGCTGGTATTTTTACTTGCTTATTTCTTTTTTTATTGCACTGTTGCAATAAAAATAAAGGTGCTTAAAAGGTTCTTCACAGCAATGTCTAAAAGAACCATTCAGTCAGAGGTTCTTTACATTTTAAAGGTTACTTTTAGAACCATTCAGACAAAAAGGTTTATCTATGGTACTGTGAAGTACCTTCATTTAAAAAAGTGTAGCTGTTGTCACATTGTGATGCGTCTGTCACACACTTACTCTGTATGGACCCTTCTCATAATCAGAATCACACACAGATAGCTATTCTGTCATTTGTGAATGTGGGTTAAAACATTTCACTCTTCTGATGTTCCCAGAGATCTCTGCTATTGTGCCAGGAACAAAGAAGCAGGCCCTACGAGAACAGGTATGATAACTTACACTCTGTTCTGTTGGGCCTTTGAAAAACTATTTGTTAAGGAAGGGGCATCCTTTGTTTCAATGCCTGAGGCAGCACCAGTGAATTTAATTATAATCTTTTTTTGGGTGGGGAGTTGGGGAGCTAAGAGGATTCCAAATTTGAAAAGCCCTGGTCTTAAAAGGAATAAAATTGACAGTATTAATTATATCTGTGTGAAGGAGAGGAGAAACAAAAAATAAATTTGATAGATGAAGCTTCTAACAAGGAAGCTAGTTCTTCCAAAACAAACTCAATGGAACATACTTGACAATATAGCACTTACAGTAAATCCTAAGACTACAGAAAAAGCTGTGAGCCTTAAACCGTAGACCAGACCCCAACTTAACCTAAGATTTATTTATCATAGTTTAAAATAATTAGAAACAAACATATAAACAACATAACAGTTTAAAGTGTATAAAAGCAATGAAACAGACAGAATATTATGTCAGTTGAATGGTTGTATAGATAACGAACAACCTGATCTCACGAATTTCCGTGGCATAGTCACGGGAATTTGTGCTCAATTTTCCGTGGCATTCTCACGGATCTCCGCATTTTTCCGTGGCCCTGCTACGGACTGTCTTTTTCCGTGGCATTCTCACGGATTGGTTACTCAACTGTTTTGTCCTATTTTCTTACCATTTTCGCTTCGGTTTAGGGTTAGATTTACATGAAATGACATCCTTACCCAAACCCAACTCTAACCCCAACGCCAGGCAACAATTGTTTAAAGTTTAGAAAATATAAAAGAATAAATCAGAAAAAATAGTATAAACCAATATTTAAAGTGACATCCTAACGCAAACACCAAATCTAACCCTAAACCGAAGCGATAATGGTTTGAAAATAGGAAAAAGCAGTTGAGTAACCAATCCGTGAGAATGCCACGGAAAAAGACAGTCCATAGCAGGGCCACGGAAAAATGCGGAGATCCGTGAGAATGCCACGGAAAAATGAGCACAAAATTCCGTGACTATCCCACGGAACTTTGTGAAATCATGTTGATAACGAAGCAAGATACTTTCTATTGCAGTTGCGTTGAAGACAGAGGAAGTGATAGCGGTGATGAGGATAGAGGAGCAGGGACTCGAGGCACGAATCACCGACCAGAAAAGCATGCAAGTCCCCGATTATCGTTATCGAAGCCAATGCAGCGAGGAGCAAAGTTTTAGTTGACAGAAACTTAAGTTGCACTGACTGCAGGGGCTCTATGGTATTGAAGATCGTGGACCTGATAGAGATGGTATGGATGGAGGAACAGGGACAGGGGCTGATCTAGACCCTTTAAGAGGGTTTAAGCCACCCTGTCTGTCATCTTAGCCACCCTAAAATTTGTAAATCTATCAAATTTTCAAAGATGTTTTTCAAAAGTTTTACTCGAAAATAGTAACGAAAAAAACGCAATATGCAGGACAATTTGTTTTTCTGTTCTGCGCATGCTTGGTAACGTCTCGGTTACAAATGTAACCCTCGTTTCCTGAAGGTAGGGAACGGAGACGTCACGTGGATGACTGACGAATTGAGAAAGACCAATCTGCTTTGAGTGTAACTAAAAAGAGCCAATGAACATTGGCGTGCAGTATTTGCATATGCCGGCCACGCCCCGCTGGGAGAGTATAAATACAGCTGGCAGCTGAACTGCATTTCAGTTTTTGGCTGAGGAGCCGAGCATAATAGACGCGGCTACCTCAGCAGTGGTACAGTAACCGTGGCAATGGTTCATTCAAGAATTCAACAATAAAAGGCCGGAGCCAGACGCTTAGTGAGAACACAAGAGCATACTGATTGGTCTCAGAGGCTATAGAACCTATCGAACATGTTAGGTGTCCCCCAGCCCGCAGCTTTACAAATGTCCGTTAGTGAGGCACTAGCGCCCAGGAAAATGCAACACTACTTGTCTAGTGCGCTCCCATTCTGAATGGGGACAATGTGCCCTGAGCTTGGTAAGCATCCACTATCCAGTGAGACATTCTTTGCTTGACAACAGCTTTTCCATTTTGCTGGCCTACTTAACAGACAAAGAGCTGTTCTGAGGGCCTGATGCTTTGCGTTCGGTCCACATATATCCACAGAGCGTGGACGGGACAGAGCAAAGCCTTGGGCATGTAGCTGGGTTTCAGAATCACATAAGAGTAAGTGGGCCCAAACTCAAGGCATAAATCGCCGTACGGAAAAGCATGCAGGTCCCCTACCCTCTTTACAAAGCCAATACAGCGAGAAGCAAAGTTTTCATTGACAGAAACTTGAGTTGCACTGACTGCAACGGCTCAAAAGAGGTGTCCTGGAGTGCTTTCAGCACCAGGGACAGGTCCCAAGATGGTATAGAGGAAGGACGAGGTGGATTTAATCTCCTCGTGCTCCCTAAGGAACCTGATGACCAGGTCGTGCATACCTACTGACTTACCTGCTATGGGATTGTGGTGGGCAGAGATTGCAGCAACATACACTTTAAGGGTGGAGGGAGACAGCTGTCCCTCCAGCCCATGCTGTGAAAACGAGAGCACGACACTGACCAAGCATTTTTGGGGATCTTCTCCATGAGGAGAACACCAGTCGACGAACAGGTTCCACTTCAAAGTGTAAGCATGTCTCGTAAACTGCACTCGCGTTGAAGTGATGTTGTGCACTACCTGCTAGTGTAGGCCACTTAGAACCTGCGCACCCGGTCCAGGGACCACACGCAGAGTTTCCAGAGGTCCGGACATGGCTGGCATAAGATGACCCGTCTCTGAGAGAGGAGGTCCTTCCTCAGAGGAATGGCCAGGCGGGGCTGTTGCAAGAAGTACTAGTTCCTGGAACCAGGTTGAGCAGCATCCGGAGACACAAATAAATCTACCTGCGCAGCTCTGAACTGACTCCTACTCAGCTGGACCATCTGGGGGTGGAGTCACCACTCGCCTGGGAGTAATGTTTGCGAGAGCTCGTCGACTGCATGATTCAGTGTGCCTGAAATGTGAATTGCTTGAAGTGACCTTAGATGCTTCTGACTTCACAGAAGGTGATGGTAGGCGAGCTGCGACATGTGACAGGAGTGTAGACCACCTTGCCGGTTGATGTATGCCACATTCACAGTGCTGTCTGTGCGGAATAGCATGTCTTTGCCCTGTAACATGTACATAGCCCCCAGCCCATGTTAGAAGCATCTGTGAATACAACAATATGCCTGGACACCTGTTCCAAGGGCACATCAGCCCAAAGAAGCAAGGGGTCCGACAACAGAGTGAAGGTTTGGCGGCAAATGTGACATGCACATGGTGAGTGCCACGCTGCCACGCCCATCTCAGGACTCGGTCAAACAGCCAATGTTGAAGCTCTTATGGAATAGCTTAAGCAGTGTTACAGCTGCCACAGCTGCCATATACCCCAGGAGCCTTTGAAATACCTTCAGTGGGAACACCTACCGGTGTTTAAATAAATTATAGCAGTTCAACATAGACTGAGTACGCTGTAAGGTGACCAGGTCCAGCTCCATATTGAGATAAGAGACCTGCTGCACAGATACAAGTTTAAGGCCCAATCAGGTGAGGTGCCTGAGCACCAGGTAACTGTGGATGCATAACTGCCCTTGAGACTATGCTAGGATGAGCCGATCGTCGAGGTAGTTGAGTATGCGAATGCCCTGCTCTCTCATGGAAGCAAGGGCCGCCTCCGCTACCTTCGTGAAGATGCAGGGAGACAAGGACAGCCCGAAGGGCAGAACTTTGTACTCATATTCTTGCCCCTCGAATGCAAAGCGCAGAAACGGCCTGTGTTGGTGGAGAATCGAGATATGAAAGTATGCATCCTTCAGGTCGATAGCTGCAAATCAATTGTTGGGACGGACGCTTTAGAAAATGCATTTCTGCATCAGCATTTTGAACAGCATTCTGCACTGCCCATGGATCGCCACCATCCGTAGGTGCCAGAAATTGACCACATCCAGAAACACATGGGTGGAAACCCATCTTTTAAAATATATATATATACTGTATAACAATGATATCACAATGAAACAAAAGGAGCATGTACTGTAGCGTTGGACAGTAGTTACAAACTAGTTAAAATAGAGGATTCTATAATTTTTAAATACATTTTTAGACTGCTGTATCCATTTTCACATTGCATAATCTTTGACATAGAAACTGCTCCTGAAACATTGTTTTCTGAACTTTTCTGGGACTACACAATTAACAGTTCTAAGGTGTTAGTCTATGTAGACAGGTCAGTTACACTTTACAATAACACTATATGAATAATAATGCACAAAGACCTTGATCCGTTATAAAGTAAAGCTGAGTTAAGGCATGTTCTAATCATAAACTAATGAAAAGTCACCCCCTTCATTTGATACCTGTTAATTAATACATTAAATAACAACTAACATGTCACACTGTTGTTAATGATGACTTTTAATCAATTTGTGATTAGTACATGCTTTCACTGAGTGTTGTAGTCTATGTCAAGTCGAACTCAACTACAACACTGCTTTCACTCATCATATTTAAGTAAGGAAAAATCAAGTGCATTGTTATTCATGTGTTGTTAAAGTGTTACTCCCAGTCAAGCAAAAACCTTTATTTTTGCCCAAACAGGATCCTTCTCCAAAAATGCCTTTCCCTATTAGGACACAGCTGGAGAGGGTAGATAAGAGAGGCATGCAAGGGTCCCTGGCCTTCAGTCATAAACTAAGGGGTGAACAGAGTGAAAAATACAGAGGTAGAAGAGTAAAAAGTAAAAGTCAGAATTGGAGACCTATAGATTTAATTACCACGGATTGTAAAACTTCACCTTTCTTACAATTAAAATGTCTTTAGCCCCGCCTCGGCTGTACTACATGCACATGAATAGTTAAAGTCTCTGTTGTAATTTATAGAATACATAAAAAAACCTGCTTTGTGCCTTCATTGCTTTACCATTCATGCTTAGCAGTAATTCATGTTTGGTTGCCTTTATAATTAACGTTCTGCTTTTTGAAGCTGTGAACTGACTGTTTTAAAAGGTTTTTGTTTTGATGTAAATGGTTGAGTTGCAGGACTTGTTTTGAGGGATATACATGATCAGCTTACTGTGTCTCTTATCAGCTCAGGCCTTAGTGTACACATGATTAAATGCAGTGCTGTATTAACTTAAAATCAGTGACGCTTGGATGAATAAACTCCATCAAATTGCAAATCCTAAATGTACACATCAAAGAAAAAAATTTATAAAATAGACTCATTAAGATGGCATTCTTGTAAATAAAGCATTGTTTCTGTTCAGCCAAAAAAAAGAAGAAAGTCATATACATTTGGATGGCATGAAAGTAAGAATGGTAAGAGAAATCTTGTAATTTGAGAAAGGAATAATTCCTCCAACAAAACATGTAAAAGTATCAATAGCAAAAGGAGAATTATCAGAATATAGTGCACACATGCCCGGTCTTGCATTTTTCTTACAGCATTCACATCTAAAATGGGTCTACAAATTGCCAAATGTGACATCATTATGCCTCTGTATAGACGGTTTCATCGGACGCACGTGATACACGTCTGGATCCGAACCTTACTTCCGGTTTCGTTTTTTTAATGGTCTGACTAGTTGCCAAACTGATCTCTTGAACAAATGCCTCGTGAAATGTTTTGGTTTCCTAGGTAATCTATGTGTTGTTGTTTTTTGCTTGTTATATAAATAAACTCAGTTTAAAGAACTTTGTTGTTATTTATTCTTAGCGGAGTTTACCGGAAGTTCATGCGGACCGCGACAGCCGCTTGTTTATGTCGTTACTGCTGAAACGGTCTGACTCTTTTCTGTCATTTAATCTTCATTTGATGAAATTTTTTTTTGCCATGATAAAAAGAAAATGCAAACATCTCTTTTAAAAACAAACTAAATCCTAGTCTAAAATGTCAAAGTTTGATTTCAATCATTGATTTCACAATAATTTTAATCTTTGACCTTAGCCAATATTAATGTTATTTTTTCACAGAATGTTCTTTAGATTATGAAGGATGATTTTATGTAACAGCAATTAACCAAAATGACTTTAGCTGGGTTTTCACAGAGTGGGTCACAGTCATCCCAATACTTACACATTTATTGATTTAGGAGACATTTAAGATAAAAGAGCATTTAAGATTTTGTCCTAAATTAATTCCATAATTCTGTTTTTTTTTCTGAAAAGACATGGGCACTTTCTTCAAAACATTTGTAATGCTCTTAGGTTGTGCAAGACCACTCAATGACACACAAAATAAACTAGTGAGTGTTTTAAGGCTGACTTTACACTCCAACTCTATTGACTGAAAGAGAACAGAGAAGCGGTCGGGGACTCATTTCTGACTCCTGATTACAGCTGCTTTGTGACACCTCAGAGAGTGATGTGGTGGATGGTTAAAACCTCCATAAATATTCAGGGCAAGTTTACAGTGCGTGCTGAAGTGCAGGCGTAAAATCAAGCTTTAATTATCCCTCACTGGTGGCTGAATGGGTTCTTTTTGGTCTTTGCTGAGTAGGCTTGATGTGTATTCTCCATCAGCGCAATCCCTGGCCTTTTTTGCTGTAGGGAGCACATTGTGAATGACTTGTAGCTGTATTTTAAAACTAATTTAAATGAATGAAGCAAATGTACAGATTTTAGGTATGTGTTTACCTAATTGTTTTTAACAGTATTTCAAAAAAAGTTAATTTAACCATGTGATAAATGCACAAAAAACTTTACCTTTAAAAATTAGTAATTGCTAGCCTTTTGAAAACAATCACACCTCCTTTCTATAAGTTAGACTTATTTTAGATGGTCTTGTTTAGCCTTTTTTGGGGGGGGGGCAGTAAGAAACCAGGCTCTACAGGCTGTGGAGCCAAGCTGGATGCTAGAGCCTGTGTGCACTACGCTGATGGTGGTTAAATAAGGTTTGCTGAACCTATTCCTAAAATGGCCGCCATGCCTAAGCCTGTCCTCAAGATGGCTGCCATTGCCAAACCTGTCCACAAGATGGCTGCCATGCCCGGACTTGTCCACAAGATGACTACGGCCCTGTCCCAAATGGCGCACTTCATGTGGACTTTCGGTCTCGTGGCCTTAAATTGCGCGTGCTCGCTTAGTCCACGAGTCCGTAGGGTGTCCCATCTGTCATTTTTACGCTTTGAAGTGTGCTCATCAGCGCCTCCTTTGCCCCCTTGATGCGGTCTTCAGCGAAGCCCGCACTGCAGCAGGCTTCGCGCACTTTACCAACCCAGAAGTCCTTGCGAAAGAGCAATCAGGCCAATCAGACGACGGAAGGGAGGAGCTCACACTGACGGGCAACTTCTCTACCTATTTCCGGTGTGACGCTTGAGTCTGTCCCAAAATACGACTCCGTTGCACCCACGTGGACTCGCATTAAGGGTCCCTAAAGTCTGGACTACGTGATGTCATCAAAGTGTGGACTCTGAGGAGGACCACAAGTCCGGAGTGTGCCATTTGGGACAGGACCTATCATGCCCGAACCTGTCCACAAGATGGCTGCCATGCCCGAACCTGTCCACAAGATGGCCGCCATGCCTGAACCTGTCCACAAGATGGCCGCCATGCCCGAACTTGTCCACACGATGGCCGCCATGCTTGAACCGGTCTCTTAGATGGCTATCATGCCCGAACCTGTTCACAAGATGGCTGCCACACCCGAGCCTGTCCATAAGGTGACTGCTACATCCGAGTCTGTCCACAAGATGGCTGCCGCACCAGCTCTCCCAAAGAATTACAGGACAAGGCAGCTGGTGTCGAATATAGGAGACACTCAATTGGTGTCAGTGCGGGTGGCTGGTATGGGTGGACCTTTTGCTTCTGTACCTTTTTAGGTATGTCCCTGGTCCATTGCACTTCCTATGACAGCTGTGGCTCTGTGCTGTGTGTGTAGGCTGCTCTTTGTTTTTAATTTCCCCAGAGGACGCAAATATCTAGGAGCCTAAGCCGTCTGAACTCAATTGAGCTTTATGATCTGACCAAGTTGGCTGAACCAATGCCCTCCAAGTTTCCTGTTTCAAACATGTGGACTGAATCTGTGTTTCCTGAGTCCCCTTTCACAGCCACAATGGTCATTCTGGAATCCCCTGTGTCCGATAGGTTAGGGGACTGTCTCTGGTCCTGCTACCCCATCTCTTTAAACTGCAGATTCCCTTCATACATATTAACCTGGCCAAGACTGTTTCTCTCTGTCTCTGTCCATGTTCCTACCACTACTGGTGTCCCCATTGCTTCCAGTTCCACCCTGGCTTCCTGCTCTGCTGGCTCCACCCTGATCTCAGGGACCATTACTTCACATGTTGATAAACTAGAGCCAGCCAGACGATCACACAGGGAGAAGTTGGAGTCCTAATTACCTGAACATCCCAATTTGCCATTCTAAATCAATAGATGCACAGTTGAAAAAGGAGGCCATTCATCCTAATCTGAAAGCTGCTCCTTTAAGGTGTGTGTGTGTGTGTGTGTGTGTGTTCTGTCACAGTCCTCTATTGTGCTTCCCCAGTCCATGTCTCTTATTTTAAAGTTGTGTCTTTGTCTGCCAAGTTTGTAGTTCTGTGTAGTTATTTTGTTCCACTGGTCCTTATTCTTGATTGTCTCCCAGGTGTGTCTAATCAACCATGATTACTCTGTATATTATACAATTATAAAAATAAATAAACTGAAATACAGTATACAGCGGGTGATACAGCAGACAAGCTTATTGTTTATATCTATGCACGCATTAGCTCTTATGCATGCATTAGCTTTTGGTTGGGATGGGACACTGCAGTGCCTTGTTTGTCTAAGTCCGTCGCTTCTCTCTCTGTTAGTAAAAAATATTAATCTAAGCTGCTCCAATCATCGCCCTCCTCCACAATGCTGCATCAATGCCAGCTTTGAAATGCTACAGTTTGCCTCCACCCACTTTAACTCACCATTGTGATCAGGGCCTCCCACTGTTTTATTGACTATCTCACTAATTACTGCTTGCATTAACAAAGCCCTTAAAGTACTGTAAAGAAGTTTCAGTTGACTGGATTGAAGAGAAAGGGGGTGGAGTCTTCTCCTCTGAGCTTCGGGGTAAAGGATGTATCTTCCCTTTGGCAGGTACACACTCCCTCTGATCATAGATCATTGATCACAGTCGTCAATATCTGCTGTTCCCCTTGCATATCAATGCTCTTATCCATCTCTGGATTAGGATGAATGGCCTCCTTTTTTCCTCAACTGGGTGTCCATTGATTTAGGATGGCATATTAGGATGTTCATGTAATTAGGCTTCCAACTTCTCTCTGTGTGATCGTCTGGCTGGCTCTAGTTTATCACCATTTAAATCACTGTTCTGGCACACAAAGCTGGCAAAAGACCAAGCACTAAAATGCAATGACTAGTTATAGGACGACAGTGTTGTGGTGTGGTTTCAACATATGTTCTGGTTTTCATGTTGTTATTAGTGAGTAAGTAAATATTAATTTAATAATGTATATAATGGAAAAATTCCCAAGAATGTGGTTAATTTGAAGATACTTAACATCAACTAGTCATCTAGAAAAGTAGTAAACTAGTTAGTTGGTGTTTTAATGTAAATTATTTCTCATGAATCTTGTCACAGAGTGACTTTTAGGGCGGAACCAAAAAGTGAGAGGGGAGGTTTCGCCTGGACCGAAATTTTAAAACACCCAATGACTTCCTGGTTCTCCATGGCAACAAAACGGGGTTATTAGAAGCAGGTGACATCGTTTAGCGTGGCGATTCGTGATTGGGAAATGCAGCGAGGGAGAGACATATAAATAGGACATCCAAAGACACAGAAGAGTGAATTTCCGGGCTCACTTCCGCCATGGGCGCAACCACAGCACGATCCCGCTGAAGAGTCCGCGAGCCCCATTGATCCGGCAAACGTTTAGAGCGAGCGGAAAGAGTGCGGGGCCGTGAAGGACGAAAGGAAGGAGTCGTTGTTGTTTGGGAAGTGTGGAAGTCATCACGTTCATGATTGTTCCATTGTTTCTTGTGGATGTTGGAGCGGGTGTTGTGGCAAGCGGTGTGTTGATGCGGTGAAGTGGATGAGGAAGAGTTGAAGAGAGGATCTGTCGGAGGAAAGAGGAGAGAGAGACAAGTCATTGAAACAGGTTTGGAAGAAGGCAAATCATATTGAAGCAGTACATTCTTACTTGTGTGTGTGCATCTGCATTGAAGGTCACAGTGAAGCACGATCTCTGGCGGAGATTTCGCAGAGTCAAGTGACTTTTTGAAGACTGCTAAAGGAGGGAGAACAACACGGAAGAAGAGAAAAAAAGCGTTACCAGACTGTGAGTACCAGTGGTTTATTTTACACTCACTGAAGCATTGGAGGAACGGACAGTCACCATTTGTGTGGAGTGTGTCGTTGCGTAGTGGCCCTGCCGTGGAGAACGAAGCCGGTGGGCGAGCCAGTGGATTGCAGGACATCTGGAGCGCTGTGCGGGGACTCGTGTCATCTATCCAAATCGCCTGTGGCAGCGATTGCAACATCTCCCCCTTCAGTGAAGTACTTGATCCAGCGTGGAGGTATGGGCCTTATCTGTCACTAACGAAAGTGTGGATTGCCGTGGGTGAGTGTGCATTTTTGACGTGTGTGCATCTGAGGTATTTGCAGTGCTGTGCCGTGTCTCCTGTCGCCCGTACCGTCCCTAGGTCAAGCCAGTCGCTGTGAGGTGTGTCGTGGAGCTGCTATGGCGCGATCATCATCGTGGACTTACCTTCTTATCCCCCCCACCTGCGTGTCCAAGCAACGAAGGAGATTGGTTGAGTACAGTGATTGAAGTGCTGTGGAGGAGATAGCGCTTGTAGCTTTAGAGCAGCACGCCTAGTGCACCACAGAGCCACACTAGAATCAAGCTAAAAGCTATATGTACCCGAAGTCGTCTGTTGATTCAGAGCAGCACACCCAGTGAACCGCAGAGCCACACTAGAGCCGAGCTAAGAGCTATATGTACCCAAACGCCTTGTCGATTCAGTCCAGCGCGCCTAGCGAAGTTCATACTTACCTTGTGCATCCACTAATTGTTTTATTCTGCCTCCAGGAGAAGAGGAGGGCGCCACGGGTTTAAGAGACAAGAGAGAAGGAGCTCCGTCCCCCTGTCTCCCCCTTAGTAGTGCCCCTGTCTCTGGCACCTGCCCTCTCCCCTCCTGCAAGATCCAGCTGGGAGGCAGAAGAAGGATTATTTTAGCTCCCCCTTTTCCCCTCTCCCACCATAGTTTTAGATAATTTAAATAAAGTTTGTTTTAATTTTACTTACCTGCTTCGTGTGTTTGGTCATTGGGGTGCTTTTGGGGACCTCCTCGAGGTGGAACGCCCGGAGGGGCATCAGTAGCCCGCTCCAGTTGGTGACAATCTCATGGCAGTTTGTACATATTTTTTGAGGTGACTAATTCATATGAATTTGTAAGACTTAATGCATAGAGTTCAGGATGGATATTTTGCTCAAGAAAGATGAGGTAGAAGGGCATCAGAATTGTCTCAGTTACGAATGTAACCCTCGTTCCCTGAAGGAAGGCAACAGAGACGTCACATCGTGATCAACGAATTGGGAACACACTTTGCGAAACTTGTTAAAGGCCAATAAACTTGGCATTCAGGTATTAGCATCTGTCAGCGCCGTTCTGCTGCTGGAACATAAAACGAGCGTCAGGTGCAAAACCAAATCAGTTATTTTCGCTAAGAAAGCCGAGCATCAGTGCCTGGCCAACCTCAGCAATAGTTCAGCAAACTGTATTGACGGGAAATAACGCCTCCGTTCCCTTCCTTCAGGAAACTAGGGTTACATACGTAACCGAGGCGTTCCCTTTCAGTCGGTCATTCAGCCGGAATTCAGGGAATTCCTACCAAAGCACCACTGAAGCTGTCCCTTCCAGTGCCTATGTAAACCTTCCAACTCTAGATCTGACCCTCTACTGGGGGAGGTTGAAAAGCAGTCCCCTCTGTCTCCAAGTCGCCCAGTCCAAAGCTTACACTTTTCCTTTTCATGAAGAGGGCTAAGTGGGCGGGCTGCTTACTTCAGGTTCCTCTGCGGTGCCTGGGTGAAGGAACGATGTTTGCTGAAGCAGGATACCCTCGGCGAGGAGCAGGCTTAGGCGCCGGTACAGATTGAGAAGGGGCAGCTGGCTTCCGATGCGGCATATATATGGCCTCAGTCTGCTTTTGGGTGGCCGAAAACTGTTGTGCCAAGCTCTCTACCGTGTCGCCGGAAAAGTTGGTCTGGGAAATCGAAACATTCATGAGACAATACTGATCGACATCCTTGATGTCTTGCAACCAGAGATGGCAAAAGACAGCTGCGCTTGGGTTCTCTCTTGTGCAGATCCATCAGAGCCTTAGCATGATATACCTGCAGCAACTCCATGGCATGAAGTGCAGAGGCCACCTCCCCGCAAGCCCAATACGCAGACACCGTTAGTGTGGACAACTGCCAACACGCCCATGATGGAAGGGCTATCCGTCCAGGTGGCCGGAGTTGCTGGACACAGCTGTGTACAACTGACCACTCCACTGTCGGGACGTCGCAATACCCTTTAGCGGCACCGCGATAGAGAGAAGTGGGGGTGATGGCTGAAGGGTCACAAGAGGAGAACAGAAGGCAACAGAAGGCAACAAAAGGGGAGGTGACGTTCCCGGAGGTATCCAAACACAAGAGACAGAGATCATGACCATCCTCAGGACCCATAAATTTGCTGCATCCGGAACTGCACAGACAAAATGACATTTTTAAGACGACACACTTGTCGTGACACGAGAGAATGGCTCCCTTTAAAAAGACACATATTATTTAAGACAGAGAAATAAAGAGGTGGAAATCTGCAAGACTTCACTGTGGTGCTGTCTCTCCAACCAACTTCAAACAAGCGGCGAATTTCCGAGCAGAAAGAGAGCTCCTGATAGCAGTTGATCTGCTAGCTTTTGAAGCGAAAAAAACTGATTTGGTATTGCACCTGACGTCCGCTTTATGCTCGCGCGGCAGATGCAAATACCTACATGCCAAGTTCATTAGCGTTTTACAAGTTTCTCAAAGTAGATTGGTTCCGTGAAGCACGTTTCCAATTAGTTGATCATGACGTGACATCACAGCTGGGGTTATGTGTCTTGCTCAAGGACACCTCGACACTTGGCCAGGTGGAGCCGGGGATTGAACCACCAACCTTCCCGTTTGTAGACAACCTACATGAACCACTGCCACCCCATAGGAAAGTAGTTACTCTATGTAAAGTGGTAATCTTAAATGGATAATGTGTCTGTTCATGTCACATTTCATATTTAATATGAATCTGAGATCATAATGGACAAATCTGCATTGGTTAAAAAAGCAGAAGGTAAAATAGTCACATGATTACTGAGATAATGAAGCACTTTCTATTAACAAACATGTCCTAACAAACCACCCTTTCACCTCCCAGGGGAATCTGGAATTAAACAGGGTCAATGCCCCTCCTCACCTAGGTGGCACGTGTAGGGATGTCAGTGACTAAAAGCTTAGAGGGGAAAGACCAAGATGAGGGTGTGGGGGGTTGACCTTGTACATGGAGGGTTGTGGGGCAGACCAGCCAACCATCTGTCAGAGCTGCTGTGGACCTGACCTGTCATGATTGTCTGGCTGGGAGGTCAAAGGGAGAATGAGATGATAGGAAAGTAAAGAAGGAACCAAGAAAATAGAATGGAGAAAAACTAGACAACTTAACTAGAAAGCATTCCGATTATTTTCTTATAGTGAATCCATTACCTTTGTCGATCTGAAAGTAGATTTTTTTTCTATAAAGACATAGTGCAAAAGCCTCACTAACCTTTAACCATTTTGAATGTCAACACTGTACATGTAAAAATTTGATTTTTCAGTAATTTTCACAAGGTGACATAAATGGGCAACTAATGCATGGCATTAATAGCTGACTGTAAATGGGTCTTAAGTATACGCTTATGGTGTGTGCAAGCACTTTGCTCTAAAAATGTTCAAACATTAATGGCAATCTATTTTTAAAATGTCTTTTAAAGAAAAATTCAAGAATGTGAAATGACTGGTATAAAAAAATGCATATATCTAAAGTAATACAATATACAATATGAATGTGAAACTCAATAAATGTAACATCTGTAATAACAGTTTGCACAATGCAATTGCTATAGCCATACAGTATCAGTTGTGTACATGTGCAGTTCGACCTGCAGCTAAGCATACATTTGATATAATAGTAAGTGTGGTTTATGGGTAAATATAGGTAAACCTTTGTATACAGTTTTTAGTTTAACTGTGTTAATGGTGTTCTTGAAGCTCGGCTAACAGGTTGTTTGTTATGCTACCAGTGCCAGAGTCGTGGGTTTATTTAAAAAGTCATAGCTATTAAGCGTGCGCATGACAAATCAAAAACAGAATAGATTAATTATGACTCCACATATTAATGTAATTAATTATCACTATACCACCTGCCACTACTCAGCTGATGAACTTAATGCTAGTTTAACAATTGCAAGGTCTCTACTGTCTACTGTCAACCATTTACAAGAGGGATGATTTTACTACGGGGTGCAAAACAGACAGCATTCCAGACCCTTGCTAATTTGTAAGGATGTGCTATTTGTGAGTCTGTCCACACCTCACATCTATCTGAACACATATTTCATTCTTTGACTACTTGTTCTTTGTCAGACAAGAGTAATTTAACTCTAGGATGAGTAAGACTTGTCACTTATGTGAGACTGACACTGATGTAGAAGTGACCTTTGACCATGCGTGCTTGTCTCTCATTATCACTTACTCTGGAACTGAAATCAGACTGGGCCAGCCTGTTGTCACATGATTTCCCAGTATGGCCTTCTGGACAACACATTCATGGACACACCCGTAGAGAGAGAGAGAGAGAGAGAGAGAGAGAGAGAGAGAGAGAGAGAGAGAGAGATGGCATACTTTGACAACAATACATACTGAATTAGATGAAGTAACTACTTTCTGACTGTTCGTATGTTTTTTTTTTATAATATAGATGGGTGGAGTATACATACCCTGCATCTGAAATGTACATGAATTCTGAATATACTACACCCATCATGTTATCATTGTCATGTGACCCGTGTGCATATGCACTGCGATTGAAATAGCTTACTTCCATACTATATAGTAGGTAAAAATCAGTATACAAGACAAGAAGTATGTCTGAATTATAAAAGTCTGAAAGTACCTGGGTGACCTACTATTTTAAGCTAGATTTTTAAAGGGATAGTTCACCCCAAAATAAAATAACCTCATGATTTTCTCACCCTCAAGCCATCCGTGATACATATGTCTATCATCTTTCAGACTAACACATGTTCAGTTATTTCCTAGCTTTTCCAAACTTAATAATGGTTGAAAACAGGGTCTAGTACCTTGAAGCCCAACAAATGTGCATCCATCCTTCACAAAAGTAATAGCTTTAGGTGTGCATTCAATGGACACTTTCCCATGAGGCTGTGCAAACTGTGGAGCTGACACATTCAAAAAAGTAAGTATTGTTAAAAGAACTGGGTGGCTCTTTAAGTTATTTAGGTAATAAGAAATGTATTCCTCACAATTTTATTGTACAACGCATAAATTATGGCCATGGTTGTTCAAATTATGCAATAGGTCAAAAGACATATGGGTCACATAACAATTAAAAACATGGGCGGATGCAATACGGCTGAAATGAATTTATACTGCACCCAATAAAGTTTAACAATTAAGCAGTCGGTTCTTCATTTAATTCAGTAATCCAGATGCAGCAATGTCTTTTAATTAAATATAGACATTTCAGCAGCAACAACACAAACAAACGGCTTTTGTTGACCAAACTTAACTTCTGGTAGACTTCCTCATAGAGTTAATATCAACAGAGTCCTTTCAGAATAGTTCATTTCTGATAACACGCAAAAAAAGACAAGTAAATTACCTTCATTTAGATATTATATTTAACACGTATCAACTACACTGAGCTAACGTTACTTTGTAATTTTTTTGCTACAGATCCTTGAATTGTTGCCTGGCTGCAAAATCTCTCTTTACAGTAGGCCTGGCAAACTCGTTTCCTTTTAAGGATCCGGGTTACTGTGAGTCACTCACTAAAGTGTAACCGGCTGATCCACGCGACTCGAGATTCTCAAAGCAGGAACATTGCAGACTCGCAGACCATGGGACTCATGAGACTTCACTCGCTCTACAGATCCACTAACCGGCTACGGCTGATCCGCGCGAATCAGCCGGTTAGTGGATCTATAGAGCGACTGAAGTCTCCTCAAAAGCAAATCCACAACAAAAGCCTTTCACTTCTGAAAAACATGCTTATAGGTTTTAGATTTGGTGTGTATGGTCGACCATTTAAAAAAATAGGCCTAATAATAATATCAAAATAATATAGAGAAAATGTAGAAAAAACTGTGTCCTGATTATGTAGCCACCGAGCCGGAGAGTCTCGAGTCTGCAATGTTTCCGGCGGATCTGCGAATCTGCAGTGCTTCCGGCTCTGATTCGAGAGACAATTCGCCTTTAAAAGACGTTTTCTTTCAGTCATAGAAGTACAAATAGCAGGCTTTTAATTGCTGTAAATGTCATTGTAATCTCATAAAATAATTTGCAAATATGCAATAAAAGGTTTGTACTCTAAAAATACAAACAAGAGATAAAGAATTTACAAACGTGCGGAAAGCCATTTCAGCACTCGGACAGCGCCATGTTTTTTAGAAGCATTACGTAAAAAGGTTCTCATCTCACCATATCCACAAGTACAAAGTCATCATATACAATAAATCCATAAGATAGCATTTAAAAAATATTTTAAAACAGATGCATATGTTTAAAGCAAAGCATTTATTTACTTACCAGGCTACAGGTGAAGCAGCTCTTTACGCCTTTTAACGTCTCATAATCGGTCCTCATTTATGTCCAAAAGACTCAATAATAATCTTTTACATTTTAATCCTTTAATTAGTCAGCTTTTTTGTGCTGCTGCGCATCCATGTATGATAAGCAAACCCGCGTTGTTGTCTCGTTTATAGGCGCATATTTCTAACGCGCTAATTAAATAACAAAAACAATATTGCGCCATAGACTTTAGACCAGGTTTTAGTTGGTCAATTGCGTAGTCTATTTAAGTTGCCTCAAAATAGCAATGCGCCTGAACACACCTCGTTTTCAGACCAGAACGCCCATGGGCGCAACATTAGATGCAAATGCGTTTGCTATTTAAACAACATGGCGCTAAACATGAAAATGATAATTGTGCTGGGTTGAAACTAGCAAAAGACACTTGCGTCGCGCATTGCGCCGCATTGTGCCGGGTGTATGATAGGGCCCAATAGCTTGTTAAGGTGTTTTAAATAAGGAGACATGTATAACTCTCTGGGAGGGGGTCCTCGAGAACAAGGATTGAGAAACACTGATCTATGCTATCCGGTCTTCCCTCCTCTTTGAGAAACTGAAACTTTTATTTTCAATCTCAGTTTTGCCACTAGCAAGACCAACAAACAAGCACAGATCGTAAGATAACTTCTGGGCCGTTTATAGCAAACAGGAAGTAAGTGTAGAAGGAATGGAGTAGTTTAAATATTCGGAAGTGGGCTCCCTCTGGTGGTTGGAGCAATCAGTCTCTGGCTGTGGTCTTACAGTGTTATTTAAAACAAAGTGATACTTAAAGCTAACATTGAGGACATAAGATAATGCTTTACATGAATTACCACTTAAAACAATATTTCAGAGAAAACATTAGGTTATAGAGAGAAGAAACAAAACAAATGATGGTTGGCAAAAACTCTAGCATCCACTCAAACCAAAGTAGTGTCATGCTTCAAAAACAGTCACATAATTGTGATAAAAATACTTGGCACTGTAATGTGATTTTTTAATAATGCAGTCTTTCATGGTGTTAATTAAGATATAAGAAGGAAGTCAATTTTCCAGTAGCTCTTTATACAGCATGTATTAACATCTCCGTTCTTACCCTCTGACTCTGAGTGATAAGTGCACTTGCATAAGGCCCAGACTTGTAAAATGAGTTTCTTTCAGGGAAAAACGGGGCACTCTGGTCTCTGATGTGGCTTCAAGTTCTATAAACCACTGTGTTGTTAAGCATTTGATGGCAGTATGCAGAGCGCAGTCCTGGCCTCTCCTAATGAGGCTGTTTTTATAACCTTAAAGAAAGAGGGGGAGAACTGTTAAGCCTGATTAACTTACCAAAATCTGCTCATGTTTCTTTCACACCAGACTTCAAAGGGATCACATTTTAAATTTCCTGGACACTGGTATTAAGTGGACCAATTTACAACTGCTTTCTTGATCTTCAAAGACCGCACACTCTCTGCCGTGAATCTTCCCCGTCATAAGTTCATGGGGCATCGCATTAACACAATTTGTCAGCAGTAATGCCAATAAATAATGACCAGTAGTAGCAAGAAGGTAATTAATCTCTTTATGTGTTGGAGTTTATGGCTTTGTGTTGTAAAATGAACTCTTACTTTGGTCTTTCATTGTAGTTGTAATTTAGAGTTTAGTGGAGTATGTCACCAGCCATGTTTGATTCCAACACAAAAGCTGAGGATGATTTTGTAAAATGAAAGAGGCTCTTGCTTTATATCAACAGTCTGTGCGTAAGAGTGATGAAAGCCAAAATCTTGACAAATATCAACACTCAGTTCTGAAGTAACCCCCAAGAGATTTCCATTGCTTACAGAGTCAAGAAGATGAAGTATCACTTTTTAAATTGTATGAAAGGCAAAATAAATTAATCCAACAGTATAATTAATGATGTGACACCTAACTAATGATGTCTGGATTGTGGTGACCTTTCCCTAGAGTCAATGAGGTATACCGTGTCCACCTGTGACCACCCTTAAGCTGGCAGATTGAGATCTGAATTTGTCTTCTGCCCCCTTGTCAGGCTTGTCAGTGACCTCTTGTTCTTGATTTAGACATGGGTAAATGGACCTATTCATCTTTGTAAGTTCATACAATTTGTTCATGAATTTAGCATTTACAATAAATCCTGACTAGAACAATTGGTGTATTTGATACCTCCTTTACAGAACTATTAAATGTTTATTTCTGACTGGCAGACAGATGTATTAAATTATGTTATAATAATTCACTAGGCTTTCCATCATATTTGCAATACCACAACGAAAAACGTGGTTGTATATCACATAACTCACTGTCTAGATATAAGAGGTCCTCTGTGCACATATTCAGAGCACAACTTTTGA
The DNA here is from genome assembly GCF_027580225.2 of Misgurnus anguillicaudatus. Lineage (NCBI taxonomy): Eukaryota > Metazoa > Chordata > Actinopteri > Cypriniformes > Cobitidae > Misgurnus > Misgurnus anguillicaudatus. Next base: position 6,615,386 of record NW_027395278.1, read on the forward strand.
TTGAGAACCCATGTGATTTTCTAGGGCAAGAGTATTCAACCTATTTTAGGCCAAAGGCCTCTTGGTGGATAGAGTGACAGAGTAATACAACCACTGACACCCTGTTGAAGGCCCTTGCTCTAGGTGTGCATACATACATGTTCACTTTTTACAGTTTTTAGCTAAAATCACATCATATGTCATGCATCCTGTGGAACACATGCCATCTGTCCCTACAGAGCTGTTCAACCTTACTTCTGTTCTTCTCTGTGGACTGTGTCGGTTGACCTCATTGTTGCACAAAACCAGCACAAACCATTATAAACCACCTTTAAACCAGCAGATAAGTTCATGCTAGTCTGTGTTGCCTTTTAAAGGCTCTCTAAGCGAATCTGCGAGACGTTAGTTTTGTTGACGTTTGAAACAGACGGAGCGTAGGTAACTCCTCCCCTCCCCCTCCCTTCCGTGCTTTCATGAACGCGCCCAACCCCCACCCCAAAATCCTTTTTGTCGTTTATTGGCTGGAATACTTTGTTTTGTTTTGTGATGCTAGGTTTGGCCACTATGTTGATATTGCCGTTTGTGAAGCCTGGGCTGTCTACAGAGATCGCGTTTTTTTACAGTTTGATTAGCGGACAGGCAGCAAGCAGATAGTGAGGAGATGTTTCCGGTATGTAACAAAAAATGTTTTATGGTCTAAAACGCTTCAATTCGCTTAGAGCGCCACTGCACTTTTTAAAAAAAATAGGCTTATTCGGGCTTAGTCTCTCATTCCGGCATAATAATCAAGGACTTTGCTGCCATTTCATGGGTGCAGCAGGCGCAATTATATTACCCAGTGCCCAAAAATAGTCCCCTTGGTAACTTTCAATAGCTGGGGACAATTTTTGGACACTGCATAATATCATTGCGCCTGCTGCACCCATGGTAGCTACAAATAGGAAATGTTTTTTTTTTTTTTTTGAGTGCGATGCTAATGGTCTAATTAGATTCAATGAATTATGCTAAGCTATGCTAAAAGCCAGACCCGGAGATTGCCTGAATGGATTCCAAATGGCAAAACTGAATTTTTTAACTCTAGGGGAGCTGGAAAATAAGCCTTTTTTTAAAAAGAGAGTGTCCCTTAAAGGAATAGTCTACTCGTTTTCAATATTAAAATATGTTATTACCTTAACTAAGAACTGTTGAATCATCCCTCTGTCATCTGTGTGTGTGCACGTAAGCGCTGGAGCGCGCTGCGACGCTACGATAGCATTTAGCTTAGCCCCATTCATTCAATGGTACCATTTAGAGATAAAGTTAGAAGTGACCAAACACATCAACGTTTTTCCTATTTAAGACGAGTAGTTATACGAGCAAGTTTGGTGGTACAAAATAAAACATAGCGCTTTTCTAAGCGGATTTAAAAGAGTAACTATATTTTATGGCGTAATAGCACTTTTGGGAGTACTTCGACTCGGCGCAGTAACACCCTCCCTCTCCCATTATGAGAGTGAGAAGGGGAGCGGACTTTTCAGGCGAGTCGAAGTACTCCCAAAAGTGCTATTACGGCATAAAATATAGTTACTCTTTTAAATCCGCTTAGAAAAGCGCTACGTTTTATTTTGTACCACCAAACTTGCTCGTATAACTACTCGTCTTAAATAGGAAAAACGTTGATGTGTTTGGTCACTTCTAACTTTATCTCTAAATGGTACCATTGAATGAATGGGGCTAAGCTAAATGCTATCGTAGCGTCGCAGCGCGCTCCAGCGCTTACGTGCACACACACAGATGACAGAGGGATGATTCAACAGTTCTTAGCTAAGGTAATAACATATTTTAATATTGAAAATGAGTAGACTATTCCTTTAAGAGATGTAACTTTTAAATATCTGCTTTATTTTTGTTGATACATATTTTCAGGTAAAATTAGAAGTTCATTAATTTTCTATCTGCCTCATTTGTAAAGATTAATATTATTTGTTACGTAGTGATATCACTGTCTGTGAGTTGTTCCTGGTTCTACATGAAAACATCAGAAAGTCATGGTGTGCTGCACCAACCATTGCATCCACTTAAATCCATCATAGAGGCAATGTCGTAAGTTCATCTATGTGACATTAGAAGCAAGCTAACGGTGATGCTAAAAGTCATCATGTTAATGACAAAGAGTGACAGTAAATGATCAACCTTACTTTGACTCTGTCTTCATTGGCTACGGGTTAACTTGTTGTATAGTTAGAGTTTCAACACACTGCATGAGAACACTACATAGTCAAAGACGTTTAGCAAGGTGGAAGCAAGGTGGAAACACACACACAAATGCAAATGATTTCGTTTCTGCAGATTTGCAATTTTGTGGATATGTTGGGACTCAAAATTGAATTCTGCTTTTTGACATTAAAAGTGCACCCATGCACCCTTAACATAAATATGGTTGGAACAGAATAGTTTCTATCAAATATTCATAGCCTGATTTTCTGTGCTGGTTGACCACTTTGTCATTTACTGTAGATTTCATCTCAGTCTTTTCTCCATTTCATCGCGTCAGAGTTCTAGAGAACTGTTGATTAATCCCAATTCACACTGAAGTCCCAGCCATCCAAAGTTCTATCAGATAACCAGTCTGACATTCTCATAATGCTACGAAGTCATTTCACGCATGGCACTGAGCTAATCTTCAATCACGGTATGGCAGATATGCTCATCTCCATCACATGTCTAAAGCAGACCCCCACAGACTGATATCAGACTTATAAAATGAGTTTGGTTGAAGCTTACTATGTGGGTTCTGGCAATGTATTGTATCAATGTAACATAACCATGCACCCTGTTGATTGATATGGGAACACTGGTCAGACGGTCTCTTTTCGTAATTAATAGAGTCAACTGTGTATGCGGTAAAGCTTTTGAATCACTTAAAATTGATTGCTATAAGTATTAATATTCATAATCCCCATGCCACTGTTGGAAGATGTGCTTAGTGGCATTCCAAGTGTCAAATATCTGATTTCCCTAAACCTGAACTATTCCACTTGCCCAAACCTGAGGATAAGTTCTTAATTTCTGGCAATAACATAAAGGTATATAATACCGGAGAAAGCAATTCTCATTCATCTTAATGTTTTTTTTTAATCTTATTATAATTGACTATGCAGCCACTGCAGAACTGCAATGATACATTTTGCTTATATGACCACTTTTTATAGCCAATCACATGAGCCAAAAATGTCAGAAATTATGTTTTAGTCCAGATGTTGCAGTTGGTACATTGGTAGTTGTAAAAGGTAACAAGCCAAACATTAAGGGGTGGTTTCCCGGGCAGGGATTCGCTTTAACCAGGACTAGGCCTTAGTTTAATTAAGAAATATAACTAGTTTTAACAAACATGCTTTACTAAAACACATTACTTGTGTGCATTTTGAGGCAAAACAAAGGGCACTGATGTATTTTAAGATATGTTTTAAGTTTGAACAGGTCTTACCCACTAAACACAGGACGTCGGATAGACGTGCAGATCATGTCTATATTGGGTCCGTCTGTCCATGACCAATTCTGGACATCTATTTGACGTCCAAACTAGGTCCACTATTTGGACGTCCAACCATGACCCTACTTGGACGTCATATTTACGGGCAACATTTGACGTTTGAGCTGGGTAATATTTTGGACGTCATTTGGACGTCATATTTACGGGCAACATTTAACGTTTGAACTGGGTGATTCTTTGGACGTCATTTAGACGTCATATTTACGGGCAACATTTAACGTTTAAACTGTGTGATTCTTTGGACGTCATTTGGACGTCTATGACAGGCCTATGTCTATATTACATGATTAGACCTATAAAAATGTGTTTATTTACAAATATCAGCATTATTGTACCAACATGATTAATACTTACGAATAGTCTATATTATTTATACAGTACTGTTTTTTCTGCTTTCTTGAATTATATACAAATTCATCTAAATGTACAATTTAAAATCTGTAATTAAATGTGTAGTTCGTTATTAAAATTAAAATTATATGATCATACAATGATTATATACAAAGTGAAGATATGGCTGTGTGGCCGAGTGGTTAGCGAGACTTGCTTATAACCCAGAGATCGAAATGACTGAAGTGTTTCAGTGTTGCAATGGATGGGTGAAATGCAGAGACAATAATTTATTTTCGCTTTTTTCATGTCTATTTTCCTTACACGGAGGTCCTACGGATGTCAACCTTAAGACGTGCAGAAGACGTCGAAAAAAAAGACGTTGCCTGGCGTTACAAAACAACCCCTTTTATGGACCGGATTCGGACGTCCAAAAATTACATGAAAAAGACGTCATTCCAACGTCACTTTGCACAGTGGGTAGATTTGTTTTAGTCTAGGACTAGTCTAATCCCTGTCCGGGAAATTGCCCCTATAGCAATAATACTAGACATATATTTTAAAATACTAAAGCTATTTGAAATCAATATCATATCTGACTCTTCCTTCCATGACCCTACTTTGAATGCTAGTAAAATATGTTTTTGTGAAACTTTCTCTTGAAGGGTTTTGGTAAAAATAAGTTTTTGACTAATTGCATTAAGATTGGCCTACACTGTAGCATATTCTGTCCAAGAACAGTCCACTATGCTGAAAAGATCACAATGAATTTCCATGTTGAAACAAGGTGCAGGTCTAACTATCTTCCAACCCATAAAATTGTTTTGATCGTTTGACCGTTTTCCCAAATACGACCAAAAGATGCATTTTCTCCTCTACCGGCTGGTGAAAATTAATTAGGGTATGAAATTATACATATTGAGGTACAATATGATGACATGTACTGGAATTGTGAATTTCAATTTAAACCACCAGGATTCATATTTTTTTTTTTACACATTATACTATTCGGGCATTTAGGGCAAATAACGTATCTATTTATTTATTATATGATTTACTACACAGGATACAAAACAGTGACAACTTTTCACGATCATCTGTGTATGAATGGGTGAATTTGAGGCTAATTGTAAAGCGCTTTGGATGGCCATAGGTCTGTTAAAAGCGCTATATAAATGCAGTCCATTTACCATTTAACGAAAACGTTTTCAAAAAGTACTTAAAATATTAGCAATGATAGGTCACCTTTGATTGTGAAATACCACTGGTTCTCGTGTGTCTCAGCTAAGGATGTGAAGCACTTTTGGCTCTCGTGGCAGATAGCTTCATGCTCTAATATTTTGGTTTATGTTTGAATGAGCCTGACTCTGCACTTTGCATTCATGGATTTTTTGTATAAAGTGATAGTATGACTTCAGTTCGCAAGGTTTGCAACGCAAAATGTTTGTAATACTGTAAAGCAATGCATATAATAAATACATGTGACTGTATTTTACTTGCATGTTGTGTTTTGTATGGTTGAATAGTGGTTGGGTTTAGGGTAACCCTGCTGAAAAAACATAATAGACCAGCATAAATCCCATGCTGGTCCATGCTGGTTTGGTGCTGGTTTAGCTGGTGGTCACCAGCATACCAGAACCAAAACACAACATATGCTGGCCTTACTGGTATGACCAGCATGGGATGCTGGTATGCTGATGACCACAAGTTTACCAGCACCAAACCAGCATGGGAACCAAACAAACCAGCACCAAAACACATGATGCTTTCTGTTATTTTCAGCAGGGAAGGGTGGGGTTAGATGCTCCAAAATATCTTGAAAAGCATAAATGTTTATAATCATTTTTCTACATTTAAAAATTCATAAAATTAAATGCGTCTAAGCTAACGTATAAAGCAAACATATAAAAACGTTAAAACAACCACAGGTAGTATAAGCTAGTGGCGCTATAAGGCACAAACCCCTTAACACAGTACTTTAGGTTGTAACAAGGTGCTTGCACAATCAAATTATGAGGTCGTTATTTTTGGAGGACAGTCTCTTTAATCCAGTTACAAACATATAGGGGTGGTTTCCAGGACAGGGATTATAGGATGAGGCCTTAATTTAATTTTGAAATATAACTAGTTTTAACAAACATGCTTTACTATAAACATTACTTGTTTGCAATTCATGTAAACTTGTAAACAATGACTCCAGAGGAATTAGTTTTCTGCTACATAATGAATTTTAGTGTTATTTTGATACATTACTTCTGTCCCTAATGTATTTATTTATTGGTCCCATAGACCCAGTTTTGTACAAATCTATTATCATTTCTGTTTGTGTTCCATAGCCATATTGCAGAGTCATTTCAGTAAGATAGCTTTTGTGTGCCATCACAAAGTGTCTACAGATGTTGGGAATGAGTGTATATGGCCATTTGAGTGCTTATCTGAACATTGCTCTCAACACATTTGTGGCTAAAATGGGAAAACTGAAAGGCTAAAATTAGGTGCTTTGTAAAAGTGTTTATATGCCAGAAGGCTTGCCATATGGAGAATGGTATGGCTCAGCATGAAAATATGTTATTACAGTGAGAAGAGATGGGTAAATAGTCTCCCACGAAGAGTGAGTTATATTGAATTTGAAATGGAAACAAATGGAAATTCAAATGAATGCAAGTGTTCGTATGATGTAAATTGATTTTTTTTGTTTTTACTTTTCACTTAAATAATTAAATAAACGTATAATTGTTTTAAAAATGTGTATTTGTTACATGTACTTATTATGGTAATATAATGATTACATGCAACTAACCCACTATTGCCTCAGAGAAAGAAGGTCCCTGTTCAAGCTTCGGCTAGGTGAGGAGGTCTTTCTATGTGGAGTTTGCATGTTATCCCTGTGTCAGTATGGGTTTACTCCGCATACTCCGGTTTCCTCCCACAGTCCATTGCATGCAGGTTTGATAATTTGGAAATGAAAATAAAAAAATGTCCTTCTCCAACTTATGTGTGGTTTAACTTGTGTATGGATTTACTTGTGAGTGGAATAACCATTGTTCTTGCAACGAATATGGATATCGGAATGGTGTTAAAAAGTTAATACACAAATATGCAACTTATCCAACCCTAACCATATACTAGGTGCATGTTGTTAATTAATATTATTCAGTATTCAAATGTATAGTTGCACACTTACAAGGACACCTTAAAAAGAGTAACCAGTTACAATGTACTGTGGGTGAAACATTGCATACTTTGACAGTAAAAATCCACCTTCCTGTAAAGTCATCTTCACATATAATAATAACATTTATAGAATGCATAAGTGTCTGGTAGCCACTGGACTTTCTAACATCCTGACATTATTCATGATCTTAGGATACTAGTGTCCTTTCTTTCAAAATTGATTTTACTGAATTTGCAGATTAATGTAAACCAGCTCCCCAAACTGCCTTGACATTTATGCTATACATAAAAAAATATAATACCAATTTATGTAATAATTTGCCATAGCATTTGAAATCTTTAGTACCTCTGGGTCATTCTACAGAAAAGGTGGAATTCAGATGATGGGAATTTGCTTAAATGAACTTCTTTCAACATACCCAAATCTTCTTTAATAGCATTAAATAACTTGTCAAATCTATGAATCTGCAAAGCGGGGAGCTTAATCTATTTTTAACTTTTTAATACACTTTAATAAAAAATCCATGAGTCATTTATTTGTCATTGGTGTTACCTGTGATTTAAACAACATTCATGTTGATAATAAATATTTTTTCTCATTACAGCTTGTGTATTTAGTTAAAGGTTGAGTAGAGGAATGATAACAGCAAGAAAAATAATTGATTATTAATATTTGTTTAATTAAATTCTTCATCTTTACCCAGCATTGTATGAAATTATTTGATTCAAAGTTTGACCTTTTTCTTTAAAACCAACAAAAACAAAAATATTCAACCAAAAAGGCTTTGATGCAAAGACTGAAATATCAACAATGTCTTACATCCCATATCAACAACAAAATATTACTAGAAAGTACAAGAAAATACATTCATAACACCAAAACTTTATTTAACACCAATGACACAATATAACACAAATGACAAAATTAGAATATAATAATAGATAATGAATATGATAAAACTTATAAACTTTCATAGAATTTTCCATCTTGTTTTGTTTTTATGCATAGTTTTAGGAATAGTGCTAAGGAAGTACTCATTAGTGAAGTATCACTAATGACGGTAACACCAATGATGATAACACAAATGACAATTTACAGAAAATAAATTATATTTTACAAAATGGCTGTCATTAGCCATGTGCTATTTCATCAGAGATGTAACAATCACATACTTATTCAGAATAATGTATTTTTATGTAAAGATCGTAACACTCTCAGCTATAAAAAAAAGAGTAACACTAATGACATCCAAAAAATCTTATCTTAAAATTCTTAGATATATGAAGAGTTTTGTTGCAAAACGAGATAACCACCGTTTTTTTAATTGTTCAGAAATCTCGTTTTTTGGTTGTGCATTCCAATTAATTTCAATGCAACTGCAGTTGGTTTGTTTTGATTTAAACCTTCATAACTTAAAAATAAGTTAAGTTACTTAAGTAGCACCATAAAACAAAATAATAACATGATAACATAATAATAAACATGTTTTGAAAAAAATTTTAAAAAATGGATTTATCTCGTTTTGCAACGAAACTCTTCATATCATGATATTTTAGACAAATAAGGTAAGACATCTCAAAAACCTTTTGCCTTCCTCCACTGCACTTCTTTCACTGACCTCTTGACCCATGAAAAACTTCAAAGAGCTGATGCATTGTTTCAAAATAAAAGTGCTTTGGGTAGGGTAACACCAATGACATAAATTTGAGGGAAAAATATTTATTTGATATTATTCTTATTAATAGTATTTTTACCATTTCAGTGTTGTAGTAAATTCATACAGGGTTAAAGGTACATGTAAATTAGATTTGTTTTATAAAAACATGGTTTTAAGTAATAAGTACACAGTTTAACTCTCATGTATGATCAAAGAGACAGGGCAATTTTCAGGACCAGACATATAAAAAAAGTTTAAAAAAGGAAAAAATAAAATTAAATAAATAAACTCTCTCATCATTTTAAGGACAGTCTATATTTATTAAATATATATCATTATGGGATTATTGGGTCAAATTAAATGATTAAGGGGTCTGCAAAAGCAAGGGACAAGCATTTCCACCTTTTTTGTAGAATGACCCACCTGCAATTCCACAATTTCAAGTGGTTTTGAAAAAAAAAACAGGCCTAATGAGAGTAAATAAGTATACATGCCTGCCACAAAGAAGGCGGTCTGAGATAAAGGGCAGGATGGTGTGCCAGATGTGCCTGTGTCTCACATAAGAGAGGTTCATAATTAAACTTCAGACACTCAATAACTTTACGGATTCTGTGTTGCCAGCATTTTCTTCTTTGTTTTCCACGCTGCCTTTCGAATAGGCTGGTTGTTGTTGGCATGACTCCCTGTCTACCCGCTGAGCAGCGTCGCAGTGCTAGAGTCGAAGCGGGCTGCGTCATGTCTGTGTTTTATCCTTACCCCCTTCTGGGAGATCACACATACAAATGGTGCCTTCCGAATTCTCACCCCAAACATGTTTCAGATACTGCTGGAAGAGATGTCCTCTGAACTTTAACCTTTTCTGACAAACATATTGCTACCAGTAATGTTCGCAGTAAAATAAAAGAAAGCTTCTGTTCGGAAACATATTCCAGGAAACGATTTTACTTTGTAAACGTCTGTAAATGTTTAGCCTTTATACAACTGCGGTATACCAACAAAGAACATTAAGATTTTATTCCATTCAATTCGGTTTTTGGAGCCATGCCACATACATACCAACAGCGACAGATATTGTGCCAAGTCAGATAAGCTTGTAAAACCATAAGGAGCCTTGTGCACATTTTTGGCTAAATGGACGCAAATGTTGTCAGAATGTGTCAGAGAATTACCCACAGGATTTGAAACGATGGGAGGGCAATAAAAACAATAGAGTCATAGGGGAAAGAAGTTAAATGACAGACAGGATGTTAAAATCTTGTTCTGAAAAAACTATGTAATGCAGTGTTAACGGCCAAGCTCCTATAAAATAAAGAGCATTGGTATTATAGCATAAATTGTATCAAGTAAGAATTTTGTTCATTTGCTCAACTTTTTTTAATCTTAATCACTGCATCCGAAACCGAAAATCCGTAGGCGAGGCGAGAAGTATGTCTGAATTCATAGTATTTAAAAAACAGAAGACGAAATGTCCTTGGATGACCTACGACTTCGGTCAAGATCCCGAAGTGTTAATTAGATTGACACTTTACTATCCTGTAAGCCCCCAGGAGAGGAGTTATCCAACAAAGAAGTCATTGTTTTATTCAAAAATGTCCGAAAATTGAAACGCAATGCAATTCAAATTGCAAATACACAAATTAAACAGTAATTTAACTTAGGTTAAATTACATTTGTTTAACGTCATTCCAGTTAATGACTAACTTTTTCTTATGACAACGTATGTCACGTGATGTTTCAACATGACGGATGTAGTACGTCCGAATTCATTCATACTATCCATATTCATTAGGGGTGTGACGAGACACTTAATCCACGAGACGAGACGAGACACGAGATTGTGTTCACGAGAACGAGACAATATTTTTACACTTTTTAAGAAACACTCAATGATAAAATAAATGAATAAGAAACTGAAATCAGGTTCAGGTGGAAGACATGGCGGCAGCAGCTATGCGTGGTTTGGCAGGCTCCACTCATGAGCAGAATATTTCTTACATCGCCGTTCATAATTATTTCTACTTACTTTATAAGACTTTTCTAGGTGTGGTTAGCACGCCACTGCATTCTATTAGTAAACGATGCAGTAAACACAATGGTAAATTTGAACAAGGAAATATTGGCCTCTACCTCCTCATCTGCGTTATTTTATTTGGCCCACTGATGCCAATGTTTTTCAGATGTAATGTGCCGGAGTTTAGTGCTGCAAAAGCGCATCACTCTTATAATAGCATCACCGCTGACCCACTGGGCATTTTAACAGAAAAAACACAACTGTATCTGTTCGGATTTGGTTATGTTACCGTTTTTACACGTATTCTTAAGGATGGCCGGGCTCAGGTCTTTACGCCTGTACGCAGAATCATCATCAGGCGGAAAATCCACCCGCCAACAGCCAAAATGCTACTTTTGTTACTGTTGCTATCGGGAAATGTACATTTAAATCCTGGACCCCTCTGCCATTCAGAGGTAAACCCAACAGTGCAAAATGTCATCTCGCTGCAGTCAGAACCATCTGTGGATATCTCATCCATAGGACCCGTTTCGGTAACTACAACTTCCACGCAACTCACCTTGACCCTGGTACCGGACGGTGTTTGTCACGGTGGAGCGGTTACCCTTGGGGGTCGGGTGGCCGAGGGGGATGACGGTCGACGGGGCTCTCTTGCGGAATCGTGGATGTTGGGGCAGACGAGTCCGCCGGCAGCCGTCGTTGGAGTCGGCAGTCTAGGTGGCCAGATTTCCACAGGTGCACTTGGAGAGGCCATTGGGTTCATGCAGTGGACACAGTCGCATCCATCGGCTACGGGAGGAAACACCGAACTTTACCATCCAGAGTGTGCAGCTGCTTCAGCCGAAGAAACGTTGGAACAACTAGGGAGTGCTGGCGCTGTTACTGCGGTCAGGTCGGTACCCCGTATAGACCCGCACAACATCTCACAGGCCATGGATTATCATCCTCACGATGAACCGACTGCTACAGCTAACGAATGTCAACAAAGACGGTGTCACGTGAGTGCCAAAAATAATTTAGCCAAATGCGCAACTTTAAAACAGAGACAGTTAAGACTTTTTCAAACTGTGAATCATGCCCAGATTATTTGGAACTCGGACAAAAAACCCAATGGAATTTTGGGAGGGCATATAAATATCAGAAGCATATTACCAAAAATAGATCAAATACAGAACTTACTTATTGATTCAAATTTGGATTTTTTATGTATGTCTGAAACTTGGTTGACTAGCAACGTTCCTACTGATTTAATTAACATACCAGGATATACATGTTATAGGAAAGACAGGCCGAAGGGAAGGGGAGGGGGTGTTTTAATTTATATCAGGGAATACTTTAAGGTTGCAGAGCTTGAATTAATGACAAATTTGGAGAGTTTAGGTCTTAATGTAATTCTTTCACCACACATGAAATTTAGTATAGTTGTGCTATATAATCCTCCATCGTATGATGTAAATTTCTACAATGAACTGAAAAGTCTTATGTCTATTGTTGATAACTCTAGTGAATGTATGTTGTTTGGGGACTTTAATATCAATTGGATGGATAAAAGAGGTAAGACAAAACTAAAATTAACTATGGAAAAATTTAAATACAAACAGATGATCGATAGACCCACACGAATTACCAAAAGGAGTGAAACAATTATAGACCTGGGCCCGGTTCCCCGATAACGCTCACTCTTAGCACGCTAAGAAGGCTCAAAAAGATATATCTTAGCAAAGTTGTTTATGTTCCTAAGTGTGTTCCCCGAAGTGTCTCTTAGGAAGCTTCTTAACACGCTGCCTCTAAGTACGACGTAACAATGTCGCTGTCCCAAGTGAAGGTGCTGAATTATTTGCGATCGATCGCTCAGGGATCGATTCTCCACTTCACGCGAAGGTGCATTACAGCGTTAAGAAAGACAACATGCTCTGTACAAATGGAACATTACTCAAATTATTCCAGTAACATTTATTTTAACATAGTTTAAGTTATCCGTCAAATATAGACTATTAATTAAATTATAAAATTGTCAGTAATACGGGTAGACGAACCGGGTATTCCTCGCTAATCATCCACGTTAAACATGGGTTTAACGACTTAAAAAAAATATTTAATACCCTTTTATACTAATGGTAATGTACTACGATCAGAATTGATTGGCAAGCAGCTGCAGTTACTTCTGTTTAATGCGGTATTGCTGGCCATTGTTTAATGTTTTCAATAAAAAGCAATATCTATAATGAACAGAGAGAGAGAGAGAGAGAGAGAGAGAGAGAGAGAGAGAGAGAGAGAGAGAGAGAGAGAGAGAGAGAGAGAGAGAGAGAGAGAGAGAGAGAATTAGATACAGAATTATGGTCTGAGAAGATCCAGCAGCTCCATTATGAGTTGTCTTGGGAGGCAATTTTTTTTATTTAGCCACGTCAGGCAAAATGTCATAAGTGTTGCCGAATAATAAAATTGTCATGGACTAAACGGTTACGCGGCCGGTGTCGAAGTCTGTTCCCCCTGTGTTTCCCTTTAGTTTGGTCTTTTTATCGCGTTTTTATCACATTATATGTTTATTCTTTATATACATTGAAAGTTTTAATGGCTACTGAGATGTATATGTGTGCATTTATGTAATGTATCTTGACTGTTCTTGATTGTAAGTAAATTATTTTAACAGTATGAATCATATTATATGTATAATATATATTTATTATGTTTGGAAACATAACAGTTTTAAAACAAACAGTAGAGAAAAAAGAAAAGAAAATGACAGGCTATATGTTAAAAGACATAAAACTGTCAAATATGAAATATTTAATAAATTGTGTAATAGAATACATGATATTATTGCTTTTTAGTATAACCAATTGAATTCTAAATAAATTATAAATATAACGTGATGAAAACGCTATAAACATAGAGGGAACAGACTTCAATGAGGAACAAACACCGGTGCCGTCTTTGATTCATTAGTTCTGATACCAAATAAAGTCAACTGCATAAATAGCCCTGTATCCATTGCAAACATATTTTATTATAAGTCTTAAAAATGTCCATAACATAAAATCATTGTCAGCATACCATAGTTTGACTTGTACTGCGCTGCACTGATTTCTAAAGACTGCGGCGATAGCGTTTTGCGCTCAAACAACGCTAAGAGAGAGCTTACGAATGGTCCAGACCAACCTTACGAAAGTGTGACTTACAGAAGATATACTTAGCGTACGAACGTTTTGGGAACCGTGCCATAGAGTTAAGAGAGAGGTTAAGGAATAGGTTAAGAACTACTTAGCGATAAGAACGTTTTGGGGAACCGGGCCCTGATTTTTACAAATAGGCCAGAGAGAGTAACAAAAACATATAATCTTATTACTGGCCTTTCAGATCATAACATGACACTGATTATAAGAAAGCTAACTAAAAAGCGCTTAGTTTATCATAATAAAATTGAAAATCAAATTTTAACATCTGGAATTCCTAAGTTAAAAGTGGTTGAATTTGAAAAAGACTTGAAGGAAGCCAACTGGGGAAGGGTAACTAAAGAGCCCAATATAGAACATAGTGCAACAACTTTTGCTTCTATCATTCATGACATAATTAGCAAGCATACAAAAACCTGGAAAAGTAAACCTAGGAAAAAATCTTTGCCATGGTTTAACAGTGACATCCTTCAGCTTATCAAGGAGCGGGATCTTGCTCTTAAAAGGTCCCTATTGACTAAAATCAACAATGATCATCTTATTTACACTAGTTTAAGGAATAAAGTAGTGTCTGAGCTACGGAAAGCCAAGACTAATTATTTTCATAAACTTATTGAAGAGGCCAATGGCAACAGTTATAAACTGTGGCAACACATAAATAGTCTAACCAACTTAAGTAAGCAAAAGCACTCAAAGATAAATTGTCTTAAAGTATGTGATAAACACACTAACAACAATGAGTTGATTGCAAATGGTTTTAATAATTTTTTTATTGAGTCTGTGCAAGAATTAGCAAGAAATTTTAAATCAATTGAGTCAACCTGTGAAGAACTTGATAATGATCACACAAACTCTTTTTACATAAAAGAAGTGTCACAGGAAAAAGTTAAAAAAGTGATTGCAAGCATGAGTAACTCCATGGCACAGGATAACCATAATTTAAATAATACATTTATCAAGAAATACCAGAGTTGTCTATTGGAGCCAATTACATATTTAGTTAATTTATCAATTCAAACAAACAGGTTCCCAGATAGTTGGAAAACAGCAATAATTACTCCAGTTTATAAATCAGGAGATAAGGACTTGGCAAGTAATTATAGGCCTATTGCTATCCTCTCGGTAGTTTCAAAAATTCTAGAGAAGATTGTAGCAGAGCAATTAAAGTGTATGTTGCAGGTTAACCACCACTGTCGATTAATGGGTACATAAATCACTCAAGATATGTGTATAATTTTTAAAATGTCTCAAAAATGGTCTTAAAGACCACTTTTTGTACGTTTTTGGTATTAACGGTTTTTTAACGCAATTCTGCGATGACGTCACGTTGGGGAGAAGTGGAGAAAGACTCAGCCAGAGCCATAGAGATAGATGAGACATTTATTGCTGTTTAATACTTACGTATATAATTTGGAAACCATATATACATCGTAGGAAATATATAATGTGTTATACTGCAAAGTTACCTTGCTAATTATTATTTATGATATATGTGGAGATAAATAAAACTTCGCAAATCTGCTGATTTGATCCATTCATGTCCTGACCACCAGGCTAGAGATTTTTAAACATCCTTAATCCACACTTACTAGTCTATCAAATAATATCTCAAATATATTGTTTTGTGAAATAAAAGGATGCTTTGTTATATTGTTTTATGCGATTATAACGAATCACACGATCATTTTATATGCAGCAGCAGTCAGCAGCTGCAGCACACTCGGATCTGACCGCATACATACTGTAATAAACAGGCGTTCGGCGGCTTTTTACATCACGACAGGCTAAGCCATTTGAGGAGGAACCGCTCATTGATCACCGTATTTTTTATAAATCCTGTACATGTTTGGACCTGCCGAACAGGTTGAGCACTTTTATATACTTTATTGAGCAGAGAGGCTGCCTGCACAGTTTGACCAGCGGGCTGCGGGAACCGGCGCACATCACGCCGCCAGACGGTGTTGCTAATATAACTCGAAATGTATAACTATTATCAGATCGGCCCGGGAAAGTCCCGACTCTCTCGATTGCCATTCCGCTACTGGCTGTAAGAAAGTGAGTGCGTTTGGGTCGCTGGTACCCGCGAACAGACGTGACGTGCTTCACTCACCTTCCAGGATTAGAGACATGCTGCCAAAACCGTTTGTGCTGAAGATCGCATAAAGTTACACCCATTTCAGGCAGGATCATGGACCCCCTCAAGCCAGCATGCACGAGTATGTTAATTGTTTGTTTACTTTCTACACGAAGATATGCTAACCTTATGCTATCTGGCTGTCTGCCTATCTCTCTATACTAGCCTATCCATCTGTCTGTCTGTCTATCTATCTGTCTATCTATCTTATCTATCTATCTATGTATCTATCTATCTATGTATGTATGTATGTATGTATGTATGTATTTATCTATTATCTGCGCTATCAGAACTGTACTTTACTCGTCTTTCTATAGTCATTCTCAATGCTCTCAAGGCGGCTTTGGTCAATTCTCTCCCCAGCGTGACGTCATACAGTGCGTTGTGAGGGAAAGGAGAATCATTGCAAATTGCTGTACTTTTTCATACTTTTTCGGGTTTTGTGATACCCAACAACATAAAATACAATGGATAACAGTTTAAATGTTTATTATCAACAAGCAAATTGCACAAATTCGTTGAAAAATTTTACCTGCAAAACGCCCTTTAAAGGAACATTTAGAGCATAACCAACTGCTTTATCCACAGCAGTTTGGATTCAGACAAAAATACTCCACAGAATCTGCGAACTGTTATCTGCTTGAGAAGATCAAAACTTCTCTGGATAGAGGATATGTTGTAGGGGCAGTGTTCTTGGATCTAAAAAAGGCCTTTGATACTGTTAACCATAATGTTTTACTTAATAAATTAAAGCAATTTAAAATGTCGCCTGAAGCTTTGAAGTGGCTGAAATCATATCTGGAGGGTAGACAGCAGTGTGTTAGGGTTAATGGGGCGAAGTCTAGTACGCATACAAACGGAATGGGTGTGCCACAAGGATCCGTGCTTGGTCCATTACTGTTCACAATGTACATTAATGACCTGCCGAGCTGCTGCCCAGATGTCAATTGCCAGATGTACGCGGATGACACTGTCATCTATGTGTCTACTAAAACACCTAGCCTGGCAGGCGAGCACCTGACCCAGGCTTTATTAGGCATTTTGGAATGGCTTGAGTTATCCCACCTAACACTTAATGTAAAAAAAACTGTGGCTATATGTTTCTCCATGCGAAACAGGCCTGATCATGATGTATTTGAGGTCAGGATTAAGGACAAAATTATTGAAGTAGTGAGTGAAGTGAAGTACTTAGGGATTATTTTGGATAAATGTTTAAAATTTGAGAGTCAGGTTAAATATATTTGTAATAAAGTTAAACCAAATTTAAATTGTTTTCGTTTTATCAGACGGAACCTGTCATATCAAGCTGCAAAATTATATATGCATGCAATGATTTTTTCTCATCTCTCATATTGCATCACATCATGGTCGCAGGCTTCCTCAACCACTATGAAACCCATAGTTTCAATATACAAGCAAACAATAAAAATCATGGATCAGAAACCACTAAAATGGCACAATTGCCGTATTTTAAGGAAACACAACCTTTTCTCATTTGAAAATTTTATCAATTTTAGTATTTTAAGATTCTTTTTTAAATGTTTAAATAATCATGTGTCAGAATTATTTTCTGAAGTGGCCATCAGGCGTCAGAGTTCTCACAGAGCGATAACACGAGTCTCTAGCTGTGGTGATTGTTTGGTCCCAAGATGCAAGACTTCTTTCTGTCAGTCTGCTCTATCTGTAAAGGGGGCCAAACTTTGGAACACTTTACCCACTGAGCTAAAACTAGAAACTAATAGTAAATCTTTTAATCAAGGTCTTAAACAATGGCTTAAGTCTAAACAACAGTGCTTACATGAATAGGTTTTAAATAATTGATCACTTGTTCATGTTATCTTTTTTCTGTGTTTTATTTGCTCTTTATATTGAATAGGCTTGCATTTATCTTTATTTTTTATTTCCTTTCTCTTTCTTTGTTTTCTTTGTTTCTAATTGTTCTACATTTTAAAAGTCGCCTATGGACAAGTGTTGCGAATTAGCACTTAAGCTAAAATACTTAAACAATGCATCTGGTTTGTCCAATGTAATTGTTATGTCCAGGGTGCGATTTGTGAAAAAAACAGAGGGGGGGATGTTTTCATAGGCGTCGATTTCGGCGACGGTGGGTCCCACCATATTTCGTCATGAGTCATTTTGTACCCACCACTAGTTTTAACTTTTTTGACTGTTTTCAGTGGTTATGAAGAGCAATATGAGAGAGAAATTTGGTAATCATTGTCCGACCTAAACAAAAATCCATTATAATATTATTATTATTTTTTATATATTTCTAATTAAAATATTTCTAATATTCAGAAATGCTCTCTCCGCTCACGAGCTCTGATTGGAACAAACCCGAACCTCACTGTCTGCTTAACTTGCGCAGAAACATAAAAATATAACCAGCTTTTCAAAATGGTTTTAAAACTAAACATTTATACTATTTTAGCACAAATTATGAGCTTATTGACGATTTTTTATAATTCTTGACATAATGCGTCTCTGTCCACAGCACATTTCAAAACATTTTAATTCATAAAAATAAATAATGAGAACATGAACTCAGTCCTGCATTTGCAGGAATTGTAAAATCTTTTTTCTTATTAACTCATGAAGCAGCCTAACGCAATATTTTTACTCTAATAGTTTATCTTTCCCCACACATATGAGCTGTGATCATGCACAATGAAAAAACACGCAAGAATTAAATCTTGAATGGCAAAACTATATATATGTTAAACATTAAACATAAATATGAACAATGTATTGATTGCAAAGTTAAACCATTACAGTAGAAACTGTTTTAATGCTGCTTTTAAAGTAATAACATTAACTTTACACCGCGATGCTGAGCTACAGTGAAATGATAGAAAAGTCAGATGCATTATGTGTTAGTCACTTATTCTCATTTGCGCAAACTGGACGCGCCCGCGCCTCGCTAAATGCCTCATCGGCATTTATCATGTGTAACTTCGGCCATTCTCAGTGGTGTGACTGGGACACTAACTCTGCTTGTCATCATAAACAGATAATCAGATTGTGATGTTTATTCCCGCTTTATTAATATGCGGCTGAATATGCTGCATTTCATCGTTTCGACACACAGCTCCATAACCATCTCGCAAGTGTTGATAGGCTGGTGTAACCGGATCTGTAACCAATCAGATAGCGCCGTGGGCGGGACATTGATCAAGTCTTCAGAGTGGTGAATACAGAGAGGCTGCGCGGCAGCTGTATCAGAGCCAGCCAAAGTAGCGCATTTTAAAACAAAATTGACTTTAATCAAATCACGGATCCGTGATAAGTTTTGTGATCCGTCTCGCCACTAGTGTAGTAGCACTGATTACTTTGAGGGGGGAATAATTTATCCCCACCGGGGATAAAAATAATTAAGCAGAGGCAGGGATACATTGACCAGAAAGGGGGAAATCCCACGCATCCCCCCCGGCAAATCGCACCCTGGTTATGTCCATATTAAATAAATTGTTATCTATCTATTTTTAAATGTTTTAAAGCAACACTATGTAGTTTTTTGTTTACCTTTAAATAAAGTCTTTAAAATTATTTCAGTGATAGAACAACTTTTAACTGGACAAATTGTACTGTTGCTGCAACCTGAGCAGCCTCCTAGCTGCTACAAGCACACTCTGAAAGTGGCGGTGGAGGGTAGAGCACACAGCCCCGCCTCTCCCCCTGCCTGCAGAAGAGTGTCTGATACCAGGCACTGTTGCACTTTTCAACCACATGGGGGAGCTGTAAGTCATTTTTACATGCAAACTACATAGTGTTGCTTTAACTAATCAAGGACTGGCCCTAACAATTATTTTTCTAACTGATAATGAAGTAATTTGTTATTTTTGGGTAATAAAAATAGACCCAAGTGAGCAGTAGCCTTTAAAATTACATAATAACGAAGATGCAATAATAAATGGTTCAAATAAAGTATTAAAACCAAGTTACATTAAACAACATTACATTAACAAACACATTACATTTGTGGTCTATAAATAAAAAGCATAATGTATATATTATAACAAATGCCTGCAGGGGGCAATAGTGGACTCGTCTCGCGGACGCTATCTTCACTTTCGACGGAGAGAAGCGCTTATTTTTAGCCAAACAATGTTTGAATCCATTTGAATATTTAATATACGTCCATTTCTTTACAATAGAAATGATACAGCTACTGTCATTTTTGAGCAAGAACATGCAGACATTAAATCATGTAAACTCTGTGATGGTTTAATCTGTTGAGACTTCACATCTGACACTGATCAACAGACAAACACAATGCATCTCAGACTTCATACGAGTTCCCAAACGAACATTATTGGAAACCCAAACAAAAAAGCAAATGCAGTAAAAGACAGAATATAATGCATGCGCTGTAAGGGGCTAATCACACCAACCACACTTTAAATGCTTCGAAACGCAAGGCGCGACGCACTGCCTTTTTGAAAAAAAAGAGCAGTGCGACGCGGATTTTTATATTGCTAAGCAACCACCGAGTCAGCTGTCTTGTCAATCAAATATTGAAGCATGCGCTCTTTTGCTGTTAACTGTCATATTAGCAGAAACTTTAAAAAGAGGACGCTTGCTCTGACCTAGAGAGAGAGAGAGAGTAAGCGAGTGGAGTCCGGTTCTTCAAAGCAACTGTAAACTTCCATCACCACAACATAAGGCCCGCCTATCCCCTAATTCGATTGGACAAAGGAAAGACGCGAATTACGTCGGGCGCTTCTCCGCTCTCAGCGTTCCTTCAAAGGCACGTGCTGCGGCCGGTGGCAAAATGCAAACGCTCCCTGCCCATAGAATATCATTCAAAAACGGCGCCTGCAACTGCCATAAACGCTTTTGGTGTAACTGGCCCCTAAAAGGGTCAAACAGAAAGCTGCATCCTCCGGAGGTCGCATATGCAGGCTGCATACGTCATCAAGGTTTATTTCAGATCATTAACTGAGCATTACATTCACAAGTCGTGAGCATCTTACAACAATTTGCGATTAACTAAATTATTAGCAAACAAAATAATTGTTAATAGTCTCTAATAAGACAGTCTTTATGAAGTAAATGCAGTTTAAAGTGTGTGTTGCAGGTTAACCACCACTGTCGATTAATGGGTACATAAATCACTCAAGATATGTGTATAATTTTTAAAATGTCTCAAAAATGGTCTTAAAGACCACTTTTTTTACGTTTTTGGTATTAACGGTTTTTTTAACGCAATTCTGCGATGACGTCACGTTGGGGAGAAGTGGAAAAAGACTCAGCCAGAGCCATAGAGATAGATGAGACATTTATTGCTGTTTAATACTTACGTATATAATTTGGAAATCATATATACATCGTAGGAAATATATAATGTGTTATACTGCAAAGTTACCTTGCTAATTATTATTTATGATATATGTGGAGATAAATAAAACTTCGCAAATCTGCTGATTTGATCCATTCATGTCCTGACCACCAGGCTAGAGATTTTTAAACATCCTTAATCCACAATTACTAGTCTATCAAATAATATCTCAAATATATTGTTTTGTGAAATAAAAGGATGCTTTGTTATATTGTTTATGCGATTATAACGAATCACACAATCATTTTATATGCAGCAGCAGTCAGCAGCTGCAGTATACTCGGATCCGACCGCATACATACTGTAATAAACAGGCGTTCGGCGGCTTTTTACATCACGACAGGCTATGCCATTTGAGGAGGAACCGCTCATTGATCACTGTATTTTTATAAATCCTGTACATGTTTGGACCTGCTGAACAGGTTGAGCACTTTTATATACTTTGTTGAGCAGAAAGGCTGCTCAGTTTGACCAGCGGGCTGCGGGAACCGGCCGCACATCACGCCGCCAGACGGTGTTGCTAATATAACTCGAAATGTATAGCTATTATCAGATCGGCCCACCGGGAAATAATAAAGTTTCTGTAGAAACCTACTGGCTGTAAGAAAGTGAGTGCGTTTGGGTCGCTGGTCCCCGCGAACAGACGTGACGTGCTTCACTCACCTTCAAGGATTAGAGACATGCTGCCAAAACCGTTTGTGCTGAAGATCGCATAAAGTTACACCCATTTCAGGCAGGATCATGGACCCCCTCAAGCCAGCATGCACGAGTATGTTAATTGTTTGTTTACTTTCTACACAAAGATATGCTAACCTTATGCTATCTGGCTGTCTGCCTATCTCTCTATACTAGCCTATCCATCTGTCTATCTATCTGTCTATCTATCTTATCTATCTTATCTATCTTATCTATCTATCTATCTATCTATCTATCTATCTATCTATCTATCTATCTATCTATCTATCTATCTATCTATCTATCTATCTATGTATGTATGTATGTATGTATTTATCTATTATCTGCGCTATCAGAACTGTACTTTACTCGTCTTTCTATAGTCATTCTCAATGGTCTCAAGGCGGCTTTGGTCAATTCTCTCCCCAGCGTGACGTCATACAGTGCGTTGTGAGGGAAAGGAGAATCATTGCAAATTGCTGTACTTTTTCATACTTTTTCGGGTTTTGTGATACCCAACAACATAAAATACAATGGATAACAGTTTAAATGTTTATTATCAACAAGCAAATTGCACGAATTCGTTGAAAAATTTTACCTGCAAAACGCCCTTTAAAAATGCGACTCAAAGATGTAGTCTTTTATTTGAGAAACGGCCAGCATTTCACCTCCACAAGAAATCTCGCGAGACACATTTAATCTCGTCACACCCCTAATATTCATACAATATAACGGTTGATGAGTAGGTCCTGATTTACTGTCACGGTATGCGATTTCAAACGCAGGGTCTGTATTTTTTGGCACAATTGTTGTTGTTCAATATATAGTTCAACACAAGCCAGTAAAAACATTCACTTGTTAAAATCTGTAAAAAAAAAACAGGTATGCACTATATTCTAACTTGAACATATTGAAATTCAGGTAAAAACAATCCTCCCAATGCTGCATCTCTCAAATACAATTCACAAATAAAAATGTTAATTAAAAAAGAAGTGAGCTTTTTACCCAATCCTCTACTGCTATAGGCTACTGTTTTCATTTTATAAAACTGAATTCATATTGATAGAGTCTGCATATTGTCTGCATAAGTTAAATTCCTCTAAAGTAATTTTAGATTAACAGATGGTGTTTGAACATTCAAGGCCTGCACTGACCACAGGAGATCGAACCTTGGGAAAGATGCAAAGATATTGTCATTCAGTGATTCGAAAGGATATAAAAACAGGAAATAGCATGTCTTATTTTTCCTCAGTGATATGAGATCAGCAATTCTAAATTAACCTTTCACCAATGTGGTTATAGGTTTAAAATTATACTATCAATTCAGTAGTTATTATATTCAGTAGTTAATATTTTAAAGTGATAGAGGTGCTCATTACAACATGCCAGCATTTTAGCTTATCAAGAAATGCCCATAACAGCATAAAATATGTCAATAGTTAAAGTACAACTTAATACTTTCCCCAAAACCTTCTTGTATGTGGAACTACACAAAAGTAGCACGTTTTTGGCGCTGGGACAGCAGCTTTTAAAAAGGTCCCAATATGTACCATTTAGGTACAGATATGTACCTTTGTGGTACCATCTACTGTACCTCTAAAGCCGCCTTTCCACTGTACATGACATTCAGACACAGATTTTGCCCCCTAGTCGTAATGAAGTTTCAGTTTAATCGTAAATCCAACATGGAAGAGAAGCTCATTCCAGCGCAAGAGCCTTCAATTTACCAATATTCACCATAGTGAAATAAATAAATGGATGCAAATGAATGAAGCAATAAACAGCTATATATGATAAAGATTGCCAAAATTTTTGGAGAGAACATATGGAGACAAGATTAAAATAATAATAGTATAATATTAAATTAATAATGTATTACTTATCAGTAATCATAAACCAAAAACTTTGATTGATAGTTTTCACATTGCACAGTGTTTGATTAGAATACACTGAAATACATCACTTCCGGTCGGCGTATGGCATTTGGTGTTGTCGCACAAGTGAAAATGTTTGACGGATCCAATGCTTAAAACAGATCCAAAAATTATGCATCCACAGATGGTCGGCACCTCACGCAGACCCTTTACGACTCTCTAAAGGGAATGGATGACTTCCGATTTATCGGCCGTCACTTGTGTACAGTGGAAAGGGGGCTTAAGGTACCTTAGAGGTACGTACCTTTTAGGTATAAAAATTTACTTTTTGTAAAGGTACCACCCCAGTGACAACTTCTGTACACTCATGTCCCTTTTCTGAAATTGCAGGTTACATTGTATACACACAGAAAAAATGACAGAAATTTTGAACAACACTTACATAATATTTCAAAATAATGGAGAACAAATTGCTGTTAATGCTATCATTTTTACCGCTTTACTGCAGTCAGTAGTCTTTAGAATTTCCGTTTGTATTCACTTTCCCACGAGAATATGCATTTGTCTTTGTCTCCTTATTAACATCATCTCTTTCCCTATACACCTTCTTCCATGTATTTCTCTCTCGCATCCACTGCTCTAAGCCCCCCGATCTCTCTTTTCATTTTCGGCCTGTCTGAAGACCATGGCCGCAGGCTCATTTGAACCCCAGGGGGTTTAAGAGAAGTGCAGCAGACAATTATGTACAGCGTGATGGCAGGCACTCATGGCGATAGGTTTTTTGGGCTGTTCCACACTGAATGTCAGTGCAGGGTGGTTGAAAATAAGTGGTACCTCTCCATGCCATTACCTGAGGCCCTTGATGATGCCTATCCCAGCATGCTTTGCAAATGAACTGTAATATTTCACACTGAAGCCAAATGAACTGTGATCAGTTTCATAAATCATTTATATTTTTATAGAGCACACATACTTCAAATAGCAACATATTTCGAATTTTGTTGTAAACTGATGAAATACATTGAAGTTGCTTTGGATAAAAGCATGCACCAAATGCATAAATTTAAATGTAAATTGTTAACCACAGAAACCAAAAAAACATCATTCATAAAGGTGCAATATGTAATTTTTTTTGTAAATATTCCAAAACAACTAACACAATGTGTGTGTACATTATTTCTAACATTTCCAACAATGTTTGAAACCAGAGAAATGCACAATTTTACCAATTTTTGTCATTTTTATGTCATACATTGATTGATCACCGCAGCGCAGCATACAGAAGTAATATTCATAGTGTCTAGCGTCAAATAAACTATACTTTGCAAGGCTGTGCGTTCGACCATGCATACGTTCGAGTACACGTAAAAAACAGACTATACTCCAGGCTTAAGGCAAATCTTATTGACACAGAGCCTCTGGGCTGAACAGGTTTGATTCATAATGATGAAGCCTGTACTTTAAGTTGCTAAGACACATGTATGTACGCTTGGATAAGTCTGCTGGTGTGTCAGCTCTTTCATACAGTAGGTGTGTGTCTAGATAGCTGACAAAAGCATGATTAACTGATAACGGTAATGGATTATAGTGTGTCGGTCTGTGTGTCAGCGCGAGCATGTGTTAGTATGTGTGTGATGGTATTGATTTACACACGGTGACCATGAGTTTCTTTGTTCATGATTGTATGTGTGCACTGGTGGGGGATGGTTAACCGCCAAGTCAGCAAAGCTGTCAATCTTTTAGCCTCTTATTTTAAAAGATTAAATACTGAAAGTTTAGGTGTGTTGCAAATACACTGCTTCATTGAAATGAACAAAAGGACAATCGCTGTTAACTGTCTTTATTAATTTAAATTTTGTGAAATGTAAAAAAATGTGGTCAATTCTATGGTATTTCCATAAAATGGTTTTCAGTATAAACCTATTCTAAGAAATATTTACTTAGTAAGAAGTGACAACTAGCCCCAGTCTTTACTTATTAAAATGCAAGATGGCTGTCATATGGCATCTTTACAGTCTTTTCTTAAGGGCAATTCTGTTAAATTCTAAAAGACCTGTTTAACATACTGCATCGGTGTTACCATTTTATAAGGTCACCAAAAATGTATGCACATTATATATTCACTGATCAATTATGAATCAAGACTTTTTTTCAGATTCTCAAGCATGTACAGTGATAATCATCTGTTTACTACAGTCATCAATGTCAGCACGACATGGGGGGGCATCAGACCTTGAACTAATATGGAAACAGCTGGGTGATTGACAGGTAGGACCTTGCAGACTCAGGAAGGATGTGTATGTAATTCAAATATGAGTGTGGGTTGGAATATGGGGTCTCTAGGGACCCCACTAACCCTACTGACCTGCTTGTCTCCACCCTGATTATTTACACAAGGAGGAGAGAGGTGGATTGAATTATAAGCATTGCTGGTATACTGTACAGTATATGCTGGGATACAGCTTATATTATTTATAAGTCAACAGCAGTTTTCTTTAAACATTCAGATCTCACAACGTTCCGTGGGATAGTCACGGAATTTTTTGCTCATTTTTCCGTGGCATTCTCACGGATTGGTTAATCGACTGTTTTGTCCTATTTTCTTACCATTGTTGCTTCGGTTCAGGGTTAGATTTACATAAAATGACATCCTTACCCAAACCCAACTGTAACCCCAACGGCAGGCGGCAATTGTTTAAAGTTTAGAAAATATAAAAGAATAAAGCAGAAAAAATAGTATAAACTAATACTTAAAGTTACAAACTAACCAACACCAAATCTAACCCTAAACCGAAGCGACAATGGTTTGAAAATAGGAAAAAGCAGTTGAGTAACCAATCCGTGAGAATGCCACGGAAAAAGACAGTCCGTGGCAGGGCCACGGAAAAATGCGGAGATCCGTGAGAATGCCACAGAAAAATTTGAAAATTGCTTGGTGAGATCATGTTGATCACAAAATATATGGCCTGGTTTCAGCCTAAACTTAAGCTTAAGCCTAGGTCCAGACTAAAATGCATGTTTAAGCTGTCATAACGGAAAAAAACTTTACCTATTTTAAAGTGTATCTGTGCCATTGTCTTGTCAATAAATTACCATGCAAAGTTTCACCTTGGCTCCAAAACACATTAATTTAATCCACAAAGGCTCCTTTTCAAAAATATTTTTGTTCTATATAGGGTGACCACCACCCAACAAACCAAATGTGGGACAAGTAGTAAGTTTGTGGGATAATGTGGGACATTACATTAAAACATTAATATGATTTAATAAAAAAATTGTATTCTGCATTTTAGCCCATAACAATACAGTAACCCACTTCCAGAACAAACCAACAGGTTACATATTGGCAAAAGATTATTTAAGGGTGATGACCAACACTGCAGCATGTTTTTTTGTTGTTGTCTGAAAAGTTGTAAAAATATTCAAGGTAGCGCTTGATTGACGGCCATCACTACCTCTTAAACACATGGTTCCCTGCTTTCTTCTAAACAACTGCATAAAAGCCAGACTTAAAAATTGTTGTTTTATTTGGGTGTGTTTGGCTTCATGCGTCGCAACAAGAATCATAGAAGTACCGCAAGAGCATTTTGAGAAATCATACAAAGTAGTCTCCTTTTGAATTGCTCTTGTGGTACCCCGGTGCTTGTGGCACCTATTTGTGTGAGCGGAGTTGCTGTTCACCCTAGTATATCATGCAGTTTTGGCTGAATAGACCCTTAAAGGGATTAACTCCCAGTGATCCTGCCCAGTATGACATCATCTGTGATAGGGTATCTGTGCCACAGCGTCATCACTTCCAATTGGGAGAGGCATGCTGACACAACCAAAGTGTCAATGCCAACAGTGGCCTGGCACATGAACTCACCGGCTGGCACAGATATGAGTGGTGTGGTCAGTATATGATGAAGCACATTGGCAGTTGTAGGTGTACTGACCACACACAGCACCAGTCATGGAATGTTTGGCCATTTTTTAAAGTTTGGCCAGTCGCTATTAGGCTACTTCTTCTAAATAGATAGTTTTTGGTGTTTGATAGTGGTTCCATAAAAGAAGTACAGGTGCCTTACTGTTACCTGTCTACATAAGCTAAATGCAACATTTATTAAAGTCTTTTGTCTTTAATCAAAACAGTTACTGAGCTTATGCAATGTATTTAATAGGTTCTTATGGATCTTATCTGTGAAGGATACATGCATCACTGAATAAGATTCAAGCATAAGATAAGACAGTAACACATTGATTCACATTGAATCTGCAATACTTTGGAGAGGCTTATAACTACTTTAATTCTTTAAGGGGTGGTTTCCCGGACAGGGATTATCTTAAACCAGGACTAGGCCTTAGTGTAATTAGGAAATATAACTAGTTTTAACAAACATGTCTTGCTAAAAACATTACTTGTGTGTATTTTCTTGCAAAATAAAGGGCACTGGTGTATTTTAATATATGTCAGTGCAAGTTGTTTTCAGTTTGGACAGCTTTTACATTTATTTTAGTCTAGGACTAGTCTAATCCCTGTCCGGGAAACCTCCCCTAAGTGTACACCAAAATGACTAAGCGCAGTTGAAAATGCCAGGCGGACACCGACTGTAGGCGGTTGCCAGCTTTTTTCCAGCTGAGTGCTTTGGTTACTATGATACTTCTTCTTTGTTTATCAGTCGTTGAACGATGTGCTGTCCCACCCCTCTGCCAATGTGATTGGATGGCAGAGTGAGAAGTGACATTGACGAGCTGAGCGTTTCACCCAAAGTTGAACATTTGAAAAACATATGCCGACCGCTGGCGTAAACGCCTTGGTGTGCACTCCCACTTACCCTGAATTTCCACCGACTGCGGAATGGCTGCAGATCCGCTGCGGAACAGCGGCGGAGTCAATCCGTTTCCATTCAAGTCAATGTGTGTATTTCCACTGACTGCGTTCCGAATCCGTCACAGCTCCGGCCATCCGCAGCCCCCCGGAACAAATACGCAGAGCTTCTAATTTTGACGGATGCCGGACAGCTCCGCAGGGCGGAGCCATGACTATATCGCGTGATTATACCTGAATTCGTGAGATCTCGTGTTGTGATCTGGGCTGGTCCAGCAAAACGTCATAATTTAACGTCATAATGGGCGGAGACAGAACTAGATATCGCGCGATCATCACGTGAATTTGCGAGACCTCATTGGGCCTCAACACTTTAGCACACAGCCGCTCTGCAACAAATACGGAACTGGTGGGTATTGGCGGATGGCGGAGTGCGGAGCCGTAACGCAGCGGAGCCGATCTGCAGCCGCTCCGCAGTTGGTGGAAATCCGGGGTTAGGGTTTGAAACAAAGCCAGTGATTAATAATTTGCCATTATATGGTTATCATACATTAAAATTAGGATAATGGGATCATGAAATATTAAAAACAAATCTTTAAACCCCTAAATCTCTTAGGCACAATCCAAAAAAAGATTTATCTTATTTATTTGTTTACCAGAGATCATTTCCACTGCTCTAGTGTATTTGTTTTTTCTCTCCAATTGTATTTCTGTCCTTCTTTTGGGCCCACACAAGTGGTCAGCTTAGCATAATTATAATAACTATTTAATTATTTATTTGGTAACATTAGCAGTCCCTAAGTAGGTTTTTTTAATAGACTGGATCAAGTGACAAACATACTGTGTTTGCCACATAAAGAATTCCAAGTATTGTATACAAATGGCAATTACAGTAGGTATCTTTTCTCAGCCTAACATTTTTAGACCATAACTTGTAGATTCTCAAGGGATCGACACTATCCACAAGGCAAAATCCCATTGCACCAAATTCATCTCAGCTTACTGCATAAATTAAGTATTTTATTACTTTATTCTTTTATAGACTCTTGGAAAAAAACAGTGCATTGTAGATCCAAACACCACCTGGAAATGTCACTGCCATGTCAAGTGACAAAATGTCACCCTTTGTTTATACCCTAAATAAGTAATAATTGCCAATAATTGAAGCTATTAGCTGCTATTAACTGAGCACTTGTGCGGGACTCTGTGGGGTTATTCTGCTCAATGCAAACCCATTAAAGCTAAACTCCATTTATGCTCGGCAGCATATTTAGTGCATTATTCCTTTAATTGCATGTTTATGTCTAGTAATTACAACCACGGGTGACACAAAGATTTAAAAGCCAACATTCAAAAAGAATTCCAAAATCAGACACAACAACTATGGCAGAAGGGGCACAGACCAGGCAGGCTCGCCCATTTCCTCATTTGTCTTTTGAAGCCAGTCAATAAACAATCTGCATATCTTTAGTCCATCAATATTTAATACCAGCCAGCTAAAGGGCTTCTCTCTGAGCCTTAGTCAGGTTTGATGTCTGTTGCTTTGAAATGTGCCACAGACAGCAACCACACAATCCCCAGAGGGTTTTGGTGCATGGAGTGTTTGTATTTGTGCATGCATACACATTTATCTTTTGAAAGCTTGTGTGTGTTTGTATATCCCATTCTCAGCATATTTGTGTATTTTGTGAAATCGTTATGTTTTTGAAAGGTCGGACATACCAGCAAAAAATCCACTTCCTGTTTTTCTGATCATTGTGTGTGCTAGTGTGTCTTTGGGGTGCTCTTTTCACTTTGAACTGGATTTTAACAATCGAAACAAATGAGCCAGCTTATGGCTACATGTTGCCTAATGTATAAATGGGCTACATGATGGCCTCTTTACCCCCCATGGGGTAAACCTATGCCACAGAAGAGGCCTCATTAACTGGGCTGGGTTATGTGGGAAAAGGGGTTATAGGGCTTTTTAAAGCTTAATAACCCTGGAGAGATGGGGCTGGATTCTGTTCCCAGTAACAAACAGTAATGATTTAAGGTGTTGCTGTCAATCATATTTTCTCATAATATGATTGACAGGAGGACACCCCCTTCATCTAATAGCAAATAATTAGTTATGGTTCCTTTTGATGAAAATCAATTAATGTAAATACTTATTAGTAGTCCCTATGCCCACATTCATTGTAAGATCAAGTGGTAAGGTGATGGTTCAATCCTTCTATGACTGTTCTATAACTTCCTAAGGCAAGCATCACTGTTTCTAATGACCATATTTATAGTTTTACATTAACTTTTCAAAGTGATTGACTAATGGTTTATCATTAATCAACAATTAAATGACAAACAAAATCCTATTGACATTACAGAATAGAATTTGGGCTTGAAGGTCAGTTGCGGTGCCCTTGAGCAAGGAACCTTATCCCCAGTTGCCCCCCTGGTGCTGCAGCGACAGCTGCCCACTGCTCTGTGTGTGTTCATGTCTTGCAGTCAATGTGTTCACTACTCACTGGGATGCAGAGGTCACATTTTGAGCGTGGGCTACCATAACAATGTGCCAAAAAAAAAACCCAGACCAGAATGTCACAGTGATTTAAGGGTGGGCTCTTCAGATTTTGCAGTAGCGGCTCACTGCAGAACACGACATCTAGGGGGCGGGTTTGGATCCAGATCCTGGGGTGGGGCTGGATCCAGGCCCAGAGATCTCTTCCCACTGCATTTTGATTGGTTGGCAGTTTTGCCATAAGAGCAAACGTTGGCGACCACAGGTTGCAACTAATTGCAGGCTGCAACAACGCAAATATACTGGTTCATTTGGCGGAGCAATGTATATAAAGTGGGAGGAGTTGGATCTAGATCCAACCTGGCCCCCTGGATGCCGTGTTCTGCAGTGAGGACCATCTTAGATTTTGACCAGTTACAATCTAGAAACTACATTGAATACGTAATGTTTAAAGCCATTCAAAAGTCGCACATAGCCTTTCAAAGGGTCAGGTGATGAAGCAAGGCTGGCCACTGAGGCCATAGTAGGCAGATTCTAATTGTCTATGGAAGACATGCAGGCATGCCTGAAGTATGGCAATGAGACGCAGCATCTTGTTCCCTTCTTGAGGAACCAGATAACATACTGTATGTAACTGAGATGTTCTTTTCTGGGAAACTCAAGGCTCAAACAGAGGCCTCGATAAACCTTTCAGGCATATTGACAGATCCCAAGAAGGTACTTTTGTCCCAGAGATACATTACAAATACAGTTGATCTTGCAGGAACTACAGTGTCGAACCAACCAAAGCAGCAGACTGGTTTTAAGTGCTATCACTTCAGGGCATACAAGTTTTTAGCAGATCCCAAGAAAGCACTTTTGTCCCACAGATACAGTACAAATACAGTTGATCTTGCAGAAACTACAGCGTCGAACCAACCAAGCAGCAGACTGGGTTTAAGTGGTATCACTTCAGGGTATACAAGTTCTTAGCAGAGGGTGCTCAAACATTAAGCTCTAGCTATAGCCCAATGCTATAATAACTGTGATAAAGGAACACTGTACTTAGAATATTTGGTACTTTTGTGTTAATGTTTGCATAATTCATTTGTCTCGGTACATTGTTTGTAAGTGTACTAACTCACTTTTGTGACATCAACAACAGTCATTGGCAGAACCAATAAGGTTTCGTTTAAACGTTTTAGTTACAATTCAAAAATACTGAATTATTATAGAGGCCATAGAGATAAGCCCCTTATACCCGTGTACGTTTTAGCTCTGTTCCAGGGAGAGACCCTGATAGCTTAACAGCAGAGGGAAGCTGTCTATTAAAATTTAAATGATCTTCCACAAAAAGAAATAATATTATGAAAGAAAATGAAGAATTATCATAATGCTCGGGTCTTTGCTGGTAGGAATAAGCTCTCACTGTCATTTGAAAGGTAATAAGAGCCTCTCAATTATGCCTAATGAATGATAATGTGCCTTTGCCATTTACAGTACATCCATGCTCAATATGTGGCCTCTTGGTCTCATTTACTACATAGTAAAATTGCAGTTAAAAAATGCTGATTTATGAGGATATGACTTTGTCACTTCTTGATAAATGAGGATGCATTGTTTTCTGAATGCCTTTTGTTTCTTACATTATACTTCTGAAGTGCAAAGCAATATTCTGCCGACATTTTAATAGAGCTTTTATGCATATATATGGTTCATGTCAATATAGTGCTATCAATTTCATAATTCATGTATAATTCTCTGCTGGGATTGGATGATCAGCAATTGTGTCAAACATGCTCAGGGGCAGCTTAACAAAAGCTACAATATTTATTATATTGTCTAGCTATTCACAAAGAATGATTTCAATCCCTTATGCTCCATTACAGTTTGGTTGTATTTGTATTGTTTTATTGGCCTTGGGTGACAAGGGCCATATGCCTTGTATTCAGTGCAATATTGTGGCAAACATCACTGAATGACTGGCGGTTGTGATGTGATTCAGTGTCCTTTGTTCTGCTGGATAGTAGGGGGCTGCATGGAGATGGTGGGCTAAGATTAGACGGCTTTGGAATACTGCCACCATATGGATGAGGCACAAACCTAGACAGTGCAAGGATTTTCATAATGTTGGATAAATTAACCCCAGAGATACAAAAGATATAGTTTACATATGTATATGCCTCTCTGCTAGGTAAAAAAAGCTTTCACTTGATTCCAGAGGTTATAGTGTCACAATGTAGAATAGACATTTCTTAAGGTATGGTGAAAACAAGCCCTTCAAAGAACACATTTTTGCATGGGAATTTGAAATCACAGGATCAGCTGCAATGAATAATGAATAGAAGGGTATTTGGCACAAGGGTATTTGGCATTTGAAGTTCTAACACAGTGAATAAAGGCTACTGTAAAGTGTATTTAACACGAAAACCCTGCGCCCATGCACCAGTATCTAAAACAATGGCTTTACTTCCTACACTGCACACTAACATGAAGTTTATAGACCTATGCAGATTCTCAAATTGGCTACGCCTGCCTGACGATGCAATATCTGTTACTCTGTCCCGAAACACCTAGAATTAAGTGAAAAGATGCATTTCTGTAATTTGACTTTTTTCTCAAAACCTTTCCAGATAACAAATCCTTGAAATAACCTTCATTTCTGGTCTCCAATTTGTATGCCTGTAGAATTAACTCTGTGCTGTGTCAATTCAGAATGAATGCACTGACTATGAGCTGTGGAATGGATTGCACATAAAACAGTTGAAAAGAGGTTTCATTAACATGCTAATCATGAATCAAGTAAGCTTTTCTAATCTGATTAACCAAAAAGATTTGTTTTGTGCTTCCCTAATTCATATTCCATAAGTAATTAATTATTACAATTAAAAAGACTGATGTATTTGATTCATATTTCCCCCTTCGAAAAATTACATTAAAGTTAGGGAGTTAGTGCATTCCACGTTTATTTAATACATCTTGAGATGGTGTTCATCTTCAGACATAAATTTGAGGCAGAGCTCAGTTTTTTTTCTTTAAGTGACTGTCTTTTGATTTTGTGTCTCCATTAGACGACAGTGCACCATTGTGGAAATGCTAATGAACTTGGATGTCTCCGCGCACTGATGGAGTGCTCCCAGTGACGAATCCTTTATTCAGCACGGCCGGTCTTGATATATTGTGTAATTTACACGGCTGTTTTTATTTAATCTATAACTTAATGCCAACAAAGTCATAAAATAACCTGAAGGCGCCTTATAGCTATGGTTTAGTGATGTGTGCTTGGAGTCCTTTGTGAATGTGTATCGGTAAGGCTTTATGGCTCAGTGGTGTAACAGAGAGAAGCTTATCACTGGTGTCAGATCCCAGCTCCCCTTAGCCCCCCGGAGGTGATGGGATAATTTTTGGGGTCAGCAGAGAAAATTTAGAGATGATTTAATGTCTTTAACCCAGCAAGAGGCTTGAGATAGAGGAGGAAAGGTGGTCTTAAACACACTGAGCAGTGATAGTATATGTATCCAGTAGGAGTGATAGACAAAGAAAAATTATACAGTGATACTTTATTTTGATAGTGATAACTATAAGTAACTTTGCAACTTCAGTCATTAGAATATTTAAGAATAACAGAATAAGACTTTATTGTGATGATTAACAGGCATACTGACTATGCCTGTACCTTTACAACTACATGTCAATTGAATCTACTAACTAGAGGTCTTCATGGAAGACCCAAGACCCAAGGACCCGGGACCCGACTCGAGACCCGTACGGGTTCAATCTATATTTTAAATGATCAGCCAGGTCTGGGTCGGGTCTCAATCTATTACTTCGGGTCCCGGGTCTGTTTCACGTTGTGGGTAATACACGACTCGAGCGGACTCGGAGAACACACACTCACATTTTAATAAAATATTTCAAAATCAGCAACAAAAACTTGCATAAAACTGTCGCATACATTTTTTCTATGACGCTCAAACTGCGTTAAAAAGTTTATATTTGGTTGCTCCAAACAGGCAGCTACCGCGCATGTGCTCTTGTAATGTTTCTCTGGCTACCACTCAGGAGCTTCTGCAGTGAGACACAATGACTTTATGTTTGACAATTGACTCTTTTATTTAGAAGGCGGGACTTATTACGCCATACCGCGCATTTTGCACTGACTTCTCTAATTTTTATAATAATATTATAAATTGACCGTCTTGCTGTTATATCTAAAGTTTTCGCGCAGACTGTGCACAAAGAGCATAGAGATGATAGCAAAGTGGTACTATACAATGAAAATCGCCATATTACTCAAATGAGGGTTAAAGGTATAGCGGAAGATTTTCTTTTTCCGGGTGGATCATCTAGACTAGAGCCCGAAGCCATTTGTTTTGAGAATAATGGCTGGCTGATGAAGTTATTGGCTGGCTAGCAGAACCTAAATGGCTGCTGCAGCCGCCAAACTTTTCATAGCTGCAAATGGCTGAAGCTGCCACTACATGTCTACAGATGTATATGTTATACTGATTAACTAGATCTCAATCTTTTCAAGCAATGAGAAAATTAGATTTTTTTATATAAAAAATATATGTAATATAAATAGTAAATTGTTGTAATATGTGTATGGCTTGCGAATGTAATGGTCAGTTAATTTTAAACCACATGCTACTTAAAGGTATAGCGGAAGATTTTCCAGAATTTTTAGTTCTTCTCTTTGCTCTGTTTGAAAGTTGCTGTCGGCATGTTTACCGTGTCTGCGCGCTTCGTGACTTGTGCCAGGGCTAGCATCGCACATCATAGCTTACATCAACTTTTACTAGCAGTGATTTTTAATGGATTTCTCCAAATAGCATGACAAACTTTACCTGTCAAGTCGAAACTTCGTGTGGCAAGCCCAACCTGTGCTTTTAGCGCACGCCAACGTGTGAAATAGGTCTTGTTTCTTTCTTCAGAGGCCTTTCTCTTCTTGTCATACAATTCGTAGACACTTTTTCTCTTGCGACCCTCAGACATTTTGAAAAAACACGGTGAGAACGCGAGCTTCGTACATTAACATATCATCAGAATGATTGACAACTGGGATGACCAACAGTCTAGATTAGACCCCGAAGCCGCCGCCAGGCGTCGCCATTTAGAAGTTCAGCTGCCGCCAGCCAATAATTTCCTAAGCCAAATTGAGCCGCCAGCTGATAAAGTTTGGCTGAACCAGCTAGAATTATTTGCATCAAATAATAATTCACATAGAGACATACACACACGAAATATGTAAACAATACACGACATCTATTTTCCGACTGGTTTCATAACAGCACAGTCTTGTGCTCGTTGCTACGATACACAGAGGCCGTTTCTCAATCCAAAGGTTGCAGCCTCCAGAGGTCGGATATGCAGGCTGCATACGTCATCAAGCCTAGTTTATTTAAGTTAATGAGTTAGTTGACATGTAGTTGCAAAGTTACTTATGGTTAGTAGAATGACTAACAAAGTGTAACCTACAATGCTAAAGTGTTTCGATTGGTATCCGGGTCATTGCTGTCCGGTTGCACTTGTGTTCGTTGTATTATTTTTGCCTCTTGCAATGTGTCTGATAAGGTATTCGTGTTTACAAAGTTGTTGCTTACTCACCCACGTCAAACTAAAAACCCTTGAATGCAAGTTACAAAATTTTAAAGTAACAACCCTTCTGAATTTCTTCAGTTATCCTTCATTTTGACATACTACATACAAGCGTTTGATGTCTAGTATCAGTATTATGTTTGTTTCTAGCAAACATCACTAATTATTAAGCAAACAAGTCTCCTTATCACGGCCCTTGAGGAAAGATTGTTTTTTCATGGAGACATAAAAGCCACACAAAGAGCTATATCCACCTCTGTGCATACCTTACACACCCAGCAACACAAGAATTATGACAACCTATTAATTATCTGCTTTTGAGAGGCTGGGAATGGGGGAAAAATTGTCTATACAGTCTGACCTACTGAATGTTCCCAAGGTGCATTACATGGAGGTAAAAAGCTCTTTAGCTCTCCTCAACAGATACACCTTATTCTTTAAAGGGCCTCCCCAGAGAGGATTCAATTAACCAGTCAGTGCGTTTGGGACAATTTAATCCCCAAAGCCTCATTTATCTCTATAGCCACACATCGCAAGGTGCAGGCGGTGGAAGAGCGCCACCCTGGATTTGGTGCTTCGCTCTTTGCACATTATGTACAGTGGCTCTTCAAAATCAGGTGCTTATGCAGGAACACATTCAACACTGAGGATTAACCCTTACATGCTTTCTTGAGTGTGAAGGTGTACCAGTGTACGCAACACTGGAGGCACACTGAAATTTGTTTTTTGCTTCCAGATATGACAGCTAGGTTTGGCGTAACATTTCATCATGAACACTTAAACAGCAGTTCTAAACCTTTTGCCATTATGACTGATTTTTTATTTTTACAAAATACTATTTACAACAAAAAAGCATTCCAATCTAGAAGGGAAACATAGATGTATTGCTTTTTTTAGTCTGTGACACTACAAAAGAGAAATAATTGCTTTTGCCATCAATGATGGACCAATGAAGGCACCATTTTTATTTAAAGGTAGGGTGGGGGATTCTAAAGCTAGCTCCGAAAAATCCCACCCTCTCTTGAGAGCACTTTCAAAAGCCACACCTCCCCCAAAACACAAGCATGCTATGCTTAAAGCTTTTTTTGGTCCGAAAGTATGCAAATACATGCTTTTACAAGCAAATATCGGACCTAATGCAATGATTGGATGAATGTTTTTAAGTCCTGCACCTTCCATAAAAGATTACCAAAGATCAGGAGTGCAATCAAAATGACTCATATGTGTCTTTCACTTATAATAAATTATATTGTGAACATATTGTATAAAGATCTTACAAGAGATTCTCATGGGAATCACTGCTACATAATTCCATGATACGTCTGCTTGCAGTTTTAGATATGAGAGGATCTTATCTGCCTGTCCTCCTTATACCTGGATCTACATGTTAATGGGCTCATTACAGCACGGGCAGCTGAGTGGGAGAGCGTGTCTAAAAGAGGGAACCATTTCTTTGAAGGATGCCATCCAGACTGTTTCAGCACAAGATTTGGGACCAAATCTTAGTTAATCCATTTTCCACCCTCACAAGCTTTGTGTTGGGGAACCCATGTGACACTATCGATAAGACAGGCACAGCAGGGGTTAAACTATAGCGTTCATTGCCAATCTCTGCTCCAGTCTTACATATGAAATATTCAGCAGGGCAGTTGACTATTATTGCTTATACCTGTCTGTACATACTGCTGAAATATTAATAAGCAATATGCTCGGTATAATTTGATTAATGCACGACCAGAAGTAATCTGAACACTGCAATTGAAATCCCTTTAATAGTGCTGACTGTGAAAAAAGAGATATCTCAATAATTCAACTGTGAATATTGGGCAAATATTTTGTTTTCTAATGGGAAACGAGAGTGATTTAAATTATGTCTGTCTGGATTATTCTCTCTAACCACAATCATATATTTAATAGCTGGACAGATAATATATTCAAGGTATTAGGAATATTTTGCTTTAGTGAGCAATAATTTTAAGACAGTACAAAAAAAACCTACAGTGTGCTGTAGAACGAACCAACATAATACTTCATGCTTTCATTGGATCTTAATCATATTCCCAGTACACAATTGTGAATCATAACTGTAGTCTTTGGCCTTATTGGTTATAAAAGTGGATGTTGGAAAAGCACCCTTTTTACCAGTACAAAGTAGAAACTGTTTTTATGGTGTTTTTAAGGTCAAATGGTATGACATTGACCTTGGTTCATTTAGAGTGAACTTGTATTCATTTTAATTAACCTTTGACCCATTAGATCTTCCCTTTGACCTTGTAAGCCTTATTTGCTAATTAAAAACAACAAATGTTAACTTTTCAGTGATTAGTTCAGTCTTTTGGTTTCCAAACTATAGTATACATGTCAAAATTACTAAAAATATATTTTGTATTTATTACCATAGTTCCAGTGATTTAATTATATGCAGTTTTGTGCATCTAAAGCTTTCATGGCCTGAAGTATACTGATATAAAATTAGAAGAATTTTTGTGCTCTGACAAAGTTGTGTGGATGAGAACACTCAATGCAAATTTTAATTTAACACAAACAGACTAAACAGAGTATTTAAAAATAACATTTTTTTTAATAAAAGCTTAAAAACGATTCTAATTGACCTCAAAGTAAATTTAGTAAAGGACAGCAAGGGGTAGTTCACTCAAAAATGTTCTTACAAACGTACAAATTTCTTTGTTCAGAAGGAAAATATTTTGAGAAATATTTGTAACTAAACAGTTCAGAGGCCCCATTCCCTTCAATTGTATTTTTTCCTATTATGGTCAATAGAGCCTTTGAACTGTTTGGTTACAAACATTTCTCAAAATATGAAGAGTTTTGTTTCAAAAAGCAATAAATCCATTTTGACTAATTTCGGTAAAAACATGTTTTCTATACCAAGAAAGTGACAAGATGAAAATCACAATTTTCTGTTACAAACTTTCACTTGGCATCTTTAGGTTATGAAAACATAAAAAAAATAAATCCATAATTTGATTTACAAATTTGTGGAGCGGCTTTATTGCATTCTGCAGAAAATGAGGAGTGGTGTTTATTGCATTTTGGGGAAAAAGGGAGAAAAGATGACAGAATAACACGGTGGATATTGCATTTTGCGTAAAATTAAGTATTTACTTTTAAATACTGACCTGATATAATACTGATTTTGGCAGTAACTCATTTAAAAAAAAAAACTGTTCATATATTCCTTTGTGTTCATTTGAACAAATACATTTATACAGGTTGTAACAACATGCACGTGGGTAAATTATGACAGTATTTTTGGGTGAAACTAACTTTTTCAAAAAAAAGTCAAAAACCACCTCAAGCTAGAATAAAAAACTTTTTTGCAAATTAAGGGATTTTTACTAGATATTTGGCGTTTACATCACTTGTTACTTATGCATTTTTTTTTAAAATGCACATAAAATCAGAGTAATTAAAATCAAGCTATTGACAGCATTTTTTTTGTGTATGTCAGTCATTAGCTATAAAAGTAAAAATGTTTAATCTTTTTCATGTTTTATACCCACAGACATAAACAAAGCTGCATTGCACTATTACTGTAACACCCAGTCAAAACCTACATACCATTTTTCTAAACGCACGTGCACATTCTGACAAAACATTTACCATTCTGAATGTGTTATTACCACCTCCGTGACTCCCTATATATTCATGTCAATGCATGTACAAGCATGCCCATATATTCTGTCTTTCACAGTGGGGGGCATGATTTCACTTTAACCCACTGTAAACGCTCACATCCATCTCCGAGGAAAGAAAGCGACGAGCAGAGCAATGAGTTTAATTTACACAAGCGACCGCTAACCCAGTACTGCTGAATATTGATATTCCTTATGATAACATCTGTTTTCCTGCCTGTTGCTGCAGTCTGCTGACATGATGGCTAACAAGAATCTTGTAAACCACCAATAGTACATGACTTTTACTTTATTCATGATTTTTCAAGGTTTATTCTTATTGTAAAAAAGTTAATGAATCAAGAGCAAAAAATAGAAAATCTAATTAAATTTTTAACGTTTATTTTGGTCCAGACATCCACACATTACTGTATCCTCTGCTGAGAAATACACATTGTTTCAACTTTGTAATGTGCATTTCAGTGATAGGTTTATGTTTTATTATGCCAACCAAATTTTTGAAAACGTGTTTCTCTCTATGTTCAATTATTAATTGAGACTAATTATATTCAGTGCAAAAATCCCTCAGGTCCTTTTTCTTTAAAAACAATTCAAAGGTTATTTTTTAATTAAAATGGCAACACTATCCCAGCTTAATGTACACTCATACTATAAGTAACCCATTCGCAAGATTTGTTTTGACACACATTTGCTTGATTAGCTAAAACAATATTAGCTTGAAGTAATATTAAAACGATTTAATATTAAAATGATGCCCTTCTCCTCGGTCTTGGCTGGCTCTTCCGCAGCATGTCCAGCGGTTCTTACTTGCCGACAGTTTGGCCGACGCAGCAACTACACGCCAGAGGACCAACTACTCACAGATAAACAAACAACTAAGTAAACAATAAAGTGTGTGTGTGTGTGTGTGTGTTTGTGTGTGAGATCAGGTATGAGACTGACTAAAGGGGATATGGGTTATAATAAGATGTCCGTGAGCCATTGGTTTGGCGTGTGCACCTGCGTTGCCGACGGCAGAAACAGCGGGTAAGAAGAGGAATGGAGATGTGTGTATGCAGGTGTGTATGTGTGTTGTGCATGCCAGCACCAATGCCGCGACCTCAGCAGGGTCAACTTGGCGGATTTGTCATATACTTGTTTGTCTCACCAATAACAGGTGGGAAGGGGTTTTGGGAAACTTGTATAAAAAATCCCTATTTCGCATTTCCATTTGTTCTCGCTAGACAAAATAGAATTTATCTTTAAAATGCAATTCCTCTATCAAATATAATGCATAATCATACCTCAAAATTTTCTTTCTGTCTTATGCTGCGTTTACACCAGCAGCGGTAGAGGCGGCAAGCGCGGGTGATTTACATGTTAAGTACATGCAAAGATGCGTTTAGGCATTCTGCGGCGGCGAATTGAGCGTTGCCGTGAGAACTTCGGCGGATTTCGCGCCACGTTAACCAATGAGGACCCTGCTGTAGTAGTGACGTGATCAGGGCCTGAAATTAACACCTGACCACGCACCAAATGCGGGTGGATTTTGCAATTGGCAGGTAACACTGTCAATCTACCGGCCACATTGGCGGGTAGCCAATGCGAATCAGTGATGCGCGGGTCAATGTATAAACGCCCGCAATTGTTTAAAATCGTTAATTGGCATCTTAACTCATTCACCGCCAGCCTTTTTGAGAAAAGTTGCCCACCTGCATTTTTGTGATTTTAACAAAATTTTCACAAAATTCCTTGCAGGAAAAATTATTTTCTATAAATATATAAACATAAAAATTAAATCAAATTAAAGAACACACCCTCTGCTTTCAAACAAACAATAAACAAACAAACAAACAAACAAACAAACAAAATGGGGAAAAAACGTTTCATTATATATTTACTTTTTCCACTTAATTTAACCACTGAAATATGGATATTTCTCTTCAAAAATACAACATTTTGAGCAAAAAGCTTTAAAAAATTTTGTTTTTTTTAAAGGAATTTATGTTAGAGATCAGACTCAGAATGACTATCAAACATAAAGGCATTTAAAATAAATCTTAAAATCTTTTTAACATCCGTTTTTGATAAATTCTGGTGGATAAAAGCGGTATTACACTTTCACTTTGAAATTTGTCCAGAAAGGCATTTTTATTAGTTAAATATGAACTCATAAATGACGAGATAACTCGTCAATGGCGGTGAATGAGTTAATTTCAAACGGCTCGACCGAACGCGGCCCGAATATCATTAAAAATATTTTTGGATGACTCGTAATGACGGGTGACCGCAGGCACCCGCTCATTTCTTATCAACCCGCGCAACACTGATGCAAATTGAGTGATTCTTTGAGAGGATGCGACTGCTGTTTCGCAACGTTCATGCGATTGGAAAGAAGATGAGGCACTTCTCTGACTACGTTTGGATGTGCGAGTAAGTATTAAACTGTTGGTGAGATGGGATGAGAATGCAATGCTGACAGTACAATCACAGTTGCACAGATGTGTAGTGCTGTGACGGATCAGAACTCTTGATGTGTAAACTTTAGAGAGAGTTGCGCGACTGTGTCTTATACTGTAGTATATTAACATACATTTTTCGAATAGGGTAATGAAAAACAACGTATGTGGGGCGTTTATGTGCGCAGTGTGGAATTCCCCCTCTGTCTGTGTGTGTGCGCGTGGGTAAGGGCACTCAATAGTGCACATCGGATAGACAGAGTCGCAGAAGCCCCTCCCATGACACGAATTTCTGCGTGAATGTCTCGAATGACTAATTTCATGCGCGGCTTTCCCACGCAAATAAAGCGAGTTAACTCAAATGTTCAAGCGTCCAACTACGCGCGAATAGCGCGTTTTTGCCGCCTCTACCGCTGCTTGTGTAAACGCAGCATTACTCTCCACTTTTCTAGTCTCTCTTAGACAATTTATTTCTATTTTCCCTACTGAAATCCTACTTACAATTTTCTAAGACCAGTGTTTGTATTACTGAGATTGGCAATTTTCATAGGCGAAATAGCTGTTGCACTGCCTGGTGAGCATACCCTCTGAACCTTGACCCATGACACTACATGCAGGCTGTTTCTTGTTTGCTAATCACACAAGAGGTCATGATGTCATTGCCTAGAAGGGATGGTGGAGACACTATACCTGATATGAAATACTGTTAACAGAATTCATTTCCTCTTTGCTCTGAGGCCTGATAAAAATTCATAGGAGCGACAACCATCAAGCAGAACTAACAGTGACAGATCAGAACCATCCCCTTTAAGACCTTCAAAAGTCTTAAGATGTAATTTACACAAAAATGAAAATCATTATTTTTTCACCCATGCGTCAAACCAGTGTACTATTGTTATCCAATGGAACGCAAGAAATTTTTAAATAGTTAACAGTTTTTGTTGACCATTCAAACTAAATAAACAAACATAAAATGATCAAAAGTCATCATCATCAATAGTCAAATCAAAATCAAATGTTTCTGATGTCACA
The DNA here is from genome assembly GCF_027580225.2 of Misgurnus anguillicaudatus. Lineage (NCBI taxonomy): Eukaryota > Metazoa > Chordata > Actinopteri > Cypriniformes > Cobitidae > Misgurnus > Misgurnus anguillicaudatus. The sequence goes on from NW_027395278.1 coordinate 6,659,271, forward strand.
CTACAGCTTTGTTTGGGGAACTGAATACTACTTGCATCATTTTACTACTAACCTTATATTTTTAAAAACATACCAAACTAGGTTTTTAAAACCTAGGAAATATAAGGTTAGTAGTAAAATGATGCAAGTATTCGATATGAGGTTTAGCCAACAATTTGACAAACAATTTGTTTCACCACTTCTTCCTCCTGCATCTCAGAACTTTAATATTATACCTAATGCAGACAGTCTACTCCCATTCAGCCGCACCCAGTTTTTCCCCCAGGGCCTATTATGCAGGATAAATAAGTGAGAAGCAATTTATTCTGTGCTGTGAAGGTTGAAAAGATGTGTGTGATCAGCGACAACCATTATCATACTCCTTGTCAGCATTATACCTATAAACGCACCACTGAAGCAGTGCAGGAGGCGGGAGACTGATAAAGCCATCAATAACTTCATTCAAGAAAACGCGCACGTGCCTCCCGCGGTGCTTGTAGAAGAAGGGGCGTCTGGGAGAGGTGTGGTGCGAATTGAGATGGGAAGGTCATTTGGGGTCATGAAGCTATGAGCGAATACTAATGTCTTCCACCCCCTCGGGTTCACAAGTGGCCGTCTGTCACCTCATTCGAGCAAAATCGTCTGGCCACCCAAACTGTCAACCCCTACAGCTTGTCCAAAAGAGACCATCCCACCTCCACACCACCATACAAATAAGTGTGAATAGTACACACATACAGGATTGGACATATGACAGCTCATATAAGATATTTATTGCTCCATCGCTGCAATTTAATTCTTTTCTCCCACTATGATTAAATTGAAAAAGGGGGCGGTTTTATTGCTTGAGATGCTATTTAATGTACAGTGAACAGGGGTAGATTAGGAACGGTCAGGCAATGTTTCATTTGATTGAATTCAAAGCTGTTTACAGCAACTGACACAGGTGTATATAAAACAACAGAAAAAGCTAAACTATTATCGCTACCTCTAAAATAAAACAAAAATATATAAACAATATGAGGAGTTAATCTTTTATCAGGCACTTATGTTTAGGTTCAGTAATTTCACTTGGCAATGAAAAGGTCATTAGTAATTAAAATGCTCTATTTTTACAAATGCCATGTTGTTAATTATCAAATTTGACTATCTTTAGCTGCAAAACCCTCTAAGGGGGCGAGCACACCAAAGCTTTTACGCCCACAGCTGGCGCATGTTTTCAAATAAGCCGGCGCTCTGTGTTTTTTCCACGCTCTGGGCTGAGCGTCAAGAGTTGAAAGAGATTCAACTTTGGGTGAAAAGCTTGTCAATGTCAGTTCTCACACGGCCGTCCAATCACAGTGGAGGAGGGGCGGGACAATTATCACAACAACCAACCGGCTCACAGCTCAAGTATAACAGCACTCGGCTGAAAAAACAGCTGGCATTCGGTGTCCTCCAGGTGTTTACAGCCACGTTTAAAAGTTTTGGTGTGAACAATTATTAAGTGCAGTCAAGCTTATTTGGCAAAAACCTCCACTTATAAAAAATCCACTTCTTTGAACAAAACACAGTAAATAATCGCAAAATTACTGAAGATGCAACTAGAAACACCGTGGTTCATGTGACTGCCACAAACTAGTTGTACTCAGGACCAAGAACTCACAAAGGACATACGTTTGAATGTGATCCACAGCCGTTTGGCACACCGTCACTCATCTAATCCATCTTTCGTGCACTTCGTGCTAAAAGTCATCGTGACATTTAACAGATTCTGACATCAAGCATTTCTGAATGGCGAGAATGAATTATTAAAATTACAAATGCAAAAGTCTACAATGAAAGTTATCGTGTCTTTTGTAGGCACCAGTTTATTTCCGTAGAATTGATGCACATTATCATAATTCTGCCCGCTTCTGAGTCACAGCCTGTAAGAAGCCTATGTTTTTATATTTAAATAATTTGCTACTGGGAGTTCGAGCAGTGTAGAGTAGCGCTTGTTTGTCCTTTCTACAATCACAAATGCAGACATGGTTTTATGTTTTAGTATCTTTACCTTACCAATCTGTTACGTTCTGCTCAAGTCATTATTGATCAGTTTGGTTATCTGCATTTGTTTTGGACCAGACCTTGTATTGATAAGGTAGTAAAGACGATATTATCTCCTGTAAGTTTTGCTTTGGGAGCTGATCTTCTAAATATGATGAAGAGCATCACATTTCCATCACACGCTTGAGGTATTCAGCCAATCACAACACACTGGATAGCTGTTTGCCAGTAACTTACTGTAGATTTAAATGTATGTTATTTACTGGAAACAGTTTGTTCAAAGTAAAATGAACATTAACAAGTCTTTGTCTTTACAGAATAAAATTATAAAATACCAGCCTCATGCAAAGCATTCTGAAAACCAGAAATCCTCATGAACCTTTTTCTGTTTTTTTTCTTCAGATTTTGGTTCGCAGAATGCTTTGAATAAGTAATACAGACGTTTTAACAGTGTAGGCATCAAATTGTTACAAAAAATAAAATAAAATAAATAATAATGTACACCCTTTGTACTGCACAAAATGCCTTTTCATGTTTAAAGTTACATTTGATTGGGAAAATATAAATAGGTATGCACTGATATGTTGCTCAATAAAATAATAATGTTCACAATTCAATAGTAGCATACAACATAAACCAAAGAATCAGTGGCGGCCAGTGACTTCTTTTTTAGAGGCCGCTCGATGCAAAGTTCGTCACAACATGTATGTAGCCCGTCATTTGTGTGGTTCGTAATTTCAAAATATGTGTTCTGCGCGTCGAGTAATCCTATGTGCATCACGTGTCTTGTCAAAATAAGTGCCTGCTGCGGACACGTCTGAGGGTTTATGATAAAAGAGATGCTCGCGTTTGCTAGATACTCGCATAATCTCATGCGTAATCAGAGTTTACTGTTAAGGAAGTGTCTTGCGTTTTTCTTTTGTGAACGTGAGCGTATCTTTTATCATAAACGGTTTTGAAGCATATGCAGCAGGCACTTATTTTGACAAAACACGTGATGCACATGGTTCATATGACACAACAAACACATATTTTGAAAACACGAGCAACACATTATGACACTCCAAACACATATTTTGAATTTGCACCCCTAGCAGTCACGAGCCGCCACTGCAAAGAATATTTGTTCAAATTAAGGCAGATATTGTTTATTAATCATTTTTCAGGTTGCAAAATGAAAATATTTGCATTGCATTGCTGGACACACCGTGCAGTGTAAAATAAATACTTAAAATAAAGATTCCTAAATTGTTCTTTGTTGCACATTTTAGCTAATGTAGTAGACCTTCAAGTTTTTTCTGCATACAGAAATTTCCCATGCTTCACAAATTATACTGACTGTATATTGCAAAACTGGTATGAGTATGATATTCTCAACACTACGGCATTCTGATTTATGTTGTTGATGATATAAAGGGTTCTAAAAATATAGTAAGCTCGGGTACCATAATTATTGGGATTCCCTTGTTTCAAAATGTCTTTTCAATTCATAATGATTTTCTTATCTCCTTTCCGTTTTTCGTCAATGTCATTTATTGTGACACTCGAAACCCAAGTGTTCTTTTTCTCCTTTCATCTTTTTCTCCTTCAATCTCCCCCCAGTGTCTTTCCTTTTCTTTGTCTTCAGCCACGTGTATAAGAAGGTAGTTTCACCCCCTTCTGATCCTTCTTGAAAAAAATCCTGTGCGAATTTAATGCATTCAGACATGCACGAGGCAACAATAAGCCTCTATTATTAATGCCCAGTTGATCAGGGGAGTGAAAGGGGGTGCTGAGATCAGCATGTAGATTCAAAAAAGATTTTTGGTGGCTCCTTTTCTCATGGCTTCCTTTTTATATGGTGTACCGGAAATGTAAATGTATTATTTCGATAAAAATATCATCTTATTTTCCTGTTAATGCCAGTAATTACCCTTGTACGTATGCAGCTGTAGAAACCCAGAATGCACTGCTGTCATGGTAAGACACTACAAGTGACCATGTGTGGATATATGGGAAGTAATTTCTGCTAAGCTTTCATTATGGTCAGTTATCTGTAACTGCAGCTATTGGCTATAACCTCACTTTAACCTGGCCTTCTAGATCACTCACACGACTTAAATAGGATTTCATATCTTGTTTGCACAAGGAAGAAGATTTGCATAGCTTAAGCATCTATGCTTCATGGATAATCACAAGCTTCTCTTGTTTAGAGTGACTGAACACAATTTAAAGGCTGACACTGTGAGCTGTTATACACGAAAGTCTAGGTATTGAAAGGAGTCTGGCTGTGCCACAAATCCTCTCTTATTAAAGTATATTAAATGCTGTCTGTTCTTAATAACAGGAGCGCTCTACACCTGTCACCATCACTGTATGGTCTCTGTCTTTGCCAGCATGTCTTCGTTTGTGGTCATTCAAGATAACTACAGAACTGTTGCTTTCAGTTCAAGTATAAATGTCAAAAATGAGTCAGTGATCAAGGCTTTCCCTATCATTTAATACCCCCCACCTCCATTAACTGTTTTTCATGGGAAAAATTCCTACTCTGTGTGAATAGGCCAAAAATGTCAAAAAGCTCTATTCTTATCAGTCCTTCCAGTGAGTTTATCCATGCCAAAACTGATATGCTTTTCCAGAGGTTTCCTCTCATTAAAAGCTTTAGCGGTATGGTTATTAGATTCAATTTAGGTCTCATAAATGCCCATTCACAGCCTTGCCGTTTATTCCAAAAATCACAATTACTGTTAATTACAATTTGCATAAATCTTTTCAGCGAGCGCCTGCGCTATAATTACACATGCTAATGAGCAGCAGTCTAATCGGATCGCGAGAGTAGCCATGAGATGGACAAAAAAATAAAGGGGTGAGACTGTAAAAGCACTTCATTTGCAATAAGCAAACTGATTTTATTTTTAGCTCTTAATCACTGACTGTACTTTATGATGGTGTGTAATGATAGCAGTATGAACAGCCATGCTGTTTGATGTGATACACCTTCATAGTTCTGGTCAAAGTAATTGCCTAAATCAGCATGTCATGTGGCTCTGGCTGTTGCAATGCATTACTAGAAGATACCTGTGGTTCTACTGTGTTGGACCTTCAGGCATCCGTGGTTTCTGTTCTGTACATTTATTCCACTTTTGTAGACACCACACACCCACTTGCCTTTTCCTTTAGAGTATATAAAGAGTTCAGATGCAAAACCCTTTAAATGAGGATAGTAATTTCACTTTTAATGACAATGAAAAGTTAATAACTCAGTCACTGAAATGACTTTATTTCACAAATGTCACTTTAGTCATTTCACAAGTCTTAGGGTAAACTAAACTAAAAAACTAAGCGGAGGAAGAAGACCACCAGTTTAAGATTAATGTTAAAATTTTTTGTTGTTTTCTTTTTATTTAAATTATTATAATTATTATTTTTGGATTAAAACCTTTAAAAATCATTTTCTTTTAGTGATGGAAGTAAAATAGCAAGCTTTTAATTGCTGTAAATGTATTAATATTCAACATAATCATTGTAATCTCATAAAATAATTAGCAAATATGCAATAAAAGGTTTGTACTCTAAAAGTACCTTATTTTAAACAGTAAAGAATTTACAAACGTGCTGAGAGCTGTTTCAGCACTAGGACAGCGCCATGATTTTTTTTAAAAGCATTACTTAGAAAAGGTTCTAATCTCACCATATCCACAGGTACAGAGTCATCATATACAATAAATCCGTGGGGTAGCATTTAAAAATAAAAAACATTTAAAAATAGATGCATTGTTTAAAGCAAAACATTTAATTACTTACCAAGCTACAGGTGAAGCAGCTCTTTACGCCTTCTAACGTCTCGGGATCGGTCCCCATTTATGTCCGAGAGACTCAAAAATAATCTTTTACATTTTAATCCTTTAATCGTTCATATTTAAAAGCTTTTTGTGCTGATGCGCACCCCTGTGTGTGATAAAACCCCCAGTGTCGTCTCGTTTATAGGCGCATATTTCTAACGCGCTTATTAAATAACAAAAACCCTATTGTGCCTTTATAGTTACCTCAAAATAGCAATGCACCAACAATACGCCTGAACACACCTTATTTTCAGACCAGAACGCCCATGGGCGGAACATTGGGTGCAAATGCATTTGCTATTTAACCCCCTGGGGTCCAAAAACGTGGCACGGGGTTTTGACGAGTTTTCTCCTTATCACAGCAGAATCAACTTAAAATACTCCATTATTAATAATTATACACTTACTTGTTTGACTTCGTTTGAAACTGTGAAGGGTCTTCTTTAATTTGTGTACATTCCCAATAACAACATCTTTGTGTTTTTTCAAATAAAGAAATAAACAGGGTGCACATTCAGACATTTCTGTCTCCGCCATCTGTCTCTCAAAACACATTACAAAAATCAATTGAAATTCCGCGATTACTCGTCACACAGACATGATACACATATCCAAAGAAATGTCTACTTTAAACAAGCTAATTATAATCGAAAACAAATATTGCCTGTTTATATGATCTGCATTGAAGAAAAGAGAGTACAGTTATTCCTGGCTGACTTCATTATCTCTAATGCGGTCACGCCCACAGGCGGTACCCGCTGTTCATATGGTGATGATGAGCAGACGAACAGTTCAAACAATAACAAACAAAGCGTAAAGTTTGATCAGATTTAAACACTTTACTGCATGTTTGGATGATAAACTTTATACACACACGTGAGGAAGATCTTCATTTATGTATACATTGCATCTATTAGTGATTTGCTGCCCTTAGCTATACATTATGTGGGTCCCCTGTGTTGAGAGCATGGTAGGGATGTTGAGGGAGGTAGAAGGAATTTATTGCACTTCTTCTTAATGGTACTGCTCATGCAAATTGATTCATAAGTAGATGTCAATGAAATCATATGAAACCATTATTAGTTGCGTTTTAGAAAAAGCTCAAATCGAAAAATGCCCTGAACTGATCTATGCTTTAAAGCAGCAGATTTCCATTAATGTCACACTTCCGGTACTTATTCCAGACTGATGGTCTCACAGTGGCTACACAGATCTCGGCTAACCCTGTAGACAGCTCTGCCTGGATGAAATAACACTATATTGAATATTATCTAGCTATTGAACTTCTCATCTTCCCATCCCAGATATTCCACACATCACAATTCAAAATAAGTTGTGAAGAAGGAGTTTTAGTATCATGCGATTGTACGCAAACGTTTTAGAGAGATCTGTAGACCATGACATTTATATCTCTTCTCTAATATTCAAACATATTTACCAATACATAATTTTCACAGACATGGACCCACACACACACATTGCTGCATATTTCCTAAAGATATTTTTCACGTGTGGCAGCTGACCGAGCAGAAAGATGTAATCTCCTCTAAACAAATGAGAGAAATGTGCTGATATGACTAGCTAGAGTAATCACGGCTGATCCTTCTATCTCTCGTTCTCCTTAGCTCTCAGATGGGTAGAGAAATGGCATGCGAATAGATGTTAATGTATCAATGCATTCAACTGATCTGACACAATCATCATCTACAAATGCACATAATCTGGCAATAGCACTTTCATCCAACATATCAACATGTGCATGTGCATGCATACGAACACAAAGCATACAATATATGCACCGCCTAACAAATAGGGAATGGTCTGCAATTTGTCCCACCGGCACACAGAAAGGTTACGGATACTCATAACACATCAATTATGGCATATTGAGACAAACGGGATACTTCAATTTATTATGTAAATATTGATTTGCTGTTCTTCATCGTTGTTTTGGTGCTGGAGGAAAAATGGAAGAGCCAATGCAATGTGACATCGAATATTTATTTAGCATGATACTGATGGATGCACCTCATTGATTCCAATTACACAGCCTTTAAAACTAAATAAGGATGCCCTAAATCATCTTTACCCTCCTGCAAATAAAAGCACAAAATTTCCTTCTTCATTTCAGCCGGTGTCTAAATTACCACACCTGACCAATCCATCAGGCCCTGTTTGATATCGGAAGCCATTAGCTCCTGTATGCTAAATTGAAAGGAGCTCTCCTGCTCTTTGCATCATCGTTTGATTAACATTTCTAATGGAGGGTTACCTTAGCGGAGAGTGGCGTCGATGCATCTATGCCAAGTGCCATGGTTAAGAGGTGACAGCCAATAAATTGCACTCCACTGAGATAACCATTCCTGAAAGCCAGTCTCATTTGATGACAGCCATTAGCCTTGGTGTGCCAAATTGATCAAGTTGTCAGTAAAAGGTGAACTACCAACATATTAACGAGCGTGAGGCTCTTGGTAATATCACGATGCTGATGAATTGATTGAAGAAATGACAAACGCTTCATACTAAAACATGTGTAATGTGAAATTTCATGAGCTATGCTTACCTTAATGTCTGTTATAAAATGTATCTAAACATGAATCCTTTTACCTGTTGTTCCATCAAAACTGTATGTTCTGCTATTAAGTAATCATAAAGGTGTCGAACAGTTTACCTTTGTCATGTCAGATGACTTCAAGGATTTGAGTATTGTAACAATCACAGATATATGTCCTTTGTATGAATAAATGCAATGCAAAAGCTTTATGGGTGAATAGGAATTAATTGGAATTACATTTATTTAAAAGGTGTTTTTTATGTCATCAGTTTGATCATAGAACAGGTGTCTCCAACCTTTTTTCATTGGAGAGCTACTTTCTAAAAAATAAAAGTGGTCGAGAGCTACCTAAATTAGTGAGTTTATAGACACTTGTCTATTAACTCACTGTGATTTGAACTCTTTCCCTGCCAGCATTTTTTTTTTTTAAGTTGCCAGCCAGTGCCAGCACTTTTTAATATTTTTCACAAAATTTTAAAACCTTACAGAAACTGATTTTCTTTTAACATTAACATACAATACATCAAATGAAAGAACAGATCCTTTTAAACAACAACACCAAAAAAACGTTCATGTTGTCTTTATTTAAACTTTATTATCACCTTTACTTATCACCAGATATGGGTAGGATTCTTCCAAAAATACCACATTTTAAATAAAAATCATTTATTAAAGATCAGATTTAGAAAAATTATCCAAACATACACATAGTACTTACTGCTTTTGGATTCATAATAGGGATGTGCATGTATGTCATTTTTTCATTTCGATTAAATAGGTCTAAAAAACGAGTAGCCTACTAAATTAACTGAGGGCGGGGCAATAAAAATATTTTTATTTAAAAAAAAATTAAATAAAACTTAATTTTGAAGAAACTATGACAGAAAAATGAACACATACTAGATTATTAATGAAATAAATATTTTTTTAACAGCAACCTCTAACAGGAAAAGCTGCGTGATGAAGTGAAACTAAAGGGTTAATAAACACAAACTGATGCTCTTTCTATATGATGCACTCTACATGATATTAAACCTTGATACAACATAAATGTATTATACAACATGCCTATATCTGCACAAAATGCAAAAATTAAACTAAGTTATGTACTTGACAGAAAGTTTAAAGGAACAGTATGTAGGATTGTGGCCAAAACTGGTATTGCAATCACAAAACTCGTGGCTAAAACTGGTACTGCAACCACACAACTGGTGGCCAATACACATGACATGACAACATAAACATCAGTTGAGGGCTCCAACTCCACTTTTTAAATGACAATATACTGGCCAGACCACTCTTGTGAGTTATATAAGTATTTGATATGAAAATGATTTCTTAATGTCTAGTGTCATATCAGTCTAGTGTCATTCTTTAACTCCTGTTGTGGATGCGCATCATCAGCATGCTTTTACAAACACGTCCAAATGTGAGATGAATATGAGATGATAACCCATTGAATTGTGACGACGACTATATTTTCGTTTTACCAAAGGTGAATCAGAAAATCAAGGCATCCTGCTTAACCATAGTGCCTCGACTCAAGGTGTGTTCGGCTTCACAGCATTGCGCGGATCGTCCGGTTCCCGCGGCGCGGGCTTCAAAGCATTGTGCGGATCGGCCAGTTGCCGCGGCACGGGTGCGCAGACTTATCTGTTTGTTTTTGAATCGTTAAATTGTTTGTATTCGCTTGTATCACTAACCAGACATCCAAATGCGGCATAACCACAGAAAATAAATAAATAAACCCACGAGCGAGCTACCTGCAATTAAGACACAAGCTACCAGTAGCTTGCGAGCGACGTGTTGGAGACCCTTGATCTAGAAATTTTTATTTTATTTAATGATATAACTATAGTGTATAAAGCTACAATGCATCTAGCTCAACTGGTAGAGCACTGTGTTAGCAGCACACAAGGTCATGGGTTTGATTTCCAGGAACACACATTCTGATAAAATGTATAACTTAAAGGCACTGTACTTTTTTTTTAGATTAAAGCGCCATATGCATACATGTAATGTAAAAATCTAAAAAAATATATATATATATATGTTATAATATAGTATAATATAGTATATTATAGAATAAAAATACAGCAGTTCTTCTGAAGTTCAGTAAAGCCAGGTGTTCCTTTAGGCTCAAACTGATTTTGCCAAGTGAGAGATGTCTCAGGGGAAACATATGGTGTTGACCCAAGGACAACATTTTTCTAAATAAAACCTAAACCCACCCCAACCATAACCAAACCCTAAAATCAGAGGGACATGATAAGTGAAAAAAGGTCTAGAAACAGCTAATCCTGGTTGTAAGCTTAATTTTCAAAATAAACTGTAATTTATTTCTGAAATCTGATTGGTTGATTGAAATGTTGTCCCAGGGTCAACATAATGTTGCCCTGAGGACATCAACCATTTGGCAAAATCAGGAGAGCTGTGCCACTCTGCTCAGTTGGTAAAGCATTGTGTTAGTAGTTAGTTGTTGAACATCACATGAACAAACCGAAAACAAGTCTCATCACTTCCGCTTGTCAAGAAAATGTAAACAGCAGTATAAAGTAATTGCAATATTTACAAACTGTTAAGGTATTCAGCTAACCAAGCTAGTTGGGTAAATTTATGACATGTATTCTATTTTAGTATCCAAAAGTGAGTGAGAAGAAGAAAAATAATAAAAGTTTAAAAACCAATACTGCACATGTGATGGACCAACAATGTCTCACGAGAATTTGTACATATTTTACAAGTTGGCTAATTCGTATTAATTCATACGACCACATTCGTAAGTTTTGGTACGATTTGCCTTGACCCCTGTGAGGTTGGGGTTAGGTGTGGGGTTAGCGGTTCGGTTTCGTTGTTGTTTTTTCATGAGAATCGTACAATTTTGACCAATTAAAGGTGCTCTAAGCGAATTCACACGTTTTAGACCATACATTTTTTTTGTTACATACAGCAAACATCTCCTCACTATCTGTTTGCTGCCTGTCCGCTGATCAAACTGTAAAAAAACGCGATCTCTGTAGACAACCCAGGCTCCACAAACTGCCATAAAAACACAGTGGCCAAACCTACCACCACGAAACATAACAAAGTGTTCCAGCCAAAAAACTACAAGAAGGATTTGGGGGTGGGGGTTGCGCGCGTTCATGAAAGCACGGAAGGGTGGGGGAGGAGTTAGCTACACTCCGTTTGTTTGAAAACAGTTCAAACATCAACAAAAAGTTACGTCTGCTTAGAGAGCCTGTAACTTCAGATGAATTGATACGAATTAGCCAACTCGTAGAATATGTATGATTTCTCATAAGATCAGGCTGGATGGACATTGGTTAACTTTGGTACATTTTTAGAAGGCATCTTACCGTGCGTTCGGAACGCCACCGGCGAGAGCGTCAAAGTAGCCAGAAGTCATTCATTTTCAATGAGAGCTGGCGGCGAGCAGCGGTGCAGCACGGCGAGGAAAGTTGAAATCAGTTCAACTGTATGGTAATGAGCTATGACGCGGTTCGGCGGCAACCAATCGGAAGGCGGAAACGTTCACCGGCAACCAATCAGAAGGCGGAAACCTTTGCTTGAGGGGAGTTCAGAAAATGCATTCAAGAGTCAGAGTGTCCACTACACCTTTTCTATAGGGTTGTTGGCAGGGCATCCAGAGCTTTTAATGACACTCTCGACGGAGGAGGTGTGAAAGCACAGTTAAGTTATTTGTATATTTAATGAAGCACACAAAGACCTAAACCGGAAGTAATGTGACCTGTTTTGCAGAATATGGAAGTTTGTTGAGCAAAAAAACATTCCAATATAAATTACACAATTATGGTAAAACTGATATAATGCCTCAAAAACATTTTAAGAATCTCATATTCGCATTAATATGCTCTTGGGGGGCACTTGTCTTCTATTTGGAGAGATTAGCTGATTGGCAGTAAGGCGACTGATAAGAGTACAGAACACCATTATATAGGGTTATACTAAAGTACTAAAGTATAACCAAAGTAACAGCAGACAGGAGAGACAGAGCTATGTATGTAAGAAAACGTTTTCCCAAGTAGGTCTCTTTGTAACTGCCTTCGGAAGTGCTGGAAACTTTAAATGGGTGTCACTGTAATGCCAGGGGGCTCTGTAAGAAATCGAGAATTCTTTCTGCCGAGTTGAATGTCTCAGGTCCTCGGATGACACTGGCTCTCACTGACTGCATGTTAACACAGCCTGTCCCAGGGTCCTCAGGGAGGCTCTGTCTCCATGTCAGCTTTATCTTGCTTCCTTTGCCCTTGGATGCAAATCCACTGCTGTGTCATGCCTGGTAAACAGCAAAATCCCATGAGAGAGTCTTACCGAGGATCTTGTTTTTTTTTTTTTAAAGATGTACCCTATACCATAGCTTCTCATAAAATTATTTATGCATACTCACATTTTTAGCGATAAACGAAGCTGTTGAATAAAATATACAGTCATACATATATGCAATATAATACAAATGAAAACTGAATAGAAATACAGAAATGTTTTCATTTCCTTATTTTAAATCAGTACTGGTTGGTTTTATTTTAATTACATACTGTTGTATATCAAAGTGCAAATCCATTTTCTTTCTGATACCATCAGTGTGCAATGCTAACACCATAGTACTTGCAAGGGTAGATATTTTACAAGGTGACTACCATTTCAAAGTGTAATATTTCCTTATTTCATTGCTTAGTATCTCTCCATCTCCCCCATTCCCCCTTTTTTTCACAACATGTGATCTTCGCGCTCCTGACAAGGTCTGCCGGTTCTAGAGGAGGAGCCGGCGACCTTTGCTTAACTAACGACTCCTTCATCATGAGACTGTTCGCCACCAGTGCGGGCCTTCTCTTTATTGCTCTTTATTTCAAATTAAAGCAGCGGCAGCAGTCATCCATCATGGCCAGGCCTGACCTTTATCATAGGAGATGACTGGCCTCGTATGCGCACACACATGCGCATATGGCATAGCAGGGAGAGCAGCAGGGGTGTGTTCTTGCAGCGAATGTCCTGAAGAGCAAGACATTGTTTAGTCTAATGAAGACACCAAACAAGTAAGCACGTGTTAGGATGCTTAGGTCTCGGTTTTTGCTCATATTTGAGCTTTATATTTGTTACAGCATTAGCAATGACTTACGCATACACATTTCATTGGCAGTCGGTTGCCATAATCTACTTAAATTGAGTGTTTGATATGACCATCATGCCAATTCACTTTAGTGCTGCTAACTATTATGAACTGGTAAATGGTGTTTTTGGAACAAATTCCTCTTTCATCGCCTAACAATGCAACAAATGGAAAAAGCTTTTTAAGAAAGTACTTTCACTATGCTACCTTTTATGCAAATTGCATGGGGAGAATAGAGAAAGTATATTGCGCATTTAAAAATAGAAGTGTCGTATGAAGGGATTTTTTCGGTCTGGATAATTACAGATGCGAAAAGGCTCAAAATCATGAAGAGGCTTGGCACTCCATGTTACAATAAAATATATTACACATACAATTATAATCAAACTGCACTGTGAAGAAAATGTACTGTGCAACAGAATAGTAATTTGATGATTTTAAAGTTGAGGAGAAGAAGAATATAAGATGACAAAACACTGGGAATGGTTTATTTCACTGGCTTTCTAACATCTCAGGACAAATATCATATCAGGAAATTTTTAAGATGAATATAGTATATAGTAAAATAGACATAGAGAATGACTTTTTGTATTGATCTGTTTTTTTTTCAGTAGAAAGATTTCTGTCAGAAGGTATGCCATAACTATGGCTGTAACGATTTATCGCGTGTCCCATTGAAAATGCCTGTCTGAAATAGATTCTGAATCGCAATGCTGCGATTCTGTGTTTCATGCACAGCTTGTGCGTGTACTACGGCATTTGGTCAGTAGGAAGTCCTTATCAATCTAAAATCAGAGTCAGGGTCGTTTATACACGCATTTAAAAAAGCAACATTCGTTAAACAAAATCATTAAAAATATTCTTTATTATCATGAAATACCTGAAACAATTTGAAAAACAGCGATATAAATATTCCTGTAGACATTTCCTGGAAAAGCGTTTGTAATGCTACTTCTTCTGTGGCACAAAGGGTGTTTCTGCATGAGAGCGATCCCTGGCTTTTTGATGTGCCGGGATTTCACCATAATTCATTAAAATTCATTCATTGAGAAAACGCGCATTTGCACGGTTAATCGTTACACCCCTAGCCATAACAGATTGACCTGCAATACAAAACAATTACATAACAACTTGCACCTATCCAAAAATAGAAAAGCTAACAGTGATGGTAAGTGTAACATGTAAAGCTTTCACAGCTACTGTATATGGATAAAACAGTCATGTTCTTATAGACGGTTTCAGCAGTAACAACATAAACAAACAGCTTTCGTGGAACACACTTAACTTCCGCTAAACTCTGCTAAGAATCAACAACAACAAAGTCCTTTTAGAGTAGTTTATTTCTGATAACAAGCTAAATAAACAAGTAGATTACCTTAGTTCACATTTCATAGCTAAAGCTATATGTTAACTACACAACGACTGCCAAATTTCCCTTCACATAGTGGTGATCCATGATCGCTATCTCCCCTTGTCTTTAGGAAACCAAAACATTTGTTATTTCCGACCAGGTGCATAACCGCAACAACTCATGTGCGTCCGATGAAACCGTCTATAGGCATTTCATTAATTCTATCTAACTTGTTATCATTTAGCAAAATTACTAATTCTAAGTGAAACCAAAAGAAGACTACAACAACCTAAAGGCAAAATGAAAAGAGATCATAAATGGTCCTAAAATCCGTGAAACAATTTCTGGATCCAGTCCATTTTGTAGTTTATAGCCTATTTCCACATAAAAGCCTTGAAATGGGAGTCATTTACTTATGTTTACAAGCTGACTGCCCAGCGAGCATTTTGGCTTGTGGAATAGTAAAAAGCAATAGATAAAAGGCTGGAAATAATGAGAATAGTCGTTTTTACAGAAGTTCAATATTGAATTCTTCCTTTATGAATCCCGAGTGTGTCTTAATCATGATGAGGTTAATGAGGTAGATTCACCAAGCCAATTCATTGTTAGAACTGACACTATTCTCTTTCTTTCCCTTTCCACCATAGCCTATGCTATGGGAACTCTCATGGCCACCTTTATATTGTACACCTGCTCAGTAATGTGAATATTTAAATGACAAAATTTGTCACCTTAAAGGTCCCGTTCTTTCTGTGTTTTTTAAGCTTTGATTGTGTTTACAGTGTGCAATATAACTTGTGTTCATGTGTAAAAAATTGGGTATTTTTCACACAATTTACTTATCTGTATACCGCTGTTTTCACTGTCCTAAAAACGTGCTGATGTCTTCCTTGTTCTATGATGTCCCTCTTTCAAAAATGTGTAATGAGTTCTGATTGTGTAGCTTGTTTAGTATGTTGTGATTCGATAGCAGCTTAGCTTAGCAGAGCCGTTTAAGCCAAAGCTAGCAACTGACGTATTCATGTGGGCAGAGTTCAGTAAAAAAAAAAACTGTTCTACTGACGTCATTAAAGCAACAAGTAGAGGGCTGTAGTCCAAACTGGCCATTCGCTGAAGGCTTTGAAAGGCGAATTGTGTTAATATATATATATATATATATATATATATATATATATATATATCACCTGGCATTGAACTTTAAGCTTTATAATTTTACAGGTATTATTTATCCTACTATAACAACATTACACACTAACTAGGGTTTAAAAAATGGGATCAGATAAAACGTGACCTTTAAACAACATGCAGATTTGGGCAAAAGCTTAAGATTTCCGTTCAACCAAACCTATGTATGAGTGATCTATGTGACCCTGACTGTGGTGTGATAATTGGTTCCTGAAGGGTTGGTTTCAGTATGTCAGCATTAAACTGCTGATCTCTTTATTTCTCGTCTCTCGAGTTTCTAAAGAAATGAGTAGGAGTTCTGTGGACTGTCAGCTGTGGAGACAATTTTTACTGCAACATGCAGGTGGAGTTGAAAGCTAGACATGAATCAAAAACAGGTTCAGGTTGGTAATGGTGGTTTAACGGTGTGGGAGATGTTTTATTATCACATTATGTCTCTTAATATTACTTGAGCATAGTTTAAATGCCACAATCTACCTGAGTATTGTGGCTGACCATGTGTATCCCTTTATGGCCGCAGTCCATCCATATTCTAATGGCCATATCATAAAGTGCATCATCTAAAGCTGATTTCACTATCAACAGATCTCAGTCCAGTAGAAAACCTTTGGGTCGTGTTATAAAGCCAGCATCCAAGCCAGCATTCGAATCCCACCCAGAGCAGATAAACCAGATTTGGTAAAACATGCAGCTGGAATTCTCTATCAGTTTGATATTTGTCTTGTAAGGAGATTGTTCTTCAAATTCTACTCTCTCAATCAAAAGAATATAGACTATATAAACAACTGCATGGGAAGCACATAGTAAATACACAACCAACAGTATTTAATAATCTACCAGAGAAAATTCATACCATAAAAGAAGATAGCTATCACTTTGTTTCATCAGCATGGACATGTGCTGCATGGTATGTGTGAGATTACTCATGAAATTCATGACCACAGGACAGTTATGATAGAGGTACTATCTCTGATCCTGCAGCAACCTCCATACTGTCACTGATATAGGACTGGGTATCTCTGCTCTGGACTGATGTCTCAGTCATGAGTGATGTGAAGAAATATTGTGTTATTTATTTGACGTGAAGGTAGTGTTTTTTTTAAGGAACAATGAGTTAAAGGAATACTGTAGTTCCCTCAGAAATGAAAAGTGTGTCAGTTTACACAACCACATGCTGTTCCAAACCTTTCTTTCTTTCAAGCACTGGATAAATATGTTACTAGTGACTAGTGGGTTTCAGGGAGAATAAAATGCGACAGATTTACAGTATACATGTGTTTCGTGGGATAAACTTTTGATTTCTTTGCTGATGCCGTTCGGCCCCAGGGTGGTTGTACTATAGAACCAAAATGTAAAAGACAAATTAGATTCATTAATGCATTTGTGGACATATTATATTGAGGGTAATGCATTTGTCTCGTAATATTGCAATAAAAGTTACTGATTCATTAGGAAGGGCACATTTTACAAATGTTTCAGTTCTGTAGTGCCATAGTGGGTCATCGATTAAACCTATGTTTGCTTCACCATTGCATTTGTACAACAAAGGATGCTGCAATGGCCATTGTATGGGTTGCTCATTGCAACAGTATTTGTGATCAAGTGGGCATTGATTTTATTACATTTGATTAATGATATTTAATATTGTGGAATCTTATGTTGATTTTGAGTTGATTAGCATTCTCTACATGTAGACTGAGGTGACCTCATATTGGTCAGGTGATTTAAACAATAATTCATCATTTTTTATTAGTAAGATCTCATTTATTTTTATGTCTGCATTATTTTGGCAAGATTACATTCGGTGAGAATGCAAACAGGCAACTCCATCTGCACTAAGGAATCCTATAAGATTTATATGACAGCAATTTTAAATAGAATGGGCACACTGCCAATTAATTATTGTTATATGAACTTCATATTTACAGTAATGCAATCTGTCCCATTTTTCTATCAGGGAACAATCTTTTGGAGCTCATCAGGATTTAAATAAGTAAACAAAAAACGTGAAATGTATTACAACAAAAATTATCTGGAATAAATAAAATAATAACGGGGCGGTTTCCCGGACAGGGATTAGACTAGTCCTAGACTAAAACATTTTTAAGAGCTCTACAAACTTAAAACAACTTGCACTGACACATGAAGAGTTTCGTTGCAAAACGAGATAAATCCATTTTTTTACATTTTTGTCAAAACATGTTTATTATTATGTTATCATGTTATTATTTTGTTTTATGGTGCTACTTAGCTGTATTTTTAAAGTTATGAAGGTTTAAATCAAAACAAACCAACTGCAGTTGCTTTGAAATTAATTGGAATGCACAACCAAAAAAACGAGATTTCTGAACTATTAAAAAAACGGTGGTTATCTCGTTTTGCAACGAAACTCTTCATAGCTTAAAGTACATCAGGGCCCTTTGTTTTGCCTCATAATGCATACAGGTAATGTTTTTAGTATGGCATGTTTGTTAAAACTAGTTATATTTCCTAATTAAACTAAGGCCTATTCCTGGATTAAGATAATCCCTGTCCGGTAAACCACCCCAATAAAAAAATAAAACTGAGATTGAAGAAAAGGTATTGGTGCTATCCATTCTAACCATATTCAAGTAAATTATTGTACAAAATGAAATAAATACCTCTAATTAAGTCAGCGGTGTCGCTCCATAACGCACATCACGAGCTGTGCGTAGGGCACCAAGTGCTGAGGGGGCACCAAAAATAATAGCCTAATGAAAAAAATATAATGCTGATATTATTTCATTAGCCTATAGAAATATCATTAGGCACTTTTTAGCCATGTATATGTAACAAAAAAGGGGGAACGATATAATTTCATGGCTCCAGTCTAGAAAGTATGCCCCCCTCGCCTTGGATGGTCTGCGCCGGTTGATCGCACGGGTGCCTGAAAAAGTTTGACAGACAGTAGGCAACTTTTATGGAAATGGCCCCGAAAAGACAGCAAGAGTCAGGTTTTGAGAAAAGAAAGAACAAGAAACTGTGAGATGATGCACGTGCATCACTTGGTAAGTCCATGTATAATCATGGGAAATGTGCATGTGCTGCTGCTAATCGTAATAATACGACAATAATACGCCTCGAACCTGCTGACGTTATATGTTAACAAACTATGTTGTTATAATTTATAACTTCGCTGCAAGCTAAATTGAGACTTTACTGTTAAACATTACCTATGCATATTACAAATAACTGACGCCAACTAGCTGTTACTTTCTTTCTTTAAATATTGAGCAGTTTGGTTTATTTTGACGTGACAGTAACAGTTAACGTTAGCAGTCAGTGCAGTGCACATGGTAGGCTTACATTTTCTGTTAAATATATTATCAAAATAATCCAGACACGTTTTTCCTAAATTAAATGTCACTTTGAATAAATTAATACTCATCAATAATTACAAACAAGAATAGCCAATCTTCTTAAATAAAACAAAGATTTAGAGTACTAAAAGTCACAAATTTACTTGTGTTATGGGTATTGAGTTATATGTTTAGTAAGAAGTTAAACAGGGCAAAACAAAGAAAAAAATTTCTCGCGGTCAGGATGGGGGGCATCATAAAGGAATTATGCTTAGGGCACCAAAATGGCTAGCAGCGGCACCGAATTAAGTACAAAATGTCTAGATTATACAGACAGAATATATAAATATTTTTGTCTGCAATCTACAGTGGCTTGCAGATTTTTGGAAAAGATCAAATATTTCTTCCCTGTAGGCGCATCACATTTACCCATAATTAACCAGTTTTGTTTTCATTCCCCTCAGATTAAGGAGAGACACAGTGTCTGCCACTTTTTTCTGGATCATGTTTACTATTTTTATATTTACATGGCAGACCTACAGACAGGCTTTGGGTATTGTTCCTGTATTATAGGCCTACTCTTCACAGTGATATGCTCATCCAAATTCTTATTATTATTATTATCTCATGGCTACAGCCGAGAGAGCTTCACAAAGTGAGTCTTTTCTCCCAAGTGAGGGGTGCAACATAATTTATTTGAAGGATATTCAACAAGCAACACAACAAGAAGAGAAGCTCATGCACATATCTCATCTGGCTTAGGGCCCAAAAGCTGATGCACACTCGCTCGGGGAAAAAGCCAAAACAAGTTCAGCACTTGTTTTATTTTTTGCCTGTCCTGAGCTCTTTAGTTATTTCTCAGTAAGGCCAAAATGGCCTTCCTTATTTCATTTTACTGCCCTTGGTTTTGTGGTAGAAATAACTGGTGTGCCTTTATGGGATGAGTGTGGCTGTTGTGGGTCTTCAAAAGGTAGTTGGAGCTGTTTGCTGCCCTGTTTGATAGACAGCTTTATGATTTGAGCATAAACTAACCTACTCCTGTGCCTCCTACTTCACTGTAACCTTGTAGTGACAGCAGCCCCATGCAGCTTTGAGTGGGAGGTGTGAAGGAAACTACTGTAAGCTTTACACAAGGTCTTTCAATCAAAATTCTGTCTGGTAGACTGTTTATACTAAATATAAAGATTCAAATATATATATTTTTTTTTTAATTAACAAATGACAGTTAACAGTTGTAAACAGTTGTAAAAAGTCTCTATCATGAATTTATAGGGGTATTTTTTAATATAAAAGGGATATTTTGAGGAGACAACCCAGGCTCACTTGCCATACGTTCCCTTAAGATGCAGTGATATACTTTGAGAAAAGTAAATGACTAGCTTATTAAAGAGCACCAATTATTTGATTCACGATTTTACATTTCCTTTGGTGTGTAAAGGTACATTCACATTATAAGCGACTTAATCGCAGTGTGTCGCTCGTCTCTTTCAAAAGTGGCGTTTCTATATCTGGTTATCATAAACAAATGAGTAACGTCCACTCCAGTAACTGATGAGAGACGGATGACGTGAACTCCCCTGTTTCGTTCTCAATAGTCGATCACGAATGTCGCTCATAATTTGCATAAAGTTAAACATTTCTCAACATTGTCACGCGACTGGACACGCCCATCAAGCTGTCAATGGTCACTGTCGCTCGTGTCGCCAGATGCCGCAGAGCTTCCATTGAAATCAATAAGATTGCGTCCCTCTGCTACTGCTAGTTGCTTATAATGTGAATGTACCTTTAGGGTGTAAATGTCAAACAGTATTTTCTTTCACCCAACTTGTCTGTATGCTCTCAGAACATATAACTCTTTCCCCGCCATTGACGAGATATCTCGTCAATCAAGAGAAAACGCTTCCCCGCCAATGACGAGTATTTCCGTCTTTCCGCAATACCGCTATTATCCACTTCCGCAACATTTTAAAACCGGAAGTATTGCCCTATGGCAAGCTGCTGCATGTCCGTGTCTGTTTTAAAGATCGCTCTGAATGGGATCTCTATGAAAAGTCAGTCACAAAAATTTAATTATCTCTGCTTTTTGCTCAAAATGTGGTGTTTTTGCGGAAACTTACCCATATTCAAAAGCTAATTACAAAAGAATTACTGAAGGTAGGATGAAACGTTTTTTTTTTTTGAAAGCAGAGGGTCTGTTCTTTCATTTGGTATATTGTATGTTTATATATTTGAAGAAGAACATTTTCTGGAAGGCATTAAACTTTTGTGAAAATCATGAAAAACGCTGGCGCTGGCTGGCAACTTTTTTAAAAAAAACGCTGGCGGTGAAAGAGTTAAATTATTATCGACAAAACACATTAAATAAAGATGCTTTATTTTTTACTTTTGATAACAGGGCATTAAAACAAAGTCACAGAATTTCAAAATGAGATTATGGTAGATAACTGATGACAACAATGTTGTTTACATATTCATTCATTTCTGGCAAAACAATTAAATTGATTCATGTAAACTTTTCAAATTCGCAGTCACCATGAGTCTAAATGCCATGGGCTGCTTTTGAAACCAGATCTTCCAAAAGGGATACTCTGAGCTTATTTTTGTTATGTGCAAAGCTCTGTTACCTGTAGCAATGTGTAGGTGTTAGCAGCTAGCAACGAGTGGTTGGCTGCTTTGTGACCTCTGTAAAAACGCTGTTTGCGCTCGCAGCAATTGGTTCACAGCTGGTATGCTCACTCTTTTAATTCTGTCCCTGCTCCAGCCCACAGAGGGCCAACATTCAGGCAAGCAGCGCTCTCAATAATTGGGCTGGGATCCTACAGCCCCACTCTGGAGCACTGAGTTGGTGTTTATGCTAATGGGTTGGCAATTAGCCTTAGGATGTAAACTACTGTGGAAATATAAAGGATTTGAGCAAGGGATGTGATGAAATGACTTTCTCTTTATTAGCAGAAAAATTGCGTACAGAATACTTATATCATATAACACATCAAGTAAACAACTGAAACCAAGCAAAAGTTAAAAACTAATGACATATTTGTAAATAATTTATAAAGGTATTAATTCATGAGTAATAACTAATTAACAAATGTATTATACATCAGTAATAGAAATTTACAACAATCAATAAAAATTGTCACTCTAATGAAATACCTGCAATATAGCCATTTTCAACTCAAATTTTATAAATGCTTAATATGCTTAATTAATGATTTTATTCATACATATTTTACTTATTTTATGTTACCATCAAATTATTCCAAATGAGGTAAAATTATTTAAGCTACATTATGTTATCCACATTACTATATGTCCCATCTGTGTCTATTTTTTTAAGATATTCTAGTAAAGAAAATGTAAGTTGATGTTTAAATGAAACATAACTGAGCTCTTAAAAAGTGTCCCAAAAGAGCAACTTCAGGAATTAATCTAAGCTAGACTGATACTCAGGTAACATGCACAAATGCAACATGTTGAAGGACACTTAAAATAGTTAAAGGGATACTTTACCCCATGATTTACTCACCTTTGAGCCGTCATCAATGTACATGATTATCTTTTTTTAGACTAACACAATTAGAGTCATATTAAAAACGTCCTTACTCTTCTGAACTTTATAAAGGTAGTAAAGAGGGACCAGGGAACAACAACTTTGAATAGGGCTGCACGATTCGGAGAAAAAATCTAATTGCGATTTTTCTGATCAAAATTGCGATTCGCGATTTAAAGTGCGATTCATTAGTATATAATAAAAGAGGTACATCCAGGTTTGTTGTGGTGGTTTTAATAGCACCAAAGAAAGATGCTGTGCTACTGTTTATTTAAAACCTCTTAAACATTGTACCAAGTTGTCTGCAGGACTTTGCTATTCTGCAGACAAACTTTTTTTTTTAATCTAAGAACATTAAAAAAAATACAATTTAAATTTTTTTGAAAGTTTTATTTAAAATAACATATAGGCCAATGTATTTTGGCTGTCACTACAACAATGCATCTGACAAGCAAATGTTTAGTTTTTCTTTTAATCATAAGACTATACTCATCTTGTTTTACTTTTCAGGCATCTGTAATAAATGTAAATATATTAGTTATTAGAATCTATGATTTAACATAAGCAAAAAATACAAATAAAAGACTGCACAGTCCTCACTGTAGGATTTTAAATGTGGAGCTGCAGAAGCTTGTTCAGTTAAGAGTAAGGAGTGATTTTAATTTTTGGAGTGTAATAAACATTTCTGACACAGAAAGCACCAGGTTACTGTCACTTTAAGACACAAGACAGCTTTAAAACTGCTCTGCTTCAATATAGCCTACTGATAAACATCTAGCTGTTTATGTTCACTTAGACAAGAAAGAAAACTTAAGTTTAGTGATCACGCGTGTGCTGACTGGTCTCTGTGTGCGCGCTTCATGAACCCTCATGCCTGTAAATATTCAAAGCGGTGCAGATGTGCGCGTGCAAGAAAGTATAATGTACCTGTTTCGTCTGCTGTGTTCCGGGCTTTAATGAAACCTGCTTATAGTCTGATGAGGCGCTTGTCATTGTTTGCGATGCATGACGAGAAACGGACGTATATACACCTTTCTTTAAGTCCAACATTACACAAAAGGGAAATGTTTTCGCGCATTTCTTTCCTTTCATTTGCCGGTTAATGAGTTATAATGCGTTTTTAAAATGACTGAATCCAAAATCTGCCAACTTCATGGCATTTCGCGTTGTGCAGTTAATTCCATTTGTATGCATTTCGCGATTCTGTCCGTGATGCGGAAATCATATGGCCGTACACTTTGTTTAGGAGTTGAACTGCTGCCCGCGCTCATGTTTTCCAAATGGTGTGATGACGTGTAGTCAGCACCTCAGTGTTCATGCACTCTATTGGTCTAAACTGCATCAAACGTAAAATGCGCATGAAGCGAACTGTCAAAAACTGCGTACTAGATGATTGTTATATTTAATAGTTTTGAATCGAAATAATCGCATTTCTTGTGATTCGAAAATCGCATCCATTCACATCGCGATTTCGGTTTAAAAACGATTAATCGTGCAGCCCTAACTTTGAAGCAAAAAAAAGTGCATCCATCATTCACAGGGGTAATCCACTCAGCCCCAATGGGTTAATAAAGGTCTTCTGATGGTATTCGATGCAATTTTGTCATGGGCTTGCCAGACCATTTGTACTAGATTCTGGTCTGAGTACATCTGGCAAGACCATGACAGTACTATGTTCTGTGTGGGGACACGTGGAGTCATATTGTGTGTGTGGCTTCCACGTGTTCCCAGTGTCTTGTCGCTGTCATGGTCTTTCAGAGGGCAAGATCATGGCAGCATTGTGTTTTGTGTGGGGACTCGTGTTTCACATCATGTATTTGTGTCACATGTTACCAGTGTCTTGTCACTTTTACCCTACTCCCTTATGTACTCGTGTCTTGCGTAATTAATCATGTTCACCTGTTCCCCATTTGTGTTGTGTCTTTATAATGCCCTCTCGTTCTCTGTCGTGTGCTCGTTCGTTCGTTCTGATTCAGTGTGTGTTGTTCCCGTCCTCCGGGTTACCTGAATCGTGTTATCTGAATCTGTGTTATTTTGTTCCTGTGTTATTTTGTTCCAGTGTTTGTTTCTCAGTTCCGTGTTTCATCATCGTTGTTTATTATCTGTTTTACCCCCACGTGGGTTTTTGTGTTTGTTTAATAAACCTTCAGTTTATTATTTACGTCGTGTCTGCGTTTGGGTTCTCTTTTGTTAAAACGTACCATGACAAATTTGGTTAGAAAAATATCCAGATTTAAAACTGGTAACACTTTACAATAAGATTGTATTTGTTAACAAGTAGTTACACTGTAATTCATTATCTAATTTGAACTACCAATGAACAATATTTCTACAACATTTATCAATTTTAGTTTATGTTAATTATAACATTTACTAAAGCATTTTAAAACCAAACGTTTAAACTGAAAACATTAGTTAAATGCACCATGAACTAACATGAACAACTGTATTGGCATTAACGGTAACACTTTATTATAATGTTCATTAATTAACATTAGTTAACTACATGAGTTAACATGAACTAATGATGAACTGCACTTGTGCAGCATTTATTAATCTTTATTAATGTTAATTTCAACAATTACTAATACTTTATTAAAATTTGGTTAACGTTAGTTAATGCAACGTGAACTAACATGAACAAACAATGAACAGCTTTATTTCTATTAACTAACATTAACAAAGATGAATAAATACTGTAACAAATGTATTGCTCATGGTTTGTTCATGTTAGTTAATACATTAACTAATGTTAAATCATGAACATTATAATAAAGTGTTACCAACGGCATTATAAAGTCATATATTTAAGTTTTGAGCAATGTGATTAGCCATTTTTGACCCCATTTTTTGACATTATAGTTAATTTCTTAAAGCTACAATCCACATATTCTTTAAAATAAAAATAAAAAAATCTGTTATTTAATAAAAAATAAAATATCGTCTCCTTACCCAATTCACCAACCCAGTATCACGAAATTACGTACCTATAGTCACATAAATTTTTGTCTTTTCCGTGACACTGACACATTTTTCCACCTTTTTCTGTTTACGTGTCACTGTCACGTATTTGTTACTCAACTGTTTTGTCCTTTTTTCTTACCATTGTCACTTCGGTTTAGGGTTAGAATTACATAAAATGACATCCTTACCCAAACCCAACTCTAACCCTAATGCCAGGAGACAATGGTTTAAAATCATAAAATATAAAAAATAAATAATGAAAAAAGGTATAAACCAATACTTAACTTCCTAATGCAAACATCAAATCTAACCCCAAACCGAAGTGTCAATGGTTTGAAAATAGGACAAAACAGTTGAGTAACAAATATGTGACAGTGACACGTAAACATAAATGTGTAACATGTTCACACAAAAAGGCAGAAAAACGTGTCAGTGTCACGGAAGACTCACAAATTTACATGACTATAGTTACATAATTTTGTGATACAGGGTTGAATTCACAACGGTAAGCTGATTTGAGTGACCTGCGTTGGTTTTCATTCATCTTTGCAGGATTATGTCACATTCATAAACAGATTGAAGATGACCCGGCTACTTCATTGCATGTATTTGCTCTGGATGGGAATTGGGGAAGTGTTTGTGGGTTGTTTACAGTTGCTTAGAGTTTAAACTTGTCATATAGATGCTAGATGATAAATCTGTAAAGCTTTAACAACGATCATCTAGGGAAGGGAAAAGTCATGTAAATATGTTAATTTATTACATTTTTACACCTGGGAAATCATGTGGAGAGTCTCTAGTTAAAAATGGAAATGAGACAGAGCTTGTGGCAAAACTAGCAGGGCTTTTTAACATCTAAGGGATTAATGCAGTGATTACATACATCAGATTCACCAGTGCGGGTAACGGGGCGAAGCACAGCGCACATACAGAAAAATTCAAATAACTGCAAATTTATAGTTCAAACAAAGGTGACAATGGAGAGTCCAAAGTTATGGTCTGCCGCTTTAACCTGGTTAACTGCCAAGATACAATGGTCTCATATTCACCATATGACTGGTAACATTACTGAGGCAAATTAATTTGGGCTTTCACTCATTTTCATGGACAGTTTCTGGTTGCAGGGTTTAATAAAAAAAGAATAATCTGGTCACTGTTTTTTCACCATACCTTAGGCCTGTATTAGCAATGGCCAGTGGGATTGCTGATAATGGCATGTTTGACCAATATACACTAGAAGAATGGTCTGGATTCCCAACTGACATTATCAGTGCTCATGAAAAGATATCAGTTACTCTTTCTCTACACAAACAGCCCTTCTTTTGGCATAAAGTGAACTTAGATGTCATGCCAACTAGCTGTCAACCTGTGTCATATTATTTTCTCTCTTTTTTTAATAATCATTTATTATTCATTTATTATTCATGAAATTATTCACAAAAATGCATGATTATAGGGTCAATATTTTCCAAGGTGTTTGTGTATTTGTGTGTCTCATTCTGACAGGGCATCTCTAGAGACGCAGGCTTGAGGCTTGCTGGCAAGGAAAGACTATTGACTAGCCAGCTGTATTCTGGACAGAAGATGAGTGTGACTCTTGACAAAGATAATTGGAAAGTGTTCATGCACTATTGACATTTAAATATTTGTGAAGGGCCCTGTGTAATCTGCACAAGGCATCCACTCAGGGCCCTGCAATCAAATGTGACATTTATATTTGTAACAGAACAAAACCGGCTTGAAACTACAACCGTTTTCCTCCAATTGCATTTGAACAATAATTGCTATTTATTATTGCCATCATTTTCAAAAATGTATAATTAATTTGAATCATAATTGTTGACAAATACAGCATCATGGGACAAACATTGCTATAGTGACATTTTGTACACCTAAAGGCCTCATTTACATAGCATGTTTGAAGTGACTCGATTCTGATTTTTCTCTCTCATTTGGCACAGTTTGGAGAGGATAGTGATGTGCAGGTTGGGTTTTTTTCCAACCCACGGGTCCTGCTTTTATGAAATTATTTGACCCGCCCCGCACCACTGTATCTATTTTTACAACCCGCCCCGCACCTGCGACCACTAACTCTTTCCCCACCAGCGTTTTTTTTTAAAGTTGCCAGCCAGCGCCAGCGTTTTCCATGATTTTTACAAAAGTTTAATGCCTTCCAGAAAATGTTCTTCTTCAAATATACAAACATACAATATACCAAATGAAAGAACAGACCCTCTGCTTTCAAACAAAAAACCGTTTCATCCTACCTTCAGTAGTTCTTTTGTAATCAGCTTTTGAATATGGGTAGGTTTCTGCAAAAACACCACATTTTGAGCAAAAAGCAGAGATAATTCCATTTTTGTGACGGACGTTTCATAGAGATCCCATTAAGAGCGATCTTTAAAACAGACACGGACGTGCAGCAGCTTGCCATAGGGCAATACTTCCGGTTTTAAAAAGTTGCGGAAGGGACCTAGTGGATAATAGCGGTATTGCAGAAAGAAGGAAATACTCGTCATTGGCGGGGAAGCGTTTTCTCTTGATTGACGGGAAAGAGTTAAATAGAAATACTATTGCAATGTAAGTGAAAAAGGCTTTATTTCAGCCTATAAGTGCTTGAAAACAGCCATTAGTTTACATTGCCACAGGGCCAGCGTCAAGGGGGGGCATTCGCGGGCCATGCCCCCAAACAGGTTGTTGTGCCCCAATACACAGTTTTTTATTATTTTAATATATATCAAGAATAATTAAAATAAATTAAACATTGAATGTTGCATGGCACTTAATGTAATCAAATGAGAATAATATAGTTGATATATGATGTTATTCTGTCATCTTTTCTCCCTTCTTTCCCAAAATGCAATAAACGCCACTCCCCCTTTTCTACAGAATGCCATAAATCCGCTCCACAGATTACAGCAAACCATTCCACGCAATGTAAACAAACAATGGCGGCGCGTTGAGTACACGGAATCCTAGTTTTCCTCATCTACTTTGTACTTCGTGATCAACAAACAAACAAAAACAAAATAATACTTTAATAGTAGGGCTGTCCAAATAACGCGTTAATTTCGATTAATTAATCTGAGAAAAAATAACATGTTTAAAACATAACGCAGATTAATCCATTCCGTATTGACCTTGTAAAATGAAGGAGGTAGACAAGAACGCGCTGGCGGTGACTGGATCATTGATTGGAACATTTACATTTAAAAACGGCCTGATGGAAGTGATGATAAAAATAAAGTTGTCTGCTATGTCTGCAGCAAAGAATTTGCATATCATAGAGTTCGTCCATTCTAAAGTACCACATCATACAAAGCACATGGATTAAAATTCTTCGTCGTTAGATGGATTTCCATCAATTGCAAAATTATTAAATTTACTTTTCATAAAGACGACGTGTATTCACCTTTTTAAATGGGATGTGATCAAAGCCTGGAGTGGAGCAAAATCACGTTCCTCTCTCCACTGTAAGCGTTCTGTAATCACTACGCACTGGATCCACTTCGGGTTTTCTGTCTGTAGCGCGTATCATGAGGTAAAACTTTATTTCAGCTAGCATGGACATAATATAATGCAGGAAGGCTCCAATGTTTTGGAGATCGATAAAGATGTAAAAGACCAATGGAGATTGACTTGGCTTAGCGAAATGATGAAGATTGGCAAGCCTTTCAGTTCGTGGGATAAGAAAACCAAAACATCCAGGTAACTTGCGTGTCTTTGCACAGTTTAGGTCTCCTGTATTTTGTGGGTAAATGATTTCTCTCGTACCTGAATAAGTTACTCGCGTCCCGTTTTTGACTGCTATGTTGATCTAACCAGTGGCTGATACAACGGGTGTTAAATTCGTGAGTACACTTCATGTGGTGTCACAAGAACCAAGAGGCAGATGACATCCAAGTCCTGTGAGAGCAGTTCGAGAAATCATAACAGAAGACTGCTTCTGAAATGCTCTCGCGGTACTTTGATGTCACCCACCTATCTGTTCTTGCAGTTGCATTTGCGCGAGGTCACAAAAATGTAACGTTTGTACATGTATTTAAGCACCGCAGTTAAAAAACAAGTGATTTTAAGCCATTCAAACACAAACAACAGTGCTAAATGCGCCCTCTGTTTCTGTGTCAGAGGAGTACTACATAAAGTGTCAGTTAAAGGAATATGACTTATGAGAAAATTTTTGTACCATGACAAAGCATCCAGTAGTTAACATTAATCCAGAGGTACGACCTAGCACATTCCGTAATACCAAAGGTAAAGGGGCAGATTTTTTATTTAAGGTTTATGTTCAATTGCACAAAAAGCCCTGCAATTGATATTGGACTGTTAAACTTTTGGTAAATAATCTTCCTGAAGCACTTTATTTCCTAAGCATATTACTGTAGGTCATTTTTGTTGATTGTTATGGCCAATTTTTGAACAGTGAAAATACTGTAATAATAAAAGAGTTTTTGAACTTTAAACCCACAAATGCTGATTATTCACTGATTCATTTAAATAGAAACATTTAATACTTTCACAGTAAAAATTATGTATGCAATTAATTTAGATTAATTAATCACAGAGTATGTAATTAATTAGATTAAAAATTTTAATCGATTGACAGCCTTATTTAATAGCATTCCTAAGCCATCAAGGCACTCGGGAGACGGGTGCTTATTTGCCCGGGCCGACAGCATCAAGTTTCTGTCATGATAACACATTGACCCCAGGGGATCTTATGAAAAAGTTTCCATAATTTTACTCAAAGTCAACGAAAATCGAGCAGGACCAAAACATTTTACAGCTGATTGCTGTGAAAAACGTTAAGCGACGACGTCAAGTATAACCGCAGCAATGACAGTGATCTTAATATGACAAAGTAAGTGTTTTGATTAATGACATTAATGTTTATATTTTTAATTAGTGTGTACAACTAGTCAACTAAATGAATATAACATGGCAAAGATGAATGCACATTTAAATAGGCTATTGATTCAATAGATTTATAGCATTTTTAATAAAAACTTGTCATGGATTTATTGCATTTTGTGGAAAAAATAATCAGTTTTTATAATAAATCTTTGAAAATCAAGTTATGGATTTTAATTTTTTATGTTTTTATAACCTAAAGATGCTATGTGAAAGTTTGTAACAGAAAATAGTTGTTTTATATCTTGTCACTTTCTTGGTATAGAAAACATGTTTTTACCGAAATTTGTCGAAATGGATTTATTGCGTTTTGGAACCAAACTCTTCATATGTTTTTTTAATTAAAATAGACCAGTTTCTCTGATTGGTTGTATTGCAGCGTCTCAAGCGTCTTTACGTCTTTAGCATACTAATGTGACTTGATACTAACAATGTGTTTTTTGGATCATGGCATTTTATGGATCGTGTAAAATATGGATATTAGAACATTTAGAACGAACCAGCACCGCCTGCTCCATCTGACTTCATGCAAACACCGGTTTGCTCAAACTCGAAGATTAGAGGTCGAGGTGGAATTTTCAAATCTACAGGACACTGTTTTAAGGAAGTT
This sequence comes from Misgurnus anguillicaudatus, assembly GCF_027580225.2. NCBI lineage: Eukaryota > Metazoa > Chordata > Actinopteri > Cypriniformes > Cobitidae > Misgurnus > Misgurnus anguillicaudatus. The sequence continues at coordinate 6,690,669 of NW_027395278.1, forward strand.
ACATGTTCTTCCGTGGCATAGTCACAGAATTTTTTTGCTCATTTTCCGTGGCATTCCCACGGATTTCCGCATATTTCCGTGGCCCTGCCACGGACTTTCTTTTCCGTGGCATTCTCACAGATTGGTTACTCAACTGTTTTGTCCTATTTTCTTACCATTGTCGCTTCGGTTTAGGGTTAGATTTACATAAAATTACATCCCTACCCAAACCCAACTCTAACCCCAACTCCAGGCGACAATTGATTAAAGTTTAGAAAATATAAAAGAATACATCAGAAAAAATTGTATAAACCAATACTTACAGTGACAAACTAACACAAACACCAAATCTAACCCTAAACCGAAGTGACAATGGTTTGAAAATAGGAAAAAGCAGTTGAGTAACCAATCCGTGAGAATGCCACAGAAAAGAAAGTCCGTGGCAGGGCCATGGAAATATGCGTAGATCCGTGAGAATGCCACGGAAAAATGAGAAAAAAAATCTGTGACTATCTCACGGACTATCTGTGACACACACCGCCTTCAGCTTTTTTTAAAGTTAAGTTAGCGTTGTTTTATTTATGTAAGCCTAAATGTGAAGTGTGGCTATAGACCGTTAACAGCATTGCGACGTGATTATGGTAATACTGATTAGTTTGTGATCTTCTGCACTTTATACGGGAAATGAGCTGACAGTCTGTACCAGTTGTATGAGTGTGCGCTTGCACTGTATTGGTTGTTTTAATGCCTTGTTTTTGCAAGTTATTGTTGCTAATTGCGTGCCCCCCGTTGGAAGCCGCGTGCCCCCCTGTTAGTTATGGTCTGGCGCCGGCTCTGCATTACCATGTAAACTGGCAACATATGTCACGGTAGGAAATCCTCTGTTTCCTCCGTGTCATGTGTGTGTGTGTGTTTGTTTGTTCACTCACCTCTGCCATGTGCTCGTTTGATTAAGTGTTGTCACCTGTGTATGATTGCCTCGCTCCAGCTGGTCCTCATTACCCATCTGCTACATATACTCACTCAGTTCTCTTCCTGTTGTCAGATCCTCATTTCATGTTCCAGCAGTACCACTTGGATTATCGTCTCTCGTCTTCGTGTGCATTGGATCAGTGTTCGTGTTTGTCGTCTCCGTGTGAGTGTTGGGTCCGTTCCTGGTTTCGTCCATTGGCCATTATCACACTCACCACCGACTTCACGTTTCATCACTCTTCAGCCACCGTAGACCTTCGATCACCATCGCCAACATCCTGGACTCTGTCACATGTTCTGTTGTTTCTCTGTTCTTACCATCATTTACAATAAATCTGTGTTGATCGCCTGCGCTTGCTTCCTCCACTTTATTGTGTCATTACAGTAGGATCTGACCATCATGGAAGCAGCAGGCGATCGCTCCCCATCTCATCTGGAGGAATTTTTACAACGCACTGTGGGTCGTATGGATCGTCAAGAGAAAGCGATAGATGAGATGGGTCGAGCTTTCCAAGCGATGGTGACGAAGGTTTCCGAGCTCGCTCTCCAGGCTCAACAACATCATCCATCGCCGCCCACTGCGCCCCCCACGCCACCCACACCGCCGATCACCACTGGGGGTTCTCCCCAGTCCGAGCCACGCCTCCCCATTCCTGAGAAGTATGCGGGTGAGCCTAAATTTTGTCGATCATTTCTTTCACATTGTTCTCTGCACTTCGCCTTGCAGCCCCGTACGTTCACCACCGAGGAGATGAAGGTGGCGTTCGTTCTCTCCCTTCTCACGGGGAGGGCTGCCCTCTGGGGGACGGCGGTGTGGGAGAACCAAGATCGCTGCTGTGCTTCGTTCCACACCCTTTCGGAGGAGATGAGACGGGTCTTCGACCGCTCCGTCGCCGGGAGAGAGGCGGCCAGACTTCTAGCGGACCTACGGCAGGAGGATAGGTCCGTATCAGATTATTCCATCGAGTTCCGCACCCTGGCGGCGGAGTGTAAGTGGAACGAAGAGGCGCAGTGGGATCATTTCCTGCATGGGTTGGCTGACCGCATCCAACAGGAGATTCGAGCCGTGGAACTTCCCTCCTCACTCAACGGTTTAATAGATCTCACTATCCGGATTGACAACCGGCTAGATCAAGCAGCCAGACGGAGGGGGAGGACCACTCGCACCACCAGTCCAGAGGTTCAGCATCGGCGGCCAGAGGTTGCGGTCAGCCCACCTGGAGATCTGGAACCCATGCAGGTGGGGCGAGCTCGGCTCTCCCGGGAGGAGAGGATCAGGCGGAGATCCCTTGGACTGTGTTTATACTGTGGCAGCTCGCAACATCACATCCAGCGCTGCCCAGTAAAAGATCAAGCCCGATAGTAAATCTGAGGCTACTATCGGGTGGGATCTCTGCCAGGAAGACCTCATCAACATCGACACTCCTTCCGGTGAGACTACGGTGGTCCACACATACACTGGATCAGCACGCTTTGGTGGATTCTGGGGCCGAGGGGAGTTTCATGGATTTCAACTTCGCACGTAAGATCAACATTCCTCTCACCTCCCTCAAACACCCCATTGCACCTTTTGCACTTGATGGACACAAGCTTCCAGTCATCACTCAGACCACCGTTCCTGTTTCACTCATCACATCTGGTAATCATACGGAGAACATTTCATTCCTCATCACAGACTCACCTCAGACTCCCATTGTTCTCGGTCACACTTGGCTCCATCAACACAACCCCAGGATTGATTGGCGTCTCGGATCTGTGGTTAGCTGGAGCGAGGAGTGTCATTTGTCTTGTCTTTTGTCTGCTGGTGTTAATGTTTCTGAGTCTGTGTTTCAGGGGGAAGCAGTGGATATGACTAACGTGCCCGCGGAGTACCACGACCTGAAGGAGGTGTTCAGTAAGTCGCGGGCTGATTCTCTTCCTCCTCATCGTCCCTATGACTGTGCGATAGAGTTATTGCCAGGTACCTCTCCGCCTAAGGGCAAGTTATATTCCTTGTCTATTCCAGAGACGGCGGCCATGGAGAAATATATATCCAGTTCTCTAGCAACGGGGTTCATTCGCCCTTCCTCTTCTCCAGCGGGGGTGGGGTTCTTTTTTGTGGGAAAGAAGGACGGATTCCTTGCAACCTTGTATTGATTACCGAGGGCTGAACAACATAACGGTAAAGAATACTTATCCTTTGCCGCTTATGTCTTCAGCTTTTGAGAGGTTGCAGGGAGCGGCCGTTTTCACTAAATTGGACTTACGTAACGCTTATCATTTGGTCCGCATCAGGGAGGGGGACGAATGGAAGACTGCGTTTAACACCCCTCGTGGCCATTTTGAGTACCGCGTGATGCCTTTTGGGCTATCTATCTCGCCGGCAGTCTTCCAAGCACTCGTTAATGACGTGTTGCGAGACATGGTCGATCAGTTCATATATGTTTACCTGGATGACATATTGATTTTTTCTTCGTCTCTCCAGGAACACGTGCAACACGTACGACGAGTGCTTCTGCGGTTGCTAGAGAATGGATTGTTTGTCAAGGCGGAGAAATGCGTTTTTCATGCACAGTCTGTTTCTTTTCTAGGACACATCATTTCGACTGAGGGTGTTCGCATGGATCCTGAGAAGGTTAAGGCTGTGGTAGATTGGCCATCCCCAGAGTCTCGCAAGGCCCTGCAGAGATTTCTGGGGTTCGCCAATTTTTATCGGCGTTTCATTCGCAATTTCAGCCAGCTAGCCGCACCTCTGACCGCTTTGACCTCCCGTAGTTTGACGATCAGGTGGTCAGACGCAGCTGAGGCTGCGTTTGCCAAACTGAAAAGCTGCTTTGTTTCAGCTCCAATTCTTGTCACCCCTGATCGCTCACGTCAATTCATAGTGGAGGTCGACGCGTCAGAGGTGGGGGTAGGAGCAGTGTTATCCCAGCGCGCATCCTCAGACGGAAAGGTTCATCCTTGCGCGTATTATTCTCATCGTTTATCCCCTGCGGAGGTTAACTATGACATTGGCAATCGGGAGTTGTTGGCCGTCAAATTGGCACTGGAGGAATGGCGTCACTGGCTTGAAGGGTCGGGTGTACCTTTCATTGTATGGACGGACCATAAGAATCTCGAATACATTAGAACTGCTAAAAGACTTAACTCCAGGCAGACTCGGTGGGCATTGTTTTTCGGTCGTTTCGATTTTACACTTTCTTACTGGCCGGGTTCCAAAAACATCAAACCCGATGCTTTATCCCGTCTTTTTGAGCGTTCCGATCGTACTGCTACTCCCGAGCCCATTTTACCGGAGACCATCATTATCTCCGCGCTCAGATGGGAGGTCGAATCGAAGGTTTTGACTGCCTTAGAAGGGGTAACGCCCCCGGCTCGTTGCCCACCGAACCGTTTATTTGTGCCGGAGGGGTTACGGTCAGACGTTCTCCAGTGGGGTCATTGTTCCAGTGTTGCTTGTCACCCAGGGGTTAGTAGAACTAAATTTCTAGTCAAGCAACGATTTTGGTGGCCTGGTATGGCTCGTGATGTCCACGATTTCGTCTTGGCTTGCTCGGTTTGTGCTGTTGGTAAGACTTCCAATCGACCTCCAGATGGGTTACTCTTACCGCTGTCTGTCCCTTTGAGACCCTGGTCCCACATCTCGCTAGATTTCATTACCGCCCTCCCACCCTCTAAGGGTAATACGGTGATTTTAACCGTAGTGGACCGGTTCTCGAAGGCGGCTCATTTCATTCCCTTGCCCAAATTGCCATCAGCCAAGGAAACAGCGGTAACTGTCATTGACCACGTCTTCCGTATACATGGCCTTCCGACAGACGTGGTTTCTGACAGGGGTCCCCAATTTGTGTCCAAATTTTGGCGAGAATATTGTAAATCGTTAGGGGCGACTGTTAGTCTTTCATCCGGGTTCCATCCCCAGAGCAATGGTCAAACCGAGCGAGCCAATCAGGATGTCGAAAGGGCATTGCGGTGTTTGGTTTCCAACAATCCTTCGTCCTGGTGTCAACAACTCTCAATTGTGGAGTACGCACACAATTCTCTGCCGGTGTCATCTACGGGCATGTCTCCATTTAAGTGTAGTTTAGGGTACCAACCACCTAATTTTGTCAGTACTGAATCCGAGGTGTCGGTCCCCTCCGCAAACGCACTAGTCCAGAGGTGTCACCGCACCTGGACCAGAGCTCGTAGAGCTCTGCTCCAGGCAAGGTCGCGCACCAAGGCTAAGGCCGATCGCCACCGGTCGAAGCCTCCCCGATACGTCGTCGGTCAAAGAGTGTGGCTTTCAACCCAAAACATTCCGATGCGTTCCGTTTCGAATAAGCTTGCTCCCAAATTTATTGGCCCGTTTTCTGTTACCAAAATCATTAATCCGGTAACAGTGCGTCTTAGCCTTCCACCGGCGTACAGGAGGGTTCACCCCGTCTTTCATGTGTCCAAAATTAAACCGGTGATTTTTTCCCGTCTTAATCCGCCTGCCCCGGTTCCCCCACCGCCTCGTATCGTTAATGGGGAGACCACATATTCGGTTAATCGTATTCTGGACTCTAGACGGAGGGGACGCGGTTTTCAGTACTTGGTGGATTGGGAAGGTTACGGTCCGGAGGAGAGAAGGTGGGTTCCTGCTCGGGACATACTGGATCACTGCCTTATTGATGATTACAATCTTCAGGTAAAGCAGGCTGGGAACGCCAAGGGGCGTTCCTAGGGGAGGGGGTACTGTCACGGTAGGAAATCCTCTGTTTCCTCCGTGTCATGTGTGTGTGTGTGTTTGTTTGTTCACTCACCTCTGCCATGTGCTCCTTTGATTAAGTGTTGTCACCTGTGTATGATTGCCTCGCTCCAGCTGGTCCTCATTACCCATCTGCTACATATACTCACTCAGTTCTCTTCCTGTTGTCAGATCCTCATTTCATGTTCCAGCAGTACCACTTGGATTATCGTCTCTCGTCTTCGTGTGCATTGGATCAGTGTTCGTGTTTGTCGTCTCCGTGTGAGTGTTGGGTCCGTTCCTGGTTTCGTCCATTGGCCATTATCACACTCACCACCGACTTCACGTTTCATCACTCTTCAGCCACCGTAGACCTTCGATCACCATCGCCAACATCCTGGACTCTGTCACATGTTCTGTTGTTTCTCTGTTCTTACCATCATTTACAATAAATCTGTGTTGATCGCCTGCGCTTGCTTCCTCCACTTTATTGTGTCGTTACAACATATGCTTATGAACCATAGATACCAACATGGTCCTATTAATAACAAAGATAATGATACATATTTTTAATATTTACAAAGCAGCGTTTGTATTTATCTGTATAAAAGAGCTATACATACCTCTACATTAGATTTAGCAGTTTAACCTTCTTTTTCTTTTTAATGATGTAAATTCCCGACCTTAATTTCCCCGCACCTCGTCTTCAATCTTCACTTTTATTTCTCTGTTTTGTTGTTGTGGCTGGCGACAGGAGCTGCTTGGCGCTTTCGTTACGTGAGGTCAAGGGTTTAAGGACATCACGCAAGTTACACTGCTACGTACCTTATCAAAGAACCTAATAAAATACGAGAATATATATTCCCAAATATGTCATATAAGTTATAGGGAATTTCATTCAGGGAATTTTTTATTTTGTTTTTAATGACCTGCCCCAACCTGCCATGCAAATAAAGTGACAATTTCTTTACTCGCCTCAACCCGACCCGAAATCAGTTGAAGACCACCCTCTATCACATGACTCTTTTTAGCAGAAGGACGATGACGTTCACTTTTAATGGTTGACGTCACACGTTGCCGAACTGAATTGTGGATCCATCAGCACCACTTCACTGCTGTTGTTTGCGGTAGAAGTTGAACATTTCTCAACTTTTTAAGCGGCAATGCGTGCGTCAGCCAATCAGATCGCTGTATGCAAATAACCTAGGCAGTGTCAGCCAATTATGTTTATGGAAGACTGGAGCATGTGTTGCGGCCACTCTGATTGGCTGTTGGCCACGCTTCAGACAAGCCTTCCATCAAACGTTAACGCTTTCGCCTCATGTGAATGTACCTTTACCCCAGGCCTGGGGTGGGTAATCGGGAACCGGGAGAATTCCCAGTGGGTCGCTTCACTTTTGGGCCGGTCGAGGTTTTTGTTTTTTACATTTGTCACATTAGTGAGTCTATCTTCTTTTAAATAACATTACACACTTCCACATTCTGACACTGCATTGCGCAGCCTTTGCATGGGTTGTACCATGTGAGTGAGTTCCCTCCTCCCCTCCCATAGAGTTGGTTCGGTCCATAGCGTGTCTTTTCCAAAACTTTTCTCAGGTAGGCTGGGCCAGCTCTACCGTAACGGTACACGTTTCAGGGAGGATGAGTGGGAGGAAGAGGCTAGGAGGGGCTGTAAAAGCCATGTTGAAGAACTGACGTGGCAACAGGTAAAGAGAGATAGGCCTAGTAATGATTAGCATGAGAAACTTAATTATTCGGCTAATATCGTTGTCTACCTATTCACAAGCAAAATATTGGCCTTCTGTGTATCACCCAATACATGGCAATTCATAGGCTATGTTATGCAGTTTAATATTGATAACAAAACTCAAGCTTGATCTGTGTATGCAGTAAAATTACTTTCTATTATAATTTTATTTTAAAGACACACTATGCAGTTATTTTACCTTAATATAACAGCTTCAAAGTTATTTTGGTGGTAAACAAAGTCATAGTAGGGCGAATCATTCTCCTGTTGAAGCTCGGGGAGGACGCCGCTAGCAAAACCAGCAATGTAAGCTTGAGAGAACCGCCCCTGACAAATCTTGCGAGAATCACGACTTGCTTTACGGCAACGACGTCACACACGTTAGGCCTGTTCGACTTCGTGTGGCGCTGCAAGAACCATCCGCCGGATGACGTCAAAGTACCCTGAGAATGATCCGAGACGGCACTTTGATGTCATCCGGCTGTCGGTTCTTGCAGTGCTGCATGAAGTCAATCAAGCCTATAACAACAACTGCATGTGTGAATTTGAGACATGAGGCTAAACGATTTAAAAGTTAAGAAAGAGCGTTCGGAAGAGAGTAGGAAAAGGAAAAGAGAATCTGACCGCGTTAGGAACCGGACAAGGTCCCACTCGGTCAGGTTTTTACTCGTTGGCGTGAGCTAAAAGACAGCACTGGATGGGATGCTGATCTGGCGATCTTGTTGATGGACTAGTAAGTAAATCTCTTATTTGTAAACTTGTTTGCGGTCTATGTTGTATGTTGTTGTGCTTGCTTGTAGTATATCATGCGATTATCACGACAACAGTTGTCAATATCTCACATAATTATCAGGACATAAATAAGCCTAGAGGTTGCAAATAGTGTAAACATGCACAATTTGCAAACTATTATGATAAATAGCAATAATCATGTATAGTGACATTATAACGACCAATGTTATGAAACAATGCAACATACACAATTAACTTTGTCATGGCATTTTGTAATGTTTACAAGAACACAAATGAAATTATACAGTAGACATAGACTATAGACTGTTTACTTGTGATTTAGCTGCAATCATGTAAAAACATTATAAGCCAGCAAACGCGGTACTTTTTTATTATATGCACTCTACACTTAGAATAAACTTCTTATTATCCTATTACCATCAACTGTAGTTTAGTAGACTATGCAGTAGCCTAATATTTGTATGAAATTGTGAAACATTACCTGGTCATTATCTTCCGAGGTGTACTAAAGTGGGAAATTATGACAATTGCAAGTATTCTCCAGCGACTCTAGGGGTCGCTGTTTGACAAAAACGCAGAAAATGCATAGAGCGGCTTTAATTACTAATTCTTTTTTGTAGTGAATAAGTATATTATTATTTAATTAATGTTAAACCTTTACATTATTTGTTGAACCATGGTATTAATAAAAACTACACAAAAGTAAGAGCTGTACTGTTGCTTCATTTATCCAATTTGGCAAAAGTGCTTATTTGGAATTCCACAATGGAAAAGTTGGCCGGTCTTTGGGCCTGAAACTCCCGGGCTGAAAAGTGGCCCCACTCCAGCCCTGCTTTACACTACTGTTCAAATCCGCCCCTTCAGGTCTCCAGCAGCATATGGTGGACAGAAAACAATGAGTTAGCATAATAAACCATACATTGTACCATACAACACCATGCATTTTAAACCAAAAAGTGCAATTTGTTTACTTTCAGGAGCAAGTACATTTTTGTTTATAGCGCAAATTTTTGAAGAGTTACAGACAAATGAATAGAGCTTGGTAAAATGTGTTGTGCCGACACTCGCGGTCTAATAGGGTTAAAATTATGTGCTGTTGCTTATACAGCCGAAACAATATGCTGCTGGTGATCACTAATGATTAATTTGTTCTCATTTATCGTAGTACTTAAGCCCTTGTTTTAACTGTCTGTGACATGAATAAACACACGGTGTGTTTACAAGAGCATTTGTGCAGATAAATGTATGTGAAACCATGTTAAATACTATAAATGATAAGTGGATCCTGATGAGATGCAAAAAAATCCACACCCAGGCACTCACAGTTATAAAGGTAAAAATCTTTTATTTAAAGACAGGGCTATATCAAAAACAACACCAACGTGTTTCAGCCCAGATGGGCATTCGTCAGGGTGTTGATGTCACCAGGTGACGATCTGTGAGGGCGGAACCAAAAGTGTGGAAGATGGGTTCCGCCCGACGATGGTTCCGCCCGGACAACTAACTCTAAACACCGGAATTTCCGATTGACACAGCGATTCCTGATAGGCTGATCAGAGGAGAAAGCAGAGTACAAAAAGGCCTTTTGAGACATCAGATGGGTGCTTGTTGGTGTACTTTGTGCACGCTGTGTTTGCTGCTGTGTAAACCGCCGTATTGATCTACGTCGATCCCTTGGGGAAGACAAAAGGCAAAAGGTGACTAGGTGAAGAGATTTGGGCACGGATTTACTTGTGAATGTGATGATTCAGAACCAACGAGTGCAGTTAAACCCCAGGTTGTGAGTACAAACAACGAGTGAGTAACCGCTGGTGTATGTGTATGCAGTATTGTCCAAAGGCTGCCATTGTGTATTCTGAGTGTGTTAAAGGTACTTGGCCCCACTGTGAAGGGAAGCGTGGGTGAGCCGTGGAACAACCGGAAGTACGAACAGGTTGTGAGATCGAACAACGAGTGAGTAACCGCTGTTGCATGTGTATGCTGTATTGACAAAAGGCTGCTAGTGTGTATTCTGAGTGTGTTAAAGGTACCTGGCCCCACTGTGAAGGGAAGCGTGGGTGAGCCGTGGGACAACCGGAAGTGCGAACGGGAACGACTTGGGAGCTGACGCTGTAGGTCGTCTGGCCCTGCGGATACAAGAAGCGTGGGTGAGCCAAACGGGTAGCAAACAACATACAGGGGTTGTGCTGACCGGAAGGGATAACACGTCGTGGCTCGCGCCCCGTGTGAAGAAGAGCTCAGACCTTTCGCCCCCTGTGTGCCAGCATTAACCACCTCACTTTCGAAAGCAGACAGTGGTGAAGCCCAGCGCTACGTCCAAGTGAGTAGCAAACTAAGTGCACTGTAAGGATTTTGGGTCGTGGTAGTATTTAGATTTATTCCACAGAAGCCCTTGGTGTGTGCGGAGCCTCATCGAGAGTTCCCCCCAGCTCGTGGCCCCCAGTTGTCCAAGCAAGGAGGGAGAGCCAGGGAAGCGTTTGGCTCCGTAGCACTCGACCCAGCCGTCCCCACGACACCCCGAAGGCGTAAGCAGACGGGTGAAGGTATACAGTGCACGAACGTTGTGCGAAAGCCCACTGTCCAACGTACACGAGAAGTCCATACCTCGTGGGTAACTAAATTATGTGATGTGATAACCTACCTGTACTTACAGCAGCGCCCTGAGGAAGAAACGAACTGTGAAGCGAGAGTGAAATACCTACCTTTGTCCTAGTGCACCGCCTCGAAGTGAACGAGACAGCCCAAGCCCCGTGAGTAACTTACCTGTGTGATGTGTTAACCCGTCTGTGCTTAAAGCAACGTCCAGAGGAAGAAACGAACTGTGAAGAGAGAGTGAAATACCTACCTTTGTCCGAGTGCACCGCCTCGAAGTGAACGAGACAGCCTAAGCCCCGTGAGTAACTTACCTGTGTGATGTGTTAACCTGTCTGTGCTTAAAGCAACGTCCAGAGGAAGAAACGAACTGTGAAGAGAGAGTGAAACACCTACCTTTGTCCTAGTGCACCGCCTCAAAGTGAACGAGACAGCCTAAGCCCCGTGAGTAACTTACCTGTGTGATGTGTTAACCTGTCTGTGCTTAAAGCAACGTCCAGAGGGAGAAACGAACTGTGGAGAGAGAGTGACACACCTACCTTTGTCCTAGTGTACCGCCTCAAAGTGAACGAGACAGTCCAAGCCCCGTGAGTAACTTACCTGTGTGATGTGCTAATCTGTCTGTGTTTACAGTCACACCCGGAGGAAGAAACGAACTGTGGAGAGAGAGTGAAATACTTACCTTTGCCTTGTTACACCGTCCCGAAGAGAGCGAGGGGCCCCCACAGGGAAAACCTAAGAGTGCAGGAGATACGGATGAAAAAGCAGGCTAGTTGCTGTCCCGTGTTGAAATCAAGTCACTAACAGTGTTTTACCTGTTTTGCCTCCAGGAGGAACGGAGGGCGCCACGGATTCAAGGACCAAGCCGTAAAGGAGCCCCTGTCCCCATTCCTTGATCGAAACTGCCCTGGAGGCGAGAAGAAGTCTTATTAGTTTTAATTGCCCTTTCCCCTTCCCCTTCTTCTTTTAACTATTTAAATAAAGCTATACTTTTAAACTGTAGTATACTTGTCTGTCTGGTCATTGGAGTGGTCTTGGGAACCTCCTCGAGGTGGAAGTTAGAGAGGGGCGTGGCCTTTTAGTCACCTTGGGTCCGCCCCGGCCGTGACATTATACTGTGCACAATTTCAAGATCTGACTACTAGAGGTCTCTTAGAAGTAAACTATTCCGCAGTCTAAAACACTTTAACATACGATCCATGACTATCGTAAAAAAAAAAAATAATAAAAGATTATATGGAAAAGAAGCTACTTGCAAAAAGATTTTAAAAAATTACAAAAATGGAGAGATATCAATATCTTCATTAAGTCCAGGGTATGCAAGAGCACTCAAAGAATGTATCCAATAAGTTTCTCGTTGTTTTTTATTGTCTCAGTCTATCTCCAACACTGCTATTCATTATCACATGTTCAATTCCAATGACTTTCAAGTTACTGTCCCTACCATGTTTGGCCTGTATGAAGTGTTTCGTCATTGGATAATTCATGTTACCAGTTCGAAACGCATATCTGTTCAGCCATTCTATCCCATAGCCTCCTCTTGGTAAGTCCCACATATAAATGATTACATGAACATTCCAGTCTGTAGATTACATGAGTGGAATTACAATTAATAAAATCTGTGATCTCAAATGTCTTGTGTCTTTTGTCCTCAAATGTATTGGTGCGGATCATGTTAATATAATAATTACAACTGCCACAGCTAAAACTTTCTCTTCTTGGAGCTGGAAGGAAAGTCCTTAACAATTTGTTCTTAATTGGTGGGGCATGTTTGAAAGTAAAAGCAGGGGATTCTTTAAAAAATTCAGGAATTTTGTTCCCCGTCTGGAGCACCCAGATTTATGATTGTGAGTACCACACACAATGCATCCCTGATATTTTTCTCTTTATTATGTTGAATGCTATGTTGGCACTGGTACAGCCTAAGTGATTAAACAAGCCTTCTCCTTACAAATGGTGAAGCAGTTCCTGTGCCAAAATGGTAGAAAATCTCATGACTGGAAAAGGCTCTCAGCCAATCAGATTTGAGAGAAAGAACTGTTGTTTAATTATTTTTACCAAGGGAATGTTAAATGCTTTATTATTGTTTAAAGCAAATTATTTAACTTACTTACCAGGCTACAAAAGCAGCTCTTCACGCCTTCTAAAGTCTTGTAAACTGTTCTCATTTATGTCCAATAATCCATAATATTTTTTTATTCTTTCATTTGTCCCAAAAATGGTGGCAGTGGTTCAGTGTTTCATGTAGGTTGTCTACAAATTGGAAGGTTGGTGGTTCAATCCCCGGTTCCACGTGACCAAGGCTGTTTCTCAATTCCAAGAACGCAAAGAACGGACTTGCGTCCTCGTGGAGATCGGTCTTGCCAGGCGACCTTGGAAGAACGAACTCGGAAGTTTTGCCGCAATGACTTATGGGGCGTAAAGCGATTTCAGCAAGTCTGCACTCGATGCATCCTCGATATCAAGAACACATCCGGGTATTTTCATGCGTCCTCTGTCCTTGCGTTCTTGAGAATTGGAATTGAACTTCGACCGTTAATGATGACGTAGAGTGAGGACACGAGGACGCAAGATCGCTGAAGAACGCATATTGAGAAACAGCCCAAGTGTCGATGTGTCCATGAGTAAGACACCTAACTCCAGCTGCTCCCGATGAGCTGGCTGGCGTGGCGCCTTGCATGGCTGATGCCGCCATTGGTGTATGAATGGGTGAACGTTGTAAAGCTATGAGCAATATGTAAAGGGCTTTGGATGGCCATAGGTCTGCAGACTTCTGCAACAATAAAAACATTTGCTGTAATAAAAAATGTATGCAATTGCGAGGAACAGATCCAAATTCAGCCCTTTGATCTTGATCCTAGTTCTCACCAGCGACCATAAACGTTAAATCTCCAATTGTTATGAATTTGAATTCAAATATTGCGCCTCACAAACCTTTATGACACATTGCTTTACGACAGTGATATCAAATGCTCATTGGGTCTTGCATGCTATGTCACAAATTTGCAACATTGCAGTCTTTCAGTTGTACTTTTGAAATGCACGCCTTAACAGAGAGAAGCCGGATTAACGTTTTCATGGATTAACTTTAATACTTCTGTGTACTTCATGTAGGCCTACTCCAATGAGGACAAGAACTGCAGCATATTGTCATTTTAACTACTTTTGATACTTACATTTAGCAATAAATATATTGTTGTGCCTAAACGTGTCTGTCAGTTATGCTTTTTATTTTTTAACAATAAACTGTTTGGGTAGTTTCTGTCAATTACGTTGCAGAATACAAAAACAAATATTTTTTAATTTTTGTATATAAGGTTATACAATAAATTGTGTATATAGGTTTGGGATAAGGTTAAAGTGGTAACATTATCAATAAAATGGATAAAGGTATATTATACAGCATTCTGGAATAAGAGATTTGTAAATGTTTTACGTTTTGTAGCTGTAAAAAGTGTAATTATGCTACGATAAAATGTTGCAAATACGTCTACATTGTACACTTCAGCATCTATTTAAGCATACAAAAAAGTATGTTTAATATAAAAGTATTAAAAGTAATTTTGTGTTTTTGAAAGTTACATACTATTACTATGTATTAACAGTGAAACCAGGCTGTATTTTCCTAGTCCAAAGCCTACATTGAAAAAATATTTTGTCACATTAAAAATAAATGTACTACACTACATTTGGAATAATTTACATTATTTTTCACAAAACTGTTGAGGTGAAAGTAGTTCTTTAGGACTAGAATATAACTGAATACAATCAGCCTGAAATACCAAGGTTTTAGAGAGGCACTCTTTCAGTAGATACAACTTGATTTGACCTATAAGATCAAATCACTTTATAAGTTTAACATAGTCTGTTTTGCTTTATGTGATGAAACTCTATTTCCACCTTGATATAAAGTCATTTATTTTATAGGGTCAAATTCCATTAACTTTCAACTTAAATTCAATTTATTTTATGCAACTTGAGTTTTCCATCCATCTTCCAAACCCAGTTATTCTCTGCAGAGTCAGGAGAGGGCCAGAATCTACCCCTGCATCTCATGCCACAGGCAGGGTGCACACTGGATAGATGGCCAGTTAACTACAAGTCACCTAACCTGTATGTCTTTGGACTGTGGTGGAAACCAGAGAACCCAGTGGAACCCATGCTGACACAGGAAAAACTTGCAAACTCCACAAAGAAAGGCCTCTTGGCCAACGGTGTATGTCTTAAATGTGTGCATCCTGAGCAACATTCCTTTTTAAAGTTACAATTACATTATTACATCAACAATTGAAATCAGGTAGCACCCTAAAGCAACAACTGCACACAATCACTTTTTACAGTGTACCTCACAACACCTACACCACACATGAAAACCTAAAGTAGCCTAAATATTCCTAAATGCCAGATAAACGTAGTCTCAATAATTAATTTTCCAAAAATTGACAGGAAGCATAAACACTGTTTTAATTTTCATTTGTTCCTCATAGCAAAGGAAAATGTAATGTGTTGAACTTTATCTTCACCCTAATGGGTCTCAGACTTAATTCAGAAATGTAAGTATCATCCCTGCCAGCATGAACCCAGTGCACTTTCTAGCTATATGTTATTAGATGGAGATAACAGCCATGCTTTTCACAAAAACTTGTAAAAGTTGCCTGAACATGTTACTTGTCATTTAATGAAATATATTCTCTGCAATTTAGTTAAATTATGCTCTTTTTCTGGCTTACAGTGTTAACAATACCATATTCCTCAAACTACTTATTAGGTATTTTTCCTTGCATCTTCTTGAGAGTTTAAATAGGACCTATTGGCAACTGTCTGGGGTAAGTTTGAACATGACTGGAGTCTTTATTTGGTATAATACAATGTGTTCACATGGTTTATTAAACAGTTAAAAAACAGTATTTTCCACATACTGTACATTTTTGTGAATGTGAATAAAATGCACGGATTTAAAAAGCTCTGTCCCTGATTGGCCAGCTAATCTGTAAATTGTACCTCTGACGTCAGCTAGAAATGTGACGCTCCTTACCATGTTTGAAAGATTCTGCCACAATGCAATGCTAACAGGAGTTAACTTGCAGGCTGTGAGTCCGAAGCGTCTGGAATTAATGTTGGCCCATATTGTTAGGATAGCATCTTGCAGTTTATGGAGATTTGTGGGATGTGCATCCAGGGCACAAGCTCCCGTTCCACCACATCCCAAAGATGCTCTATTGGGTTGAGATCTGGTGACTGTGGGGGCCATTTTAGTACAGTGAACTCATTGTCATGTTCAAGAAACCAATTTGAAATAATTGAAGCATTGAAGCAACTGCCATGTGATTGGTTGATTAGATAATTGCATTAATGAGAAATTGAACAGGTGTTCCTAATAATCCTTTAGGTGAGTGTATGTTGGAGATGATATCTCGCGTCATCTACATCGGGGTATATACCTTTTGCAGATCGTGAACATGCACTAATACACACTTACACACCAAAGGAAATGTGAAAACGTGAATCGGACAATAGGTGCTCTTTAAAATTAACATTTATGTAATTGATTTTCATATTTGATATGATAGAGACATGGCAATGTATAGGCAGCAGGTTGTTATTGCAGAAATAAGCAATGACAGTGTGATTAGGACCAACCAACTGGACCCGACGCGAAGCAGAGAACATTAAATATGGATTTTAAATGTTTTGATTATTTTTAACGAATGCAGACCTTCCGCAAGAAAAACCTGTTTACCTTCGGTTTTAAGATAATACAAGACATTCAAATGCCACAAACACGCTATCTGGTTTAATAATTTATAAATATAATGTCATATATGTTATTAAAAAAAATATTTATATTTATTTTTAATGTATTAAATTTTACCTGTCAAAACGATTTGCAGCATCTGGGTATACTGTGTGCTATTAGTTTTAAGCAGTTAAGCAGAATGAGCCATGTAATAATATTCCATAATATTTATGAATACAAATTCAATAAATAATTATTTTTAACAGGCAGTAATAAATATTTATGCACCTCACCACTTGTGATAATGTACATGTTAACTAATAATTTAATAAAATGCCTGTTGTTTAAAAAAATAACAGGACAACCTTTTAAGTGTGCTTTTGTAAGCCAGAATTTATTAGAAATACTGTCTACATAAACAGCTAATGCTTCTCAAATATCAGAACACATGATTTTAAATAACATAGGGTTTAAGTTTCAGACACATTCAGGGCTGTCTAAGGGGGGAATTTATCTTCTCTTCTTTCACTGGAACTTAACAGCAATATCAAATACTATGATTATAATTCACACCTGAGGTTCCCTACATACCCAAAAAAATAGTTGTGTCTGTCATGATTCAAAATATTCATAAGGAGGTGTAAGGTATGGTGGATATAATTTACACTGATATGACAACTGCCTGTTGAAAAATGGATATAAAAGGTAATGCCTATTGTTTTTGTAACTCTCAATCTAAATCTAAACTGCATGACATCAGTGCATATCAGTGTACAGTATGTCAATGTATTTCTAAATGTAAAACAGCGATTGCTCTTGTTATTTTGTGATTTATTGACAATCAATGTTAAATGTATTATTCAGAGGCTGTAATCAATTGTGGATTTTAGAGAAATGCAAAAACGTTTTGCTTGACTGATGTGAAAGAAATTACAAAATGAAACTGCTCATTAATCTACATGAATGTTTTAGTTCACTGGAAAGATATTTGTATGATTGAATCTGTTCTTTCTTATGAATGAAAGTTCTTGAGTATTTCCATTGGGTTAACAGCAAAACAATTTACAACAAAACAGCTAAACACCACATCTGTGCAAAAATTTGAATCTGAACAGCTATTTTTTAACCTAATTCCCAACACTACATTCTCAGAAAAAAAGGAACAAAAGTTGTCACTGGGACATTAACCTTTAACAAGTTCCTTTTATGCACCATTTAGATGTTTTTTTTTTGTTTGTTTTTTGAAATGGTACCATCACAGTATCAGCTTTTGTACCTTTATTTCTGTAAGTGTAGAGTACTATAAATTAGTACACTGTTAATAATGGTGTAATGAGCATTGGCTCTGAAATATATTTCTTACTATTCACTAGTCCTATAAAATGTGTTTATGTTTTGCTTTATACAGGTTGATCAGACAGCCTCTTTCTGTCTAAATGAGCAGTTCTTGGCCAAAATAAGACTTTTGTGAGATTGTGTGTAACATGGACATTGTAAGTCTTATTGATTGCGTTTCAGCACAAATCTGACTGGATCAATTTCAGTTGTGCCATAGACCAGCTTTTGGTAAGCTGACTGTGTGTGATCGTGAGGGGATCTGAAGCAAACACCAGGGGTTAGACATAGAGGACAATGCCAATTTCCATTCTAAGAGAGGAAATTCAGCGACATGCTGTCAGATAGCGGGCAGAGAGGACTGACAGCAAGAGACGTGACATCTGGAGGTCAGAAGGAGTAAAAAAGCCATTCGCATTTGTGAATATTTGCACAGGAATGAGCCTCTGTGGGAATGGCCCATTAGAGAGCGCATGCACCCAGAGGATAATCAGATACAGGCCAAATTACGCCCAGTTTGAACCAATCCCGCATTTCCTTGGTGGGTGAGAGGAATGGAAAGACCTTTCTTGGTGTGAGCGCGTGTGGATGATTGCAATTGCAATTCCACACAGAGCATTGCTGTGGACTTTGACCCTGACCCAGTAGGTAAGTATGATGGTTTATGGGCCATTGGACTGCATTTAATTCCACACACAACAGACACCAATTGAAGACATAACTGCTGGAAGATTTCATTATTTAACCCCTCTCACTGTATTGTTTCAATCTTCACATTTCTGACATACAAAGAATGAAGGGAAATAAAAGAGAATAGATGATGAAAGCAGAGAAAATACAGAATGAAGAAATCAGAGTTTTTTTTTTTGTTATTTGTTGTTACCCTGTGTATGTTTTGTAGCCACATAATCACTAATGCAAATTGTAAACCTCTTATGAACAACTGAATGATTTTTACAAATTGATTCGGGCATTTCAAGCATTATAGATGTGACATTTGCTGTCAAAATGTGTAATATAATTTCACAGAGAATGCATTTATTACCAATATATTGAGCCATCTGTTTATATTTTCCTAACCCCTGATGACAGAGTCATTATGGGGTTAGGAAAATATAAATTCAGAAATCAGAACAAAAAAATATCAGTCTATACCCATGTTTTTTTCTATTTTAAATGAGGGAAACAAGTGTGCGTTATGGATGTGACAAAGCAGAAGCAATTATAATCAACAAATGCAGGGATGGCTCTAAAAGAAACATTTAATATTTATTATAAATAATATAAAGGAAGAAACTGCGTTATGGATGTGATATTTCTACCCAGTCTCACAAGGTTTCGTGATATAGTCACAAAATTTTCTGATTCTTTTTCTTGAAATTATCACGAATTCCTGTTTTCATGTGATTATCATGTATTGGTTATTTTACTGCTTTTTCCTATTTTCAAATCATTGTCGCTTCGGTTTAGGGTTAGCTTTGGTGCTTACATAAGAATGTCACTTTATGTATTGGTTTATACTATTTTTCTGATTTTTTTTTATGTCGCCTGGCGTTAGGGTTAGAGTTGGGTTTGGGAAGTGACAATGGTTAGAAAATAGGACAAAACAGTTGAGTTACCAATACGTGATAAACACACGAAAACAGGAATTTGTTATCCGATCACAAAAAAACACGAAAATTCGTGATTATGTCACGAAAAAAAAAAAAATTATGTGACTATATAACAAAATTTTGTGAGACTGGGCTTGGCAATTCTGAGATTTGCACTTATTATTTTAATTTTAATAAATATTTAATTTAATTCATTAATTTTGTGATTGTTGCAGACAAAAATCCTTGATCTTGCGGCAACGTTTTCTTAAAAAATCCGAAGAAATATGTGGGATTTTTATGCAATGAAATTGCGGGACCTTGCCAAAATTGCGGGAACTTGCAAAAACTGCAGGACCTCGCAAAAACAGTATACTGCTTTTGCAGATTTTCATTGATGTTTACGACGCGTAATTACGTCACTTCCTAACATTCCCATGACAACAGGGGAAATAGCTGCGCATGTGTGAAGTAAATGCAACATTTTTCAACTTTCTGCTAAGATATATATGACTTTTGCTACGAAAATGAGAGGAATATGAAATCATGCAAGCCCTGCATATTTTGCAAGCAGAAATCTGCAATTTATGCCGCGAAAGTGCGGCGTATTTAAAAAATGCAGCCCCAGCATAAATATGCGGACTTTGGCTGATTATGCATTAAATCATGTGATCGCATAATCGCGACTGGCTTTAAAAACTTTAATAGATACTTTGCATGGGTATCCAAATATAATACCACCAAATATTTACATCTGACTGAGATATCTATACGTTCAAAAACTATAATTTTATGATAGGGTTGAAATTTGCACAGAATCAACACTTTCTGACAACCTATCAACCCATGACCAATAACTGGTTAATTATAAATGAAAATAAAATGAAATAAACTAGCTACTCAAAGCATAAAATGTAGCTTAAATGCTTGGACTGCATCATCTTGTCCAGGCTGATAGGTGGAGTTATTGTTTAGGGGGAAAGAGTAAATCTGTCCATTCACTTTGATTCATGGAGGCCTGTAAACATTGTGCTAGGTGTATGATTATGGGGGCAAGGTGTTGAACACACAGTTATTCACCACAATATAAACCTTGGAACCTCGCCCTGCTCAATCTGCATTGCTGTTGTGCCGCTGTCTGTACTTGCTCTCTGCAGTCACTGAATTTTGCAGTAAATATTTTCCCCTTCTCTCTAAGACTCTTTTTGTCTTTCTTCTTCCATTCTCTGACGAGCAGTAGCACATACCTGTCTTGTAAGGTAATATACGGTAAGGGATAAGAGATGCTTTGACACGTTTGACATGCTCTGCTATTATAACCGTGAATTGTTATTTACACCATCAGCTGACTGTGTTTTAATCCAGAGCCTATCCTACAATCTGACAGGAATTTACAAGGAACAATTACAAGGGAAAAAAAAACATACCCCAAAGTGTACATGTGGGTTTGCATGCATGAATAAGTGGGTGTGCCAAGAGACGCAGTTCAGAGCTGTGGCCGAACTCATTGACACAACAAAACAAAGCTGCATTATCGTTATGCAAACAGAAAGAGAACATTATTACATGTTATTACTAAATTATAGGAAACCAAATGCAAACCTTTCCTAAAGTATGGGGCAATACATGGTGTATACAATGCAGGCTATTCAATCCTTTGTGGTTATGGTATGAACTGCCTTGTGCTATAGAATGGCAAGTTAGCGTGTACTGTTTCATTACTCTACTTTTGAAAATATGGCCAAACTGAACAAACCTGACAGCTGCTAACCTCCATCACATATCGGAAACTGGCAGCATAGAGAGGCCTGGAATTGAAAATCAATATAAAGTTTATTGTTGTTTAAGTAAGAGAAACGCTGTTTACGAGAGTTGACATTGTCCTTCTGTTAACACAGACTGAACATAGGCTTTAGTTTAGCGACTAAGTGAAATTTCAGTGACTATAAATATTCAAATAGTAAAGATCTCTTTTATGACAAATATTTACTGGGACAGGTAGCAATGGCCTATTGCATTGTGCAACATTGTGGCATACTCATGGGCGTCTGTCAAGACCCACAAATTTTTCAAGATCACTTTTTCTCTAATTTAGCACAGAGGGGTTGTCAGTCGAATCCATTCCACTAGAGGAATGCTCTAATAAATAAAATTGTGTTCCACGTTTTAGCTACAGCATTGACTTCCACGCTGCTGATTCCTCTAATCTATTCCACTTGGCTCATTTAGAGTCCATGTATATTAAACTCAATTTCGTGTTTTTGTCACCGGTCGGAGTGGACCACAAACGTTGTGAGTCACGCCCCTTCCTAACTTCCACCTAAAGGAGGTCCCAAGAGCACCCCAATGACCAGACACACGAGAAGGATAAGTAAAATTAAAACAAACTTTATTTAAATAGTTAAAAATTGATTTGAATTGATTGATTGATCTCTCCTTGTTCACAGGAGGAGTCTGGGCCTGGGAGAACGGGACGTCGAAGTTAAGTGCCCACAGGGGGAGAGGGGCGGGACGGAGCTCCCTCGTCCCTTTCACCAATCTCGTCGCTATTCCTGCTTGTGGTTCTTGTTCCCCATGGTGCCCTTCTCCTGAAGGCAAAGCGAAACACACAATGAGTATTGGAGAAGACAGAGATCAACTACCTGCCACGGAGGAGTAATTTGTTTCTTTGGCCTAGCTCCACCGGCTTCCAGACGACACCTCAGCTTTAGTGGACTTCGTGGTGGCTAGACGTTCCTGGAGACACAGGTGAATAACAGAGGTAAGTGTAACTTCAGGGAGCCCACTAGGTCCGCTCGGGGCCAGGTGGTCGTACACGACTGGCCGGTACTCCTTCGGCAGCTAGAACTGGTTGCTGGACACACAGGGAGAATACAAGGTAAGTGTTTGCTCGAGTCGCTGCCTCCTCTCGGGTAAGTGTACGTTAAATGTCCCTGAATCTCCACTTGGGGTTTGCAGGGCTTAAACGGAGTAAGTAACACTCCGCTCGTTCTCTCAGGTAAGTATTCTATGCTGTCTCTGAGTCTTCACTTTAGGGCTTTACAGGGCTTAGGCGGGGTAAGTGATACTTGGCTCGTCTTCTCAGGTAAGTGTTCTATAATATCTCAGAATCTTTACTTCAGGGTTTGCGGGACTTAAGCGTGGTAAGTAGCACTTGGCTCGTTCTCTCAGGTAAGTGTTCTATGTTGTCTCTAAGTCTTCACTTTAGGGTTTTACAGGACTTAAGCGGGGTAAGTAGCACTTGGCTCGTTCTCTCAGGTAAGTGTTCTATGGTGTCTCTAAATCTTCACTTTAGGGCTTTACAGGACTTAAGCGGGGTAAGTAGCACTTGGCTTGTTCTCTCGGGTAAGTGTTCTGTGGTGTCTCTGAATCTTCACTTTAAGGCTTTACAGGACTTAAGCGGGGTAAGTAGCACTTGGCTCGTTCTCTCGGGTAAGTGTTCTGTGGTGTCTCTGAATCTTCACTTTAAGGCTTTACAGGACTTAAGCGGGGTAAGTAGCACTTGGCTCGTTCTCTCAGGTAAGTGTTCTATGGTTGTCTCCAATCTTCACTTTAGGGCTTTACAGGACTTTAAGTGGGGTAAGTAACACTTGGCTCTTTCTCTCAGGTAAGTGTTCTTCACTTTAGCACTTCACAGGACTTACATGCTGATCCTAACATACGTCACCTCTTGTCGTTGTTCCAGGGTGAGGAGGGGACTTTACCACTTCCAACTGCTGTTCGTAGGGCCAGCTGTGGCTGGTAAGGTCTAAGTCGATGAGTCCAGGTAGGCTATACCCCACGGACCCGTGCGGCTGGGCAGGCACGGACACTTCCTTTCCCTCTACGAGTAAGGCAGAGGTCTAGGTAATAGCAAGGGCAGCTAGACTCACTTCATAGTACAGAGTTCACACAACAGTCGGTTTCTCTTGCGACAAGTTCCAATATTTCCCTTC